>NC_090439.1:234384208-234687100 GCF_031143425.1 Pleurodeles waltl
TCCATAGGGCAGGGTTCTAGGTCAGTATTTGACACTTTATGTGTGTGAGTGACACCATCTTGAGCAGCCCCGGCTATAGGACCCTGGTTAACATTGTGACCCTCTTTCTGAGCGGGCGGACTGGCGCGGGACGTAAAAATAGGGTTCCAGTGTGAGCACCCCGGGGTTTGAGAGGCCTGGTCGACGCTAGATGGGGTTCCTAAACTGTGACTTTGTGATCCGCTACACCCTATACTGCTGGCGGGGTATATTAAGGAGGATGTTGAAGACCACTGTGCACAGGCACTTGATGCAGGGCTGGTGGGGTCGTACGCCCCCGGTGGTGTAACTGGCGACAACAGACATGGGGAGGTTATGTTGTGTAGCCATTTTAGTCATAGCTCCATGCACGTTATTTTAACACACTAGGCCGCTAGATATTTTATTCGGCTTCGCATTGTTATTTTTACAATAAACATTTTTACGGTCATGTTTTATTTTCATCTAGCTTACTGTTTTTGCCCAGCCCAGCACTCTGTTCTCAAACGACATTCTCGATCACTCTGTGCTTCATTCAAGGCTACAGTTCGGTACATTGTAGGTGAACTTGGTTGAAGTTAATTCTCCAACATTCATAGAAAATACTCATCCTTACGTAGCGACATTTTCTCGGAACATCAGCTGTGTTATTATAAAAACACTTCCTTGTCCCATTACACGTTAGAGAGAGATTCCAGCCAGGGAACCACGACTGTATGCCGATTGCTGATTGCTTCACTACAGATGCTAACGCAGACCACAGGCCTTTGCTCAGGTATGAGGGTTGATGTCTTCACGAGGGGAACCTGCAAGGCAGAATTAGAGCTTAGCATGCTGTGCTCGAATTATAACTTAGATAGGAAATAGTCCATTGATCATAGTGACAATATGATAGCGTTGTTTTTATGCTTCACTCTTCTCGTCACAATTCTAATACTGTCATGTTGTGTCGTCCTGGTTATTGCAGCTCACACTTTGCTATCTAAGATGCAGTCATTTTATTAAACTCATTATTGAAACATATACTGCCTCTGTTTGTTTTTTATATATGAGACTGAATTGTAAATTAGAGAACCGGGAGCGACCTGAGTGACCACGACTTCCCTGAGAAGCCTAGTATGTCATGCGCTCTGCTGCCCAGTCATCACTATCCTCTGGTAGAGATAAGGCACTGCTAGTTAGCCGGAGCAAAACCCAGATTTAGAGCGACAGGTGTCACCCACAGTGGGTTAGACTCAGTCTCCCGCACCGTGAACGATTCTGCTGCTCAAAATCCAGTTGTCTCATTAGAATAATGAGAGCCTAAGCAACAGTTAAATGCTTATCGTAATAACTCAGGGCCTCGGATGCACCGGAAGTGCTGCGGGTGGGTGATGATGATTGTAACCCTGCTGACTGCAACCTTGAGGGTGATGCATTAGAAGTGTCACGGGGCGCTGCTGTGGGTTCAGAACCTCCTGCAGTACCAGATAACACCTTTAGAAGCCCTATACAATGCAAATAAGTATCCTCCATGTGATGCTCATTTTCAAAGTCTGTGCCACAAAGACTGTGATGGAACGTTACACTGCTTGTTGGTGGTAGATCGCTGACAGGCCCTCCCATATTAGACTCCAACTGTGTTGAACATTTAGAACGTTGAGGGCTTGGTGGTGTAGGTTGAGCCTTAACAACTTTTTTAAAAGACAGGTCTATAGGCGTAGCCTGTAGCTTGGGGCTTTGCAATTTCTTCTTATGATTCTTTAAGGACAGGCTATTTATTTTAGGATTGATGCATTGATTAGGGGTACCCTCTGCGGTTCCACAGGGTACAAGCTGCGGGGTGTCTGGGATCGTGAGCATGACAATGTCAAAGTGTCCAAGTCGCTGCCCGGAGGTAGATATGTTCGTGGTATTGGACATGCCCTTTACGACGGTTGATGTGTTGTACTTAAGAGCTGTACCTGGGTCATGACTGATGTCTGTAGAACCGCTGTATGATAGGTCCTGGGGTCCTACGCTGTTCACGAATACGGTTGGCACCATGGGGTTTTGAACAGTCCCGTTGTTGACCTTTAAAGACGACTTTGACCGTTTAGTCCGATGACCGACTCCGCCAGAGCTCTTGTGTGATGACCCTAGGATGTAAGTATAGCATTATACATATTAAGGGTTGTTATAGCCGCTATACCAATGGGGTGAAAGAGGTTTGAGGCACACTGAGGATTGTATTCATATGGCCCTACAGTTTCTAAAAACCCACCTGTGGTTTCCCGGCTTGAGTGGCCATTCTTAATAGGCACTCTGTCGTTAGACGCTGGAGTCTTCCTCTTGCGTACAGTGTTTTGAACGTTCCCATCCGCCTTCTGGGGCTTTACCCCTGGAGTCACATACCATGCAGGGGGGCCTCGGGATAAAAAATAAAAAAAATGTTACATTTACAATATAATACATAGACTACACGTGTTCCCTGAGGGCTCCACCGTCACAGGGTTTATGTTTTTTTTTAGATTTTCAAGGCGTTTACACATGGGCTCCTTTATTTACCTGCATTAGTGGTATCCTGAGACATTGTGCATGGGCCGTCTTGAACATGGAGGATCTGTTGCAGATCGTGAACCGCAAGCTGTAGTTCTGTGTCATAACCTGTACAAGCACAGAAACACATGGTGAACCATTAGTGGTAAAATAAAAAAAATAACAATCACAACAACTCTGTTTAGATTGGCCTTCGTCCCATAACTCACCTTGTTGCGTGATCTCCATTTCCTCTGGGGACGTCCCAAGCTCCTGGAGGCCCTATGTACAAGAGACAGAATTGACTTTTAGCACAACTCATTTAATGTTATATGCATAACCCTTTCATAAAACTGTGCAATGTGCTGAAAAAAAATACAAATTAATAAATAAAATAAAATAAATAAATAAATAAAAAAGTCTCTCAAGATACATCTTGTTGTGCCCCAATGTTGTGGAAGTATAATACATGGAGCCATTGTAGACATTTTCTCAAAAACTATCCACTGTTTAATAAACAAAGTCCACAGGGTGGCGCTCTAGTACAATATAAAGTCTAGGATTCTCTTTATATAGCATTATTTATATAATTCTAAAGGCTCCACAACCTTATTTTACTCTTATTACAAGGCACCCAGAAGTCTTTATAATGACATATAATTACGCCAGTTATAAAAATATATAACAACGCACTACTTAAAAAACATCACAATTCCTAGAATTTATACATATACAATATCCTAGGATCCAGGCCGTGTTTTAACCTTATCTCAACAAGGCTCTGAACCTTATGCAGGGGCGGTGCTTGATCTAAACTCCCGCCTCCTGGGTGGAGCAAACAAGCTGAGCCAGTTCCAACAGCCCAGACACAGTCTTTTTTTATAATTGGCCGCCTGTGGTAGCAGCATGTGTGGTGTGTTTTTCACTGTACAGGCCTTGGACACCAGATTCCCCTGAACTACAGTGAGTGGCTTGGGGGCTTGGAGGGCCTGAGCCTACTGCTCAATACCTCCACAGTCATTGCATTTTTTTTTTTTTTTTTTTTTTGTAATTTGCCCTGGTGCTTTTTTTTAAAGAAAATGTATTTTTTTTTTTAAATCTGCCTGGTGGCACCCTGGGGGCCCCTGAGCCTCATGCTCATGGTCCCCAGGGTCACACCTTGCTTATTTGAATTTTACAATTTTTTAAAAACAAATTGGCCCTATAGGCCTCTGGGGGTCACGTGTCCCGAGCTCAGGCACTCCAGAGGCCAGAATATGCTTTTTATTTTTATTAAACTGTTAGGGCCCAAGTGCCCAAGGGCGCAAGGCGCGGGCCCTCGGGCCCCCACCTTGCGCGGGCTGTTTTTCTAATATAGCCACGCTCCGGTGGCACTAGGACAGCTCTCAGAAGCCGCGTGGGGCACCCGCAACCTTTGAGAGCCGGTCGGAAGGATTATTAATCCTTACGACCGGCTCTCAGAGGTCACGGGTGTTCCTCGCGGCCTCTAAGTGCCGCGCTACCTTGTATATGTAAACGGAGGTCTCCGAGGCACTGAACACCTCGGAGACTTCGTTATCAACAAAACCGATCAGTTCTCGGAGGCCACGCGGCCTCTGAGATCTAATCGGCTTCGTTGATAATGGAGTCTCCGAGGTTTTCAGCGCCCGGAGACCTCCGTAACTAACTCCGAGAACGGTTTTGTTAAGTTAATCACAGATGTCTCCGGGCGCTGAAAGCCTTTGAGACCCCATTATCAACAAAGCCGATCAGTTCTCAGAGGTCTCGCGGCCTCAGAGAACTGATCAATTTTGTTGATAATGGAGTCTCTGAGGTGTTAAGCGCCTCGGAGACCCTTGTGATTGACCAGACAAAGCTGATCCCAAGAGACCTCACGGTCTCTTGGGAGCAGCGCTAAAACGTAAATCATGAGAGTCCCCAGAGCGCTGGACGTCTCTGGGGAGCCCCGTTATTAACTCTTTTGCGCTGCTCTCAAGAGACCTCGTGGTCTCTTGAGAACAGCGCTGAAATGTTAATAACGGTGTCCCCCAGAGCGTTGGTCAGCTCTGAGGACCGCAGTTATTAACTTTAGAGCGCTGTTCTCAAGAGACCGCACAGACTCTTGAGAATAGTGCTGAAATGTTAATAACAGTGTTCCCCAGAGCGTTGGTAAGCTCTGAGGAACACAGTTATTAACTTTAGAGCTCTGCTCCCCGAAACTCGGAGAGCATAGCTCTAAAGTTAATAATCATGCACCCCCAAAGCTCTCCTCTTAAACACACGACTGCTGCAATTAAATGTGTTAACACATAATACTGAGGACAAGCGCCATAACATTTAACCCCAGTAAAATGTTTAAGGCCGAACAATAAATGTAGACCCAGAAAAAAATACATACAGAGCACCAGAACAGCCCTATACAAATTAGGCTTGGGCTCCAACCACTCACAAAAAGTGCAGACCAACAAGAATACGAATAAATGCGTTGCACCAGAACCACCATGTACAAATGAAGCCTGGGCTACACCCTCAAAATAAATACAGCCCCACAAAAATACAAACAGATGCACAGCCCCTGAACCATCAAGTACAAATTAAGCATGGGCACCACCCCAACAAAACACGTGCAGACCCTCAAACATACACGCAAATACGCAGCACCAGAACCTACAAGTACAAATTAAGCAGCGGCCCCCACCCCACAAATGAGTGCACACCCTCAAAAATACATACACATACACAGCCCCAGAACCTGAAAGTACAAATTAAGCAATGGCCCCCACCCCACAAATGAGTGCAGACCCTCAAAAATACACACAGATAGGCAGCCCCAGAACCTGAAAGTACAACTTCAGCATTGCCTTAACCCCTAAAATTAGTGTGACAGAGAGAGAGAGAGAGAGAGAGAGAGGATATTGGTTACTGACGGTAATCACGTTCTCTGTAATTCTTGGCCAATCTTCCCATTTAGCTGTAGCTTAGAAGAAGATGGGATACCAGCAGGTGATATACAGTGCTTGCTAAACCCTCCTCTAAGACTGCTTTTAGGTATTTACATAATACTTCATCTCCTTTTAGCATCTTCTATGAGGAATGGGTTTATCTGGTATTAACTCAATGACACAGTCATTTTATGACAACGAAGAATATTGTTTGTTTCTTTCCTGCTAAAGATATCCTGATAACCCCAATAAGATAAAGTGGATTGTTTTTATCTCCTACATCCATTTTACACTCTCAGCAAAACCAAACAGGACTGCGGCGAGTCTTCACCACAGTCAGTGATTGAAAATAGTGTTCAACCTAGTAGAATGAGGAAAAGGTAAAATGAGAAAAATGTAATGGTCATACTCTTCAGTCAATGTAAACATCATCATGCCTAGGGCAGGTTCTTCCTAGAATGATGGGAAATGCTGGTGCATCAATGCGATCAAAAGGGATTTGTTCCATATGGCCAGTTAAAGTTGCTATCAACAATTGTGTTTGTCTACAGACTGCCCTGAAAAGACAGTAATGTTTCATCAATACATTGATTCTCCTGTGGAGTATCTTTTTCCACCAAAACATATTTGAGGTAGTCTGAAACGTGTAACTCATAAAACACGGTCTAGCTCCAGAGTCCACGAGGCCATGATGCTGAGCCCACCTTCTGGGATTGTAAACAAAGAATAAACTTTATTAGTGATGGACAATTACATTATTATATTGCTTTCCCCTCATTTTCCAACAATTATGAGCAAACAGGAACAAAAGCTCAATCTTTTCACAATAAAGGAAGAGTCCCACCTTTCCCCTCTTCTCTTTACCTTCTGAGATGAGTGTAACGGTTGTTTTAAAATTGGAGTATTTTGTTGTGCCTCAATTTCTAAAATTAAGTCACTTAAGATTGTGTAAATCAGATCCAATGCATCTTTAAATCTGTCCTGCATCCCTTGATAGAATGGGAAAATGCAGGAATAACAGCTCCATTTCTCCGTTCAATTTCAGAAACTGTAGGAAATACACCTTCTCTGCATGGTCACCCCCGATGTTTTTGCTTTTTGCTGGCCCCTAAATTTTAAAATTGGTATTGTTTTGCATTTTGACCTTATTACTGTTTTGGTACTGCATAAATACTTTACACATTGCCCTAAGGAATGCCATTTTGCTCTCTGCCATACCTGCCAGGGGGTTCAGATCAGGTTTGTTTAGTTACTTTGAGGGATCACCCTGACAAGGATTGTGATTCTTACTTGAAGTGCATATTTACCACCCTCAACCAACACCAATTTCTTACATTGGTGCTCAGCGCTAGGATCCAGGGCTTGTGTTTTCTGGTACCATTCAATGATCCTTTTTGTAAGCTGACATTAAAATACTTCTCTTTTTCAAATTGTTTCTTGATTTTTAATTGCCCATTCTTTCATTTTTTTTCCAAAATGTCATTCTTACTCTCCAATTTTGCGCATGTGATTTTTAAAAGGATACAATTGTATCTCAGCAGCATTGAGAGCCTTGTCATGGCAACAAAGAAGATGTGCAACGAAAGGGGGCTGGAGCTGGCAAAGGGGTCCAAAAAGGAGAACTACCAGATAGCTCTCAGACCATAGGAGGAAGCCCACCTGCTACAGTCTACCAGACAGGAGCATGGGAAAGCTGGGACAGAAGGTGACCAAGAAATGTAGGAGGAAGACAAGAATGACCTTCCACTAGCCCCAGTGTTAGATGAGGAGAAGGTGACCACAGCATCCATGTCACCTGCCTTGTTCAGAGTTGGGAGATGTGAGTTTTCCCACAGTCTAGCCCGGTAAGAGATAGAGAACAAGCAGAGAGAAACCTGAAGCTAGAGCTGGCTACCCTTACCCTGCAGAAAAATAAAATGTCACTTGCGTTGGAGGAGAAGATACTATCCTTGGTCTTAAATGAGAAAAAGACCCGGCTGATTCAAGAAGTAAGCCAGAAAGAAATGGACCTGCAGCCAAAGAGGATCTGAAGCCAGTGATGGTGGAAACGACTGTCACATGCCTAGGATAGGTAGAAAAGTCCACATCACCAAAGCTCTAGGACCTAGTTGGTACTACTAGGTGGGGAATGACATTAATAAGTATTTTGCTGCATTTATGGTGGCCCTCATATGCACACAATGCCAGTGGAGCATTAAGGGAGTTAGTCTGTGGAAGCACGTCAACAGCTGGGAGGAATACACTATCGACCCTAATGGTAGCTAACCAGTTGATATATGCCCCCATGAAGGAAGCCCTAATCAGCAAGCCTGATCTGATCTCTGCAAAATATCACCTGAAGTTCTGGTATAGCCAGAAACAGTCACAGAACTCATGGGTTGATCATGTGGACTCATCAAGTTAAACACTGGAGGGTTGGGTGAATGGCAGCAATTTAATTATTAAAATAGGCTTTATATTCTGATGATGAAGGAGCACATACTGAGAAACTGCTTTAAAGTTGCACCAACACCTATGTATTCAAACAGCTTGGGAAAGAAGCTGACCTTTATTTCAGCACCCGAGTGTCCCCAAAGTACTTGGGAATGACCACAAGAAGGGTGGTTCAGGCTTCCCCATGAAAGAAAGAGTGGAGAGGCCAGGATAAAACCGCGAAGTTACCCAAAATTCCCCGATAGAGTCTGGAGGGTAAGGATTGCCCAGAAACCACCCACAGGTGAGTACTCCACAGGAGTGACCCATATAGCCCAGGGAAAGGTTGTTCTCAGGAGGGAATAGTAGAGCATGCTCTAGTATGCCCTACCTGAGAGGGGGGAGCAGGGATCCCTATCACCACTCTGTGGGACACCTGTGCCAGGTAAACTTTGGTGATAGCCAGGCTAGTTTCCCCAGACAATACAAGAAGGACAACCTAGATCCATAGATATAAGGGTGTGGAATACCTGTAGTCTGACACCCAGGACAAGGGCAACAAGTTGTCATATTTATTTTATCTTTGGGACAGGTAGGCCCAAACCCCCTGCTATACAGACCTTTAGGCTGTCAGTTTACAGAGAAAGGAACCACCTCAAGTTGTCCACATGTTGAGGTTGTTTGAACTTGTATTTAAGGTTCAATAATGTAAAACCTTTATTATTAGGATGAGCGCTCTAAGTAAACGTTTTAAGGTCACACTGCACTAGTGACAGGGATTACAATAAAAAAAAGTGTACACACATTTGAAAAACTTAACAATATGAAGTTACTTATAATGCTCCCACATTGCTCTCTGATTAGATGCAAATATTTGCAGGAACTTGTATGCAAAATTGATGATTCTTTCTTTTCAAAATAAAATGTTAAGAAAAAACACAAGAAGGAAAAAAACATTTTAACGTTTTGCTAAATTACTGTGAAATTTTAGATACTATTTCCTTGAAGCATCATTTAGTAAAATTTGTTGATGCATGCTCGTATTTAAAAAAATATTCATGATGGAAAATCAGTGTAACCGTTTTCAACAAGATTGTGAGAAACATGAAAATAAACAAACATCAGCAAAGCCACTCAATCCAATGTTGGATATCAGTCTGTTGGTTTTGATAAAGCCTCACTTGTTTTGACATGGCTTTTGTGACACTTTAATGGTGTGGGAGCTGCCAGGCCTTCGCCACTGTAACAAGCATTGGCAACAAAAGTTTTTTGGTCTTAAAAAGCACACATTGCCATAGTAGTTCCTGGCAATGTACAAAGCTACTTTGTGTGCCAATGTGCTCCTTGTGGAAGAGAGAGAATGCTCTCACTCACAGTAAAGCCAGCCAATAGATGAACAGATAGATAAATAGAATTTTAATAAAAACAAAGGGCCATATTTATGGAAAGTTTGTGTTGCTTTAGCGACATTTATTTTGGAGCTAAAGCAGCACTAACCTAACACCATATTCATACTATGACGCTAGACCTGTCTAGCGTCAAAGTTATGGAGTTAGCTCCATTTTTAGGAAGCGCCAACCCAACTTGCATCAATGAGATGCAAGGTAGGCACTACCTTCCTAGAAATGACGCTAGTCCCCAGCGCCATATTTAACTCCCGATGCAGAAATGACGCGCACCTAGGAGGCGGGCCTAAATAATGGCACTAAACCAGTTTAGCTCCATTATTTAATGCCTGGTCATACCAGGCGTTAAAGTGCAGGTAGGCCCATTTCCATGGGGAAACACCATGGAATGGGCACAGACATGCCCACCCCAAGCTCCAGCAACACCACCACCCACACCACAAACAGGAGTCATTTTTTGCTGCTTGTGGATCAAAAAATTACACTAGGCTGACTAGGGGCAGTTATTTTGCCGCTAACCAGCCTAACATCATTTCTTACCTACAAGCACCATTTCCCTAAGATCATCCCTCACCGGCTAGAATCTTTTTTTGAGATGCTAGCCATTCCTTAGCGCCATCCTGCGTCATTTTATTAATATGGCGCACGGATGGTGTTAGGGAATGGAGCTAGCTGGCGTTAAAAAACGTGACACACTGCATTAGCGCAGTTGTGTGCCATTTTCCATAAATATGGGCCAAAATATCTTGGTTAACGCCAGACCTAATTAGGAGCCTAATTCTTAAAGAAATCCACAAAAGTACACCCATGGTATATGTATTTGCATTAGTGGCTTTCATTAATTCACAAGAATTTACAGAAGTAGACTGGGAAATCATACTTCTAGAAAATATTCACAAACTGTATTTTAGCAAGAGCAAATATGCATGTGTAGGTTTGCTCAGGCAAAAATCTATTGAGCATTTACAAGTTCACTTTCCCTCCAACCATTGTTGAAGCAAAATCCTTTAGAGACAATTCAGGACACAAAGCCAAAGACCAGCCTACAGACACTAAAATAGGAAATGAAAAGGGACCTACGCACTTAGCATAAAAGGGGGAAGGAAATGTTGCAATAAAATGGAGACAAGAATATTAACACAAAATTTCAGAACCCAGCGAAAGGTCACTAACAGAAGGTGCAAACGAGGTACTGTCGAGGGACCAGGAAGTTGTGGGGAAGGGACATCAGTATGCCAACGATAACAAAGAAGAAACATAACCAGAAAGAAGAGCAGGCTAAAAGGAATAGCATATATACAAATTATCCACAGCTCCATTAGTAAGCAAAAATCGATATTGCACATTGCACTTCCCCCCTTTTAAACACACACAGTCACTAGTCACTACAAAAGAAAAAAAAAAACAACGAGAACGAGAGGCGACCAACGAAGTGACAGATACTCACGACAGCCCCAGCTCCCTGTCCAGGAGGGTCCCGTCCAGCTATCAAGTGCTGTCGCCCTCCCACACAGAGACAGGAGCGGGGCTAAGGAGACCGTCAATCTGAACACCGTATTCTGCACCAAAATGTTGAAGCAAAATCCGTTAGAGACAATTCAGGACACAAAGCCAAAGACCAGCCTGCTCTTCAGTTAGGATAAAAACAGTTAAATATGTGTACACGGAGACTGAACAGCATAAGAGATCAAGCTCGGACAGTCTGAATAAGGAAGTAATACAGGATCTTTTAGACTATTAAACCGCAAACACATTAATACATTTAATTGGTTCTTGATATTGACCCATGATTAATTTTGCAACACTGCGCTCGTGATTTATCAGTAATTCTTAACACGCAATATATGGATTGAAAGTCATAAGAAAAGAACTTGCACAACATGTCCTATGTGCCTAATATCGAGTGATATCTTTATATGAAGAAATAGGAACATTAAGTGCATACGTAGCTACTTTTGAGAGTGAGGGTTGCTTAAGTTAGCATGCAATGATGCCACATGATGGCTGTAAATTTAGCAAGCCTTGCAATACAATGCATTTCAAGCAACATAAAAACATCTCAAAGGCCTAGCTAATCTTACGTTGTAAGGTGTTCAACAGAAACAGGTCTCATTGTCATTGGGTATCACAGGGCTCACTAGGGCCAAAATAGTTCCAGGAGAAATGCGATTCCACACCATGTTTTCCCAAATCTGGAAGAGCCTTTACTTCTACCCTTGTCAGAATTGAATTTCTAGCATTTCTCAGTATGGGAAAAAGATTAAAGACGACATGGTGAAAATCCTTAAAACATGCAAGTTAGCAAGATTGCACAGACTCAAAGGTATTCTAGCCCTAGAACTATTACTTACTGTTTCCTCCAGTCCCAATATGCAGACCTACAAGAAGGTTGCAGAATAAGGAAATTGGTATAGTAGGGCTTGAAATTGCCAGTATTCAAGCCCTACTATTGTATTAGCTCTGGCATACTCAGAGAGGCTGTTATCAGAGCTCTTACATAATGAGATTGCTGCCATAATTTATCGCCGCCCTACATGGCACCAAAGGGACAAGTTGATTTTTTTACATGACAAGTAGATTTAAGAAGCAACCTGTCTAATGAACAAGTAGATATTTTTTTAGTTCCACACCCCTGATATGTAGAACTTTTTCTGCTCTTTGGTCCAAGTGTTCTTAGAGTGGGAGGTGTTACAAGCTCAGAGGATAGTCACTGTCAGTCTTCAGATGCTCATTGATTGCATCCCTGGCAATACATTACCACTAGTGAGAACTGAGAGTAGAGGCCACCCTGAGCACAGTAAGAAACACAGATTTCAGAGGGTACTGCTCCTAAACAGGGATCAGATGGAGAATGTTGTAGGACCCCTTTAGCGCCTAGATTGGAAACCCTTATTTTAGCAATAGACCCACAGCATGTGCCTTTTACATTCATATGCTCATATATTCAGCTGTCTCTTTCTGAGAAGACAAAGTTCATGCTGCACATTTTATCAGTCATTTCACAATGTGCTCTCTCTGCTTTGTCCAAGGCTGCCACGTGCAGTACATGATATGCTAACTCATATTGCCAGTCCAGGAGCCAGTTTCTATCCACTAGATTCCTCAGTGTGTCAAACCTGTTCTTCGAACTCTGTATGGGTTATTATATAAACAACACATAAGCCTAAAGAGGGTAGAGAGCATTCCAGTCATGACCGTCCTGGGACGCGTACCACACTACAGACAGCTTTGCTGATCCTGGCGCTGACTCTTCAGCTTCCCGAGAGGATTGTCATCCAGACAACAGGCAGACCCTGTTATCCTAGTTCAGGTATGGGTCAGGGTTATTGTCTTAGATTGGGACAGGCAGAAGGGTCACAACCACTATGCTTTCAGATCGAGACATAGTGATTAGGCAGGAATCTCTAGGCTTCCTAGAAACATACAAAATGGTGGGGCTGTGTAGCTTCTTTACCTTGTGTGTGATGATGATTTCAATATTTTGTTTTACCTGCCTTATTATCGCAGCCCATGCTTTGTACACTATGATGCAATTGCTTCAATAAATGCATTGAAATTTAGTTTGCATCTCATGTCCTGCCTTGGCATGAGTGAATAATTGAGTAACTGAGTGAAAGGGGTATGATCTCTTTCCACAACATCCCTGAGGAGTCAGAGTGTCAGGTTTAAGTTGCCACAAGTCACCTCTCCCCTGATAAGGTTGGGTGAGGCACTGCAGGCTAGCCAGGAATTTAGGCCGACAGATTTCAAACAGTGTGGTGTTGACTCAGTCTCCCACACTCACTGGTGCTGCTGCCTTAAACATTCAATCTTATTATTATAATAGGAACCACATGACATGGCGCTACCAATGTTAGATCAGGTACATATTTAACGGATCTCCTGAGTAACTCTCTCTTGCATGCCAAAGGTACCCTAATTACCTTTTTATAAGGAGACATCTGTGGTGTTAGGGAAAAATCCTAACATATCAAGAACACCAAAATTGGTTTCAAAGCTCCCTACCACAGGTAATTCAACACATTAGTTTAGGTCTCCTAAGAAATGAAGGACCTGCACTGTCAGCATTGCCTACACACACCATCCACATGTACAAAGTATGCAAGAAGCAGATTAATGTCCTTTATATAATAATTTGGTAAGCTTATACAGATGCTCAACACATTTGTAATTTAGACTTTGAGCTCTAGCTGCCGTTCAACGAGGGATAAGCCCAGTAGCTATTAATGCTATTATATGTAAGGCTCCCACCAAGGATGAAAAAATTCCATTTTGGATTGCAAAAAACAAAAACAGCTGAGTGCATTATTTCCCCATACAGGACCCCTAGACAAACACAGAATTCTCACAATATGCTTTCCATTTGGGATAGCTCCCTCCACAGATGAATGTGTCACTTGGGGCACAGAATTGGCTGCAATTTACACCACAACACATGGCACACCTACACTTTTAAATCTTCCAGAAGAGTTCAAATAAATACAAAATGAACATGGGGCTGCCCCTGTCCTGGATTTGGAGCTGAAATTAATGGTAAATTTTGCCACAGTCTCTTCAATTATTTTAAGCAATATTAAAGGGGAAGCAGCAGCATTGAAAATATTCCAGAGGCTCAAAGACGTTCCACAAATTGATCAGGAGTATGAGCTTTCAAAGATTATTTCAGAGAATTCTATTAGTGTAGGACAGGATAGTCTTATTTTGGCTAATTATGCTGCACACATTGAGAATATTACTGAAGAACATGACGTGGGCGGTGACTCTGTTAGAGAGAGCGGCAGAGGTCACAATAGTTTACTAGAATCTTCAAGAGCTTCTGGAGGTGAGAGCAACTAACGATTTCCATGAAGTCGAAACCTCAGACAGGCATGTCGCCCCACCCGACAGGGTTTGTACAATAAAAATTCAAATTGAGGGGCACATTAAGGACACAATTAAAGTAATTTTCTGGAAAAGATTAATACTAAGCTGTGAAATTCTCCTGGTATAAAAAGATTGGCCACCGGAGTTCGTCAGAATGCACCCACAAGGGGAAGGTGTAATTTTGCCATCTTTTCAGTCCTAGTTCCAAGTCTAGTAGAAGAAGCCTATGCTGCAGGTTGTGCTCTGGCACAGGCTCCAGCACTGTATTGCAACCATGTGGGATGGGATAGGGGCTCTCTTTATCATGTTAAACCTATATAGTGCAACCCACAAATACAACCTCAATATCCAATAAAACATGATGTTATAGCTCCAGTGAGGGAAAATCTCTAACAAGTTGAGTGCCAATGAGTAACTGAATCCTGTGCATGAGCTATGAATAATCCTTTGTTTCCCGTAGCTAAACCGGACCATTCTTAAAGAGTAGGCTTAGATTACAGATATTTCAACAGTCACTCATGCACATTTGCCTTTCAAAATTCACATAGCACATCCCCAATATATATCATTGGCCATTTAAAAAAAAAAACAACCTTGGATATTTGCAATGAGACTTTCGGTCAAAATCTATCCCTTGAAAGCCAAGATTTAAGAGCCTTTTCTATGTTAGGCTCTTGCCATCGCTTTTGGTGACTTCCCCAAGGGTATAAGAACAGTCCAGGATTGTTCTCAGCCTGTGTAACATCAATGTTATATGATATTGATCCTGAGGCATTGTCCCAAGTAGACAATATTTATCTGACAGATGACGACCTCATCACACATCTGGCAAGGGTAGATCACATTGTATTGGGATTTGCCAATCAGGGCTACAAATTCTACTTTAAAAAAAAGCTAATATTACTTTCCTCAGTGTCCTGTTTCTAGGATACAAGCTTTCAAATGAAGGGAAAGGCCTGGTAGCACACTTCCTAGATAAGTGTGCATCAACCAACATCAAAAAACTGCAGTCCTTATTAGGATTCTTTAATTTTGTCAGAACATACATTCCAGACTATGCCCAGCTCATAAAACCACTTTAATATTTAATTTGTCCAGATTTCTCAAACAAACATCGGACACCACAACATGCACAAATTCTCAGATCATTACAGACTGAGATGCTTTAAAGCAAAACACTTGCACATACCTGCAAACAAAACATATTTGGTAATCTGCGTAATTCCGGGTGGAATCGGATTCTCATTTGTCACCTTTAATGAAGGCGGCACAGTATCCATTATGTTCAAATCACACTTATTCCAATGCAGAAATGTGTTTTGTACCAACAGAAAAAATACTGACTACGGTTCAGATAGCCGTCATCAATGAAAGCCCTTTAGCCCAGGGTGAATACATTATTGTTGTTAGCTTGATCCCAGTCCTTGAGGCTGTCACCAAAACCAGCGTTCCAAACCAAAAGCATTACATTCACATTGGTTACAGTGGGCTACCCCCTTGACTGCCATTGATGTTGGTTATGTTTTTGATCCAAAACTACAGACCCAAGAACTTCGCTGATATGAACTTGAGTACCCCATGCCCATTAATGTCATGCCTCTTGACAGTTACAGATTCATCATTTATACTGACCATTGAGATGAACAAGCTGTAGGTACTAAACACCAACATTCCACAGATTGCGCAGCCATCTGTGTAGTTATTAGTGATGGTAACTTTCACCCTCTACAAACCTACACACTGTCTCTAGGGGTTTGCACAGCACAGCTTGCTGAGCTCAAAACATTGCCTTTGGCACTGGAACATACGCATCCTGTAATCCCTACAATTATTGTTTGTGATTTGTATTATTGTTTCCAGTCCTTCAATGAAAACTTACACTACTGGCACCTTAATGGGTTCAGAGATTCAAAAGGAAACACCATAAAACACAAAGTTGTGTGGGGTAAAGTGGTAGGTCTTCAGTACAAACTTCCATAAGCTCATGTAATACATACATTTGCCCGCCAATGTGCTGGATTACACGTAGGAAACTCATTGGCTGATGAAGCTGCCAAATTTGCAGTTGTTAGGGCATCTGTTGCTGCGAGAACTGGCTCTCATATGAGGTTGGGTGATGACGTTCTGGCTGCTGTAAATGCTTTGGCAGACGGCACGCCTTTACCGAAAGCATACCCAACCAACTATTCCTACCATTTAAGTGCCCACAACATTCCCTTTGTAACAGAACCAGGGATGGGTGATCATGTGATCCCAATGAAGATCGTAAACTAGAATTGATCAAAGTAGCTCATGAGGGTGTAGATTCTGTGCTTCTGCCCCTGCGTTTCTGATGGCTATCATCTCCTTTTAAAAAAAACGCTATTGGGTGTCATGGTCTTTACAAACAGGCCAAACAGCATGTCCTTAGCTGTGACATCTGTCAACAAATTAAAGGCTCGATCATCAAGCGCCAAACGCAGACACCCCTCCCAATATCAAACAAGCCTATGAAGTGTTTTTACCTGGGCAATTGCAGTCCCCTAAATTCAGATGGTGCATACAAATACATTCTACTTGAAATAAGCTCTTGCTCCAGATTCCTGTGGGTATGGCCACAATGATCGGCTGACGCTTAACTGTTATAAAAGATTTGCAAGTTTTTATCAGGACACATGCAGTTGCAGCATTACACTCGGACCAGGGCTCTGCTTTTGCCTTTAGGGCATACAGGGACACTGTGGGAACAAAGGGTGTTAAGGTGCATTATTTAAGTCCATACCATCCTGAGGGAAATTTGGATGAGAAAATAAAAAGCACGGACTTAAAGCAATCTTAACAGCTAGAGGACCAGGCTCAGGTCTTAGTCGGATCCATCACTTGTATAGAGTCCAGAGAGCCTTCAATAATCTGCCTTGAAGAACTTTAGGAAGCAATGCCCCTTATGAAGTCCTGTTCAGCATCCCTATGTACGTCCAGATATTGATGGCCCTGGAACAGTGGCAACAGAAACACCTTTTGACAAATGAACATGTCACTGTCTTGCAGGAATTACAACAGTTCAGAGTTGAACATTCCTCAGCACATCCCGCCATTTTGGGAATTTGGGATTTAACATCTACAAGCTGGATTCCAAACATTGGTGATCTGGTTTGATAAAAGATACCTGTAAAAAGGGAATTTGTCCCATCCTACCAGGTACCAGTTGCTCTTCTTGGAATACAAGGTACAAGAACTGTTATTTTACCACTGCTGCTTGGCTCCACAGACGACCACTTTGTCTCTATTGATCAGATAAAGCTGCATAGGTGGCCGATCCTGCACAGTATACTGCGAGGATTCCTGGGTAGTTCCCTTGTTCCTCTTATTGCCATGCAGGAGATACCTCTTCAAGTATTTAACAATGCTAAAATAATTTCCCCAAAGTTGGGGAGGACGGAGAATAAACTTTTGTTGATTCCAGCAACTGCTACAAGCACAAGAAATGTCCTAAATGTTAATCTGCAATTTAAAAATGCAACACAAACGGATGGGATTGTCTACAACAAACCCCCTTTGGCTGCATCTACTAGTACACTTTCACCAGCGCTGGCTCCAGGTTTGGGATAAATGGTTTCTAGTTATTTTGCAGACACTGATTACTTTTCTTCAACTTCTTCAACATCACTTGTTGCATTAGCACATGGCATATGCAAGTTAGTTGGCTTAAATGTAGCTATTTGAATCATCCATGGTACCACCTGTGGATTATATTTGCATTGCTTGCTTTCCCTCGATGGATAGGATTTGTTATTGGCTTCTTTCTGCTTATATATGGCAATTTTCTTCCTGAATGCTATGCTGTTGAGCTGGTAGATGAGGTTTTAAAACCTTATTTGTCTTCCCAAAATGTGTGGATACCTGTTCCTTGTGAACATTTCTGCTGTTTCTGTTCCTTTTTGAATTGTTTAGTATAAAGGGCACATTTATACTTTTTATACTTTTTTACGCAAAACTGTGGTAACGCAGTTTTGCGTGAAAAAGTATACCGCCGGTTAGCGCCATTCCAGGACACCTGCTGGGCGTCATAATTATGGAATTATACTGGTGGATAAATATGGCATTAAGGCCATCTCGTTATTTTTTGTACAGGAACGCCTACCTTGCATCTCATTGATGCAAGGTAGTTTTCTGCAAGCAAAAAATGACGTCAACTCCAAAACTTTGGCGCTAGACAGGTCTAGCGCCAAAGTATAAATTTGGAGTTAGGTTTGCACCAAATTTCCGTAAAATAAATTACTTAAATTCGGTGCAAAGCAAGTATAAATATGGAGGAAAGTTCATTTTGATATATTTGGCCCAACTGAAATCATGCAGACACCATAAGTTTTAGTAAATTATATTATAATACCTGGGGTTGTTTCAGATGACCGAGATGTTAAAATAGGTGATGCCATGCTTTCTCAGCTTGAACATTATACTGTATTTGAAATTCAAATGTGTACATGAACATTGCAACGTATGGGGAAATGTTCTGTTACCATTACTATGGACAACATTATTTTCATTGAGCCAACACTCCCAGATGAGTTTTTAATTACACACAATGGAAAGATTGTCCGACTCCACCAGTAGAACGTTTCAAAATATATGTGGAGAAATTCACCTGTTTTTCTGGGCATGATGTCACAAATGCTGAGTCCTTATTTCAAATGACCAACATCAAAAACAAGGAAAATATTGCTACCCGAAATTAAAATTAATAAATTAACTTCTTTTGATTCATTTACTTCCTAGTTGGCTATACAAGTCAATAGAGTTAAAAATGGTTTGGGGAACAAACAAATGGCAAATACAAGGCACAGAAGCTTTATTTAGAACATGTTTAATACTGTAACAAATTATATTGTTGAGCGACACAAACAGTGAACTGACAATGGGTTAGCACAAATAAAAGAAATTAATGTGTCTAGTATTCCCTCCATAGCTAACTTTGGCAATTAGCAGAAAATTGTGAACATTTCAGAAGAACATCTCAATGGTATGTTCAGAACAGTACCTTTAATTCATCACTTTCAGGTCCCAATGGGTGGTTATTGTGGCAAGTGGACACAAATGGTTGTCATGCACATTTTATCGACTCCACATAGGGTTTTAGAGTGAGCAGACTGGACCCTCGTTACTTCACCACACAACAGTCAGGTATCATTACCACGTACATCATGGGTAAATTATGTCGGCAATGGTTGCAATCCGCCACATTACCAGCTGTAAAAGAACACCTCTCTCACCTTTCCGAAGGCTTAGACTTGCAAGATTTATTGATAAGTCTTAAAAAACCATACTCCAAAAGATTTCTATATGGAATTGTAGGAGGCTGGCCTGGTTTGTAGTGGGTACCTATGGAACATACACCTTATACCAGGTCCAGTTATCCCTTATTAGTGAAATGTAAGCAGTGTCTAGAAGCCAGGCTGTCTATAGGTAGCTGTAGCCAGAGAAGCTATGGCTGAACTAGGAGACATGCAAAGCTCTTGCAATGCCACTGTAGTCACACAGTACTCACACACAAGAAAGACAATACTCAGTGTTACCAAAAACAAAGCTACTTTATTTTAGTGACACAAGGCCAAAAATGTCTTAGAGGCTATACTCCCTTAGGTGGTAAGTATTATACACAAAATATATACTAGTAACCAAAATCAAGTAAGTAAACAGTCATAAAATAGTGCAAATAGTGAAAATCACCATAGGCTGCAATGGGCCTAGGGGGAACACAAACCATATACTAAAATAGTGGAATGTGAAAGTTGGTTTCCCACCTAGACAAGTCTAGTATGTAGAAGAGCAATGGGAGTGTAAGAAAACACCAAAGGTAAGTAAAATACCCCACCCCAGAGCCCAGGAAAACAGGATGAAAGCACAGCAAGTTTCCTAAAACACACTAGAAGGTGTGGTAGAAGATTGTGCAAGAACCAGAAGAGACTGCAAGACACCAGCAATGGATTCCTGTAACTGAAGACCTGTGGAAGAAGGGTACCACGTCAAGGAAGCACTGAAGAGTTCAGGGAGAACAGGAGCCCCTGCTAAACCGAATGAAGGTGCAAAAGGGGAACCACCAGTGAGAAGACAAAGTCAGTATTGCACCAAAGAAGACTGATACCAGTTGCTGATTGGTGTAGAAGATGTCCCACGCTGGATGGATGAATGCAGTCTGGTTTGCGGCGCGGGATTCCACCCACAAGCCATGGTAAACGCAACACTCATGTTTTGCAAAAAATGGTGCTGCCCGGGCCCAGGAAGGACCAGATCGACCCTACCCAGGAAGGGGAGACAGAGGGGGCTCTCGGCAACTCAGAGGGCCCTCAGAAGACCAGGCAGCACGCATAGGAGTCCCACAGCATAGGGACAAAGGAGTTGCAAATGGTGGTCATCGCAGCACTACACTAAGGGATCCCACGCTGCCGAAAAACAACTCCCGGAGCTGAGTGTCACAGGACAGAATGCTGGGGACCTGGGCTACGCTGTGCATGAAGGATTTCTTGAAGAAGCACACAGAAGCCCTAGGAGCTGCACAAAACAGGGTGCACAGGGGTACTATATGGCAAGTGAAGCCAAGATTTTACCTCCACCTAATTTGGACAGCTTGACCTTTAGACAGTCAGGGTCCCTTTAGTCCACTACATGTGTTCCAGGATTCATGCTCATCATCAGGAGAGGGAACCCAGAGTACCGGTCGTCGCTACAGAGAGGTGCCTGCTGAAGCAGGGAAGTGACTCTGTCACTCCACAGGAGATTCCTTCAGTTCTTCTGGTGCAGGATGAAGACAGGCAGTCCCCTAGCCTGAAAACTGCTGCAGTTGCTGGTAGGACCTGAAGTTACAGAGTTGCAGTACCCTTTTTGGATACTTTCTTGCAGGTATAGAGTACCTGGAGCAGTCCTGCTGTTGATCGAACGGTAGAAGTTAAAGTAAAGGATGCAGAGAATCCCTGCTTGAGTCTTGCAATCAGATTCTGCGGAAACACCCACAAGAGAGATCCTAAATAGCCCACAGAGGTGGATTGGTCACCTAACTAGGTATGGGCTTATCAAGACTGGTCTCTGACATCACCTGCTGGCACTGGCCACTCAGATGCTCCTGGAGCTCCCTGACCATCCTGAAAACAAGATGGGAGAACCCAGGGACAGTCTGAAGGAGCTCTGGGCACCACCCCTGCCGTGGTGATGGACAGGGGAGTGGTCACTCCCATTTCCTTTGTCCAGTTTCGTGCCAGCGCAGGGACTAGGGGGTCCCTGAACCGGTGTTGACTGGATTATGCAAGGGGGGCACCATGTGTGCCCTTCAAAGCATTTCGAGAGGCTCTGGGAGGAAACCCCTCCCATCCCTGTAACACCTATTTCAAAAGGCAGAGGGTGTAATACCCTCTCCTAAAGGAAATGCATTGTTCTGCCTTCCTGGGATTGAGCTGCTCAAGCCCCAGGAAGGCAGAAGCCTGATGGTGAGGTGGCAGCAGCTGGGGCTGCATTGAAAACCTCAGAAGGCTGGCATGGCAGAAATGGGGGTCCATGGTGGAGCCCCCAGGGTGCATGGAATTGGCCCCCCAAATACGAGAATCAGATTGGGGGTACGATTTCTCAATCCTAGACACCTCACCTGTCCATATTCGGAGTTACCATTGTGAAGCTACAGATATGTATTGACCTATATGTAGTGCCCACTTATAATGGCACTCCACAGTCACGAAGTCTGGGAAATTGGTCCTGGACAATGTGGGGGCACCTCTGCTATTGCAGGGGTGCCCTCACACACAGTAACTTTGCATATAGCCTTCAGGAACTGGAGGTTAGACATATAGGTGACTTATAAGTTACCTGGTGCAGTGAAAATGGCTGTGAAATAGTGCTAGCACTATTTCACTCAGGCTGCAATGGCAGTCCCGTAGAAGTGTTTGTATGAGCTCTTTATGGGTGGCAGAAGAAGTGCTGCAGCCCATAGGGATCTCCTGGAACCCCAATGCCCTGGGTACCTAGGTACCATACACTAGAGACTTATAAGGGAGGTTCAGTATTCCAATTTAGAGTGGAATACTGGGTTACCAGTATTTAAGTACAAATTTGGAATCAGAGAGAGCATAAGCACTGGAGTTCTGGTTAGCAGGACTCCAGTGACTCAGTCAAGCATACTGACAAAACAGTAAAACATACTGACATGTAGGCCACAAACTATGAGCACTGGGGTCCTGGCTAGCAGGATCCCAGTGAGACAGTAAAAACACACTGACAAACAGCCGAAAAATTGGGGTAACTATGCTAGAAAGAGGCTACCTTCTCACAGGAATATATAATGAAACTTGGTAGTTTTCACAAATGGAAGCTGCTGCTCGATTAGGGTAAATAGATAAAGAAAACTTCTAGAAACCATAGGCCGTTGTTGACAATGGTATGAACACACTGTCCACTCGTATATAAACATTAAACAACATTGTGTCCTCTGCTATTGACATTATTCAATACATTATTTTTACAACCGAGGCAAAGTCAGATTAGGTCCATTATGCAGTTGAGTTGGACTTTACAAGCTCTAAAGGTGGGTCGCATGCCTTGGAAGCACGTGAACTCTAAGGAATTATTTGCTGCATTCAACCTTACACGTAAACAACAGATAATGGTGAGAAAGGAAACTAGTTACATCATGCATAATATAAAGAAGCTAGAAAAGTTGCCTTTTACAGTAGCTGAAACATCATTGATGTGGTTAAGACATCGTGTGATATCCCTGCCAATATCTACATTTCAATTCAACTTGTGTTTGAAACACTCTCCTATTGGCAAATTTGAACATTTAGGAGATAGCTGTCCTTTGATTTCATATGCTTGAGTGGTGAAAAGAGTTTTTTTGTAGCGGAAGCGAATGCGAGAATTCTGTAGGGCATTCAATGATTTGCAAACAGGTGGCATTGCATGGCAGTGTTAATGCGTCAACGGCTAACTTTACCTGCTTCTTCAAGGGTATTCCTATCTCTGTGATCCATCCAGTATTTCAGTTACACTCGAATGGGAGTTGCTTGATGCTGAGTGATTAAGGCTGTTATGGGATGACAGCAGGTGTTTCATATGTGATTTCTGTTTCTCAAATAGTCACCTCCTGTGGAAGTGTACTTTTCTCTTCCGCACAAGAGATAAAAGTAGCAAATTTGTGGGCTCACATTGCTATTAATAATATCAATTTCGACAAGCAGACCAAAAGTGCTATTGTTTCAAAAACATGTGACACTCACTTCCGTGCAAGAAACTTATGGCCTGCGAGTGACACGGCCACTGGCTGAAATATAGTCACTTTTAAATATGAACTTTCAAGGCATTTTGGTGAATTGTCGTCTCATTTTGTATGCATCCAACACTGCAGGGATTGTGCACTTTTTTTTTTAAGCTGTTGGGTCTTGATTTCTAAGTACATTCCAGACTGTGTTCTGGAATGATACCTTCAGCCATTCCCTGACCTTTTTCAAGTGTTTTGGGGGGTTTCCCGATTGTACTGGCATTAATGGGTGGTATCTTGCTGTTCCTATTTTTAATTTGCAATGGCTGCCCCATCTCAAGAAAGAAGAAAGATGGAGCTCCCACCAGCCCAACTGTATCGTGAACACACAATGCAGTATTTTGTAATTTCACTATTGGAAGAAATTGATAAGCTCTGGTCATTGTCCTTTAAACCAGTATTGTGCTGTGTGCAGCCTGTTTTCCATTGCTTATGATGTTCTTTCGAGCATGCAATGGAAGTGTGTCTTGTCCAGCAACAAGTACTTTCTGTGGACATAAATCTGATGATGTTCTCAAGGAGGGTTCATTGCTGGAGTTGTTCGATGAGACTGCAGTTGCTCCATGAAGCCTTCCATGAGCTGGCTTTCATGGATCAAGTTGCTTTGGCTCCAAGTGCCCTGACATCTGGCACAGCATGGAATGCTGCCTCCTCTGCTGAGGCCATGGATCATGTGTGCTTCTTTGACCTTTTGAATGAGCCTCTGGTGGTTTTATAATCTGCCAAAGTGCCTCTAAGGATCAGTGGCTCCGCCAGAAGAGCACCCACAAGACTGACCATGATGAGGCCACTTCTGACCTGGAGGTACTGCCTGCCTTTTCACAGAGACAAAGAAAAGGAGACCTGCACCAGGCAGACCCCCTACATAACAGAGATAGAGTGTGTCACCTCTGGAAAGGAGGCTCAAGGGTGTAGTTCTCCCTGAAATTTCTGGACTGCCAGGTACATGTGCAGTCTCAGGATACAGACCCTAAACAGAAAGGCCAGTCTCAGTGTGTGGCCCCTAGGAAGGCAGTAGAGGGAGTTGTAAGAGAGAGTCTGTCACCTCAGAGTGTAGCTCTCTTCTGAGCAACTCAGAAGCAAGTGGAGGACTCCGGCTAGAAGTGAAGCCTGCCAAAACCCCAGACTGGAGTTTTCAAATGGCATTGAATGGTCAGTGGTCTGGCTTCTGACACTGACAGCTGTCAGTGGCCTCTCTTTGTTGGTAGCTTACGGGCAGAGGTTGCCCTGGGTTGGAGTTAAATCATCTGGAATAAAAGTATCCTACACATGTTTTGGAGCTGCCTTTTGGCCTGCAGCCCCTAGACAGAAGTTGCAAATGTTTAGACCACTGTGACGGACCGTTTGTATGTAGGAGAGCTAGGGGGCCACAACCCGCTTTGTTGATTTGGCACTCATGCTATTGCGCAGACTAATAACTATGTGCTGGAAGGCTGGGGTGCTGCCTGGGGTGGTGTGGTTCAGGGGACAATGCTGGAGTGCGGCAAAGCTGAGGCTCCTGTGGCAAGAGGTCCCAGGACTGAGAAAGAGACCTGTTGTGTCTGACTGGTAGGACTTCATGACTGCCCTCGAGAAACCGTGGGACAGTCCCATCCCCTCGGACTGGCTGCCATATGACAAGTAAGGCTACTGTACAAGAGTTAATCTCTCTTCCCGCTCCCTTCCCACTGTACATCTCCTGTCATCTATCTGGCCCGCACCCCACCCTTTGGACTCTCATGTGGCATACTGCCAAAGCACCTTAAGAGGTTTTGTACTGCATCACGTCAGGATTGACCATGTCACCCGGAATCCTTTGGATAGATCATGTGAAATGAATACGTATACCTAGTAAGTTCATGAAAGCTTGCCGCTGTGGATGGACTTGCTCATAGCTATGGTAGTTGCTATGTTGGTAAATATATATTTTCTAATGTTTATACAAATGAAGGTTTTGCCTATAGGGCTCGTTGACATGTTACCTTTACCTCTGTTGTAAACTAATCAGCACACCACCTGATGTGATCAATGTACAGTTTCACAAAAAATCCAATAAAGATGGTTTAAAAGAAACTTGCATATAGATCCCCAGTATATGGTACAAAGTGTACCCCATCCTGTAAGCTAAATGACACTTGGTAACTAGTGGACTGCAGCACCCAGTGTTTCATCCATACAGTGACAATCCAAACATGACTGTAGGCCTACCATTTGTAACCTGGCTGTGCAGTTTTAAACTGCAATTTTTTTGGTCAAAATGACCCTTTTTGGCAGGATTAAATCTTCCTTTTAAATATTTATAAGTCACAACTAAGTAGGCCTTTTTGTCTATTAGGCAGGGTGTTTGGTATTTAAAAATAGGACATGTAAACGTTTAATGTTACACATTTTCATTATAGTCAAAAGGCACCCAAAGGCTGTTTTCACTGTCCCAAAGCTGGCTATTCCATAAGAAAACACTGGGATGCAATATTATATAAGAACTGTAGGAACTTAGGTTACTGGTTGAGGGGGGGTGAAACGCTACATAGGAAGCAATCATCATTCTTCCCAGAAGAAACCCCACACTTTCTCAACAGGACCTAGAACTTGTTACTACTACACAGTACATCTCCATGCTATTATGCCCGTGATTTACTTGGATACCTAATTAGTATTTTACCTCTCGTGTTTAACTGTCTCATATCTTCCTTTTAGACTTCATTAGCGCTGGACCATTGGTCTATGTGTTCCTAGGAAGCTCGTTCTCCAATTTAGGACGGTAAGCCTGTACCATGAGTAAATGCATGTGTGTTGTTCACGAGTTAACACTTTCACTGCACAGCACGGTCGCCTTCTTTTCCCACGATATATATTGGTTATGATTCGCCCTTACCCCTGTTTAACCTGTGTACTTTCATTCACAGGACGACAGTTAGGAATTATCGGTTCCTCATTTATGTAAGTGACTGTTACTTCTCCAAGGTATTCTCTGGTCTTCAGTAATTTGTACACTTTTTAAGGAAGCATATGTGGCCCTTATAAGTAGGTGATACACATAGTCATCTAGGTCCTGATGAAGCATCACTGGATCCGTATGGACCACCAGGATGCGAAACATGTTGACCCATGATAGGGTAGGCTTTGGAAAATCTCCAGACTCCTCCCTTTGATATATTTTTTCCTATAGAGTGATTGATCTTAATTTCTAATTTCACTCTTATGACTATATATTTTTTAACCTTGGCCCTGACCGTCCATCTGGTCTAATAAAACTATTGTCTCAGTGGCGGTTTTGAGAGCCAATTTTAACCACGCTTTCTTTTGATCTCCTTTTTCACTTTTTCACCTTTGGGGTCACGGCACCACCTATTAAAAAAAAGATCTCCGGCAAAGAGCCCCCCCACCAGGGGTGGTGCCCGTCAGACATTGCAGTGCCGGTCTGACGAGGAGCAGTGCCGATGATGAAGCATGACATCCTATGGATGTGTGAGGCCTCTTGCTCCTAGAATTTAGGACCCCTGCCACTAGTTTCCGTTCTTTTTGGTTGGAACAGTGTATCATTTATATTTTGACGAAACCCCACATGATCCTATGCTTAACCCACTGGTAGCTTGGCACAAAAGCAGTCAGGCTTAACTTAGAGGCAATGTGTAAAGTATTTATGCAGCACTTCAAACAGTAATAAAATGGAAACAACCCAAAAAACCCACAATATAGAGTAAAATATAATAAATTATTTGACACCAAAACAACAAAAATCCAGTGGTAGAACTGGAGGTATGCAGTTCCAAAGATTTAAGTCAAAACTGTGCCTAAAAGCACAAAGCACCAACTGTGGGTATCTGGTTGTGCTTGACTGGAAGAAAGTCACAAGTTCATGCAAATCTTTATGCCGGATACGAGGACCAAATTAGGCCCGCTGACCAAAGTACCTTAAAACCTTGTTTGGGGAGCATTGCGAAATCCCTGTTTGAGGATGCATCGCTCGGAGTTTGCTCTGATGAGCTGTGGACAACAATGTGAGGTCTTGCTTTGAGTATGTGTTGCGCAGCAGTGGTTTTGATGAAGCCGTCGATGAGGCTTGTGATGCGAGGTCCTGCATATTCATCAAGGATGCCATAAACGGAGGCTTGCAGGGCCATGTCCTGCACTGGGGATTCATGGTGCAGTGGCGGTTCCGGAGAGTTGAGGGCTGCGAAGCAAGGTCCTGTGTCATGGATGCAGCTACATCTGAGGAACTGCGGGCTTCAATGCAAGGTCCTGAAACACAAATAGGCCGAGCAGCAGCGGTTCTAATGCGAAGCTGTGAAGAGATGCATCACACTGTGCCGGTTCTGCCCAAGAGACCCAAGCTGGGATGGCAGAGCATTTTCAGGCCTATTTCCAAGGGTCCTGGACTGGGTGGCACCACTTGTAAGGCAAGACTCACAGCAGACAGAGTCAAAGTGCTGGGTTCAAGGTTGTTGTACTCTTTTTTGCCCCTGAAGTTCTCATCAGGAGACCAGTCAACTAGCCCTTAGAGTCACTCTGGTAATCCTAGGTTTAAGATGCAGGTCCAGCTCTTTTCACTCAGGCAGCAGAGTAGCAGTCCTTCTTGCAGCAGAATAGTCCTTCTGAGTCTTTCACAGGTCTAACGATGTACTGAAGAGCTGAGTTTGAGGGCCCAAAACTTATACAGCTTTGAAGTAGGAGAACATTCAGGAGGTTTTCATCCCCAGAGGTGTTTGGAATTTCTTGCCTCTCTGCCCTGGCCCAAGCTTGCCTGCAAGCATAACAGACTGGTGTGAAACCCTTTGTGAGTGCGCTGAGGCAGATTCTTTGTTATGTGCAAGTGTAGTAAGTGACAGCTCCTCCCCTTCATTAAGATAGAGATGGCCCATCCTGCCAACACCTATTCTTCTGTGTCTCCCTGTCTGGGACCAATACACAAAGACCAAGTGCTAGCTATACCTAGACATGTGACCCAGGATACAGGCTGCAGGGACTAAATGGTTATGACAAGAAAATGCCAAATTTCGAAAAGCACCATTTTCAGAATTATGAATTACAATCTAACTTTACTATTAAGGAAAGGTTTAAGTTACACCAAACTAGACATTCCTGCCTACTCCCAATTGAAAGTTAACTTTGATTAAATGTAATAAGGTAACCCAAAGTTATCATATTGGAGAGGTAGGTCTTGCAATAGTGAAAAACACATTTAAGAGTTTTTCACTATCAGGACGTGTAAAAGGTAATAGTATATATCCAACTTTGTAAATATATTGCACACTGTCTTATGGGCTGTTTAGGGCATACCGTATCCTAGGGTGACCTATATGTATTAAAAAAGGAAGGTTTAGGTCTGGCAAAACGTTTATTTTGCCAGGTTGAAACAGCAGTTTAAAACTGCACACACAGGCTGCAATGGAAGGATTAAGATATGCTTAACAGGCTACTTAAGTAGGTGGCGCAATGGGTGCACAGACCAATTAGTAGCATTTAATTTACAGGCCCTGGATCCATGTAATACTACTTAACTAGGGTCTTACCTTTAAACTAAATGAGTCAATTAGGTGTAAGCAAATGTTTCCATGTTTAAAGAAGTGAGACCCGGTTAGCAGTGGTAAAGTGCACAGTCCTAAGTTGAACAAAAGCAAGATCAGCAAAAATGGAGGAGTAAGGCAAAAGAATTGGGGGAGACCGCCCTAAGGAGAACAAGCCTAACTCAAACACTGTATCTCCGAAATGGGACTAGGTAGAAAAATAATTAAAAAACAATTTTGAATAGTTACTAAAAATCCAATTTAATGCTGAAGTCATTTTATTCTAAATGTTAAGAAAAATGTTAAGAAAAAGTACATTTTATAAAGTTACTTTTCCCTGTCTGAAGTTCAAGGAGACCGATCTGCATTTTTGCTCTCACACTTCATGCAGCCCTTAATTAGCACTGAGGAGGTTTAAATGGGTGTGAACTGCCTCTCAGAAGCAAACAATAGGCTGACCTGAATGGGCAGAGATGACCCCTATGAACCTGACAGAATATACAGGGTGGGGCTGTGAGCATCTTTTTTAAATGTCAAGTCTTGCTTGATAGGTCTGCACAGGCTTTTCATATGACACATGACATGCACTTCAAAGAGGCCTCCCCTATCCCAGACAAATGTTAGCTGACACCTTTGCAAGTCACTTTTCATTTCCCCCCAGCCAGGTGATCTACAATCACAATGGGCCTCAATTAGACTTTAGTGTCAAACCTGCTGGAGTGGCAAGACCTGTTTGATGGGTCAACAGGGGTTTTACATATAACACGTAGAGATGCACTTCAAAGAGTGAGGACAGGATGCCAAACAGTTCTTGTGTACCCTCAGTATGATTGCTGAAAACCTAGCTTTTGTTCTACCAGAATTCTGTCTGAGGTTGTTGTGAATACAGGACTTACCTCAAAAAGGAATTTGGGTTTATATGTAGGAGGACATTAAGATTAACATAGTACACTCCCACGCACACATGCCCTAAGGACCCTGAGTTTAGTATGGCTGAAGATTTTTACCATCTTGAAAATCCTCAGCATGTGTAGGGTTAGCTTTGAAAACCATCAACCACTAGTTAGGGCGTCCCCAGGGTTCATTCCCACCCACTAGTTTATGCCAACCATAAAAGTGGCATCTGCGTGCCCCACTTCAGAACACTCCTGGATATGTGGAAAATCAGAGGACTGAACCTACTGTCTGAGACCTGAGAAGAACCTAGAGGACTGCACCTGCTCTCCCTCTAGTACCTTGGACAAAGAAGTAGACTCCAAGGGTCATAAGGCTGATCTCCAGTTCAAGCTACAGGGATACAACAAGCTACAAGAGGTTGTTCCTGCAACTGCCAAGCCGATCAATGCCAATTGGATCTGGACTGAACTCTGCAATGATAACCTGTGGATCTCTAAGTGCCTCCCCTGAGGTCTTGAGGGACTTAGGAATTATACTTGGGTACTTACTTGGACATAAAGGTTTAGAGTCAAAGTAAAATCTTTAACCATGTCGAACCTGGTTAGTGCATCCAACCCATGCTCCGTCACAGTCAGCATGAAACTGCACCTAGGTCCCAGATTACCGTAACTATGGACTATCATTAGCACTTTGTGCTTTTTGGTGCCATTCCTACTTTAAGCTTCTTTAAACATTTATAGATCAGTTTCCCCTATTGGATTTTTGACATTTTGGTGACATTTTGTTTATTAAACTTCACTCTGTTTTTCTAATTAATTTTGGGGGTTTTATTGTTTTGCAATTCAACCCTATTACTGTTTTGGTATTGGATAAATACATTACACATTGTCCTGTTAAGTCTATCTACTTTGTGGCATAACTACGGTGGGGATGAGCTTGGGTTAATTCATTGACTGAGGGTTCACCCCTACAAAGAGTCCTACTATTACTTGAGATTGATACTTATACCCCTTAAATATTGCTCCAATTTCATACATAGACAATTGCTGAAAAATTCTTGTGCAACTCAAAATTTACATGGCACGCTGTTTTAAGGGATAATAATCCAGCCTGTGCGGTCTGTGTAATTTGCTATTTGCCCGCAATTGTGTTTAACTGTGTGATAATGATTTTAGTTTGAACACTAAGGGTTTTGATTTAGGATCAAAGGTGTTGCCGACATAATAGTGTCTTTACTTAAGTATAAAAGTACAACAATGATTTTTACAAGATCACCATTAAATTGATGAGGTTGAGGAAAAAATACAAATGATGGTGCACTAGAAAGGACTGAAAAATAATGAACATCACTTCCAACTTTCTCCAGTGGTTCTAGGCTTAGGAAATTAGCCTCTATAAGATTTCTTTCTAAGTCAACTCCCAAAGTGCTTATACTATCTGTGGAATTATTATATCCGGACTCCGCTGTCTGAAGTTCAGAGGAGGGGAAATCTGGTTAATTCAATTCAACAAAAATGCCCTCTTGTGAAGTGGTCTCCAGGTCTTTATATCTTGGTAAATGCTTGTGCTGGCGCTTGCGTCGGGTTTTCAGATTGGTCCATGGTAGCCTGGCAAACCTTCAGGTTCCTGATAAGTAGAGGCGCTAAAAGCTCATGCCACTCCTGAACTCCTAAATGGATGAGCAATGAAAATTGACTTCCTACTATACGGAGTCAGAAGGAAACACAGACTGAAATTTGTTCTTTGACTAGGTTCTTTACAGGTAGGGAACAGTACCATCAGACCTCATTGATGGGACTTTGGTAACTCACTGAATTGGCTGTACAGTAAATTGGATATCACAGGTGAGGAAATAGTACAGCCTGACTGGAAATAGATGTAGCACAACAAAGACTTAGGTCCAAATTTAAGAAGGCCTAGCACCACATTAGCATCATTTTGTTTATGCTAATATGGCTTGCAAAATTGCAGCACCATATTTACAAAACTTTCTAAACCTTTGCGCCACATTATGCATGCCCCATATGTAATGTATGCAAAGGGGGCATTCTGGCGCAAAGAGGCACGCAAAAAGGGTGCAATTAAATCTACAAGATTTCATTGTGCCATTTTTGGCATCATCTTTAACACTTACTGAAAACAGGCATTAAAAGGACGCACCCATTGTAATCAATGGGTCTCCTTGCACTTTGCTCCACTAGAGTCAACATTTTTGATGTTAGTGGAGCAAAGCGGACAATAGCATCAAAAAGTATGACGCTATTGTTTCTAATACTGCCATAGTGTGCTGTATCATAAATACGGCGCACACAATGTGGCCATTAGGGGGGGGGGGGGTCAAGAAATGTTGCACTGCATTGGATGCAGCACCACTTTTCTTAAATTCAGCCCTTAGTCTTTTTTGATTTGCCTATAACTTTTGACCTCAAGGACAAATCTGCACTAAGTTTGGCAATCGCTTTGTGGCTTGGGAACCAGCAATGGTGGACGTGTGAGCAGAGAGTTCTGCTCCGGCCCACTTAATGATCCAGCATAAATGTATCTGAGGCTTGCCTGGGAGGCACCCCTGCAAGCCTCATCTCCTGAAGGCAGTCTGTGGTGCTTGAGATCTCTGGTCCCCAGACTGCAGACAATAGAAAGTACAGGCAGTGACTGGAGGAGTGATGCCCTGCCCGTGCAACAGCAGAGGTGGCGTGGATGGGACAACAATAGTGCAGGCCTCGGAGCGGAGGCACCCTGCCGACTGAGAGACAGAGTTGCTGGAAATAGCTGCCTGGGAGAGGATTGGGTGGAGTGGCTTGCGTAGGGTGGTGGAACTGCCTACCAGGGGTGAAAACGATGGGAGGCCTGGGCCCTGGTGTGCGCCGGGCAGACTGCTGACCAGCCTGCACCACAAACACTGTTTATCCTGAGCAGGCAGCGAGGGTCACCCCTACACCATTGGGATATCAACAGCCACTACTGATGGCGCTGTGGACGGCAGGTAAGATGGAGGGCTTGGACATTGGTGGCTGACATGACTGAAAAGATGAGCAGGAGTGGGGCTTGAGCTGAACTCGTGACCCAAATGGGGACGCTTTGTTGAGAACGACACATGCAGGGCCTGAGGACTCATGTGTGCGGCTTTACTTCTGAACACCCCGTGGACTACTCAGCTCGCTACCTTCCCTGGAGAGGTGGCTGAAATCGTGGGGGGCTCCCTTTTGTGACTGCTGAAGAGAAATAGGCAATTTGGCAGTTAAGTCAGTGGTTTGTAATTCCTTTCTCCCCCTATTCTCCTGGTCCTCCGATAAGCCTTGACTCTAGCACCGTGGTGATCGGTCCGGGCCTCGGGGAGCTGCTGCATTGCAGAGATCAAAATGGGCAAGGCACGGCATGAAACAAACGCGGCTGCCCAGGACCTGGATCAGATTTCCCTGGTGCAACAGGTGGGTGAGATGCAATCATGGCACCAATGAGACCTTCATACAAATGCACTTAGATAAAGTACTGGCCACCATAGCAGACACTAAACAGGCCCTGCAGCAAGACATCAGCACAGTATCGGTAGGTTTGGGTCTGTTACCCGCGGAACACCACAAACTTGCGGTGGGGGCCAAAATGGTGGAAACCACAGTGGAAGAGATTAAACAGGACTAGGCTGAGCTGACTCGCGCCATGGGTGGCCCTGCGGAGAGGGTAAAAGTCCTGGAACACAGGGCAGAGGACACAGCGGGCTGCAATTGTCGCAACAACATACGACTGGAAGGACTGCCGGAGGGGTCTGAGGGCACTGATATGGTGGCCTTTCTGGAACAATGGCTACAGACAGAAGTAACACCTGCCTAATCTCCCTTCTTTGCATTTGAGAGAGCCACAGAGTGGCGGCACAGCCGTTGGCTCCAGGCCTTCCGCCTCACCCAGTGGTAGCGCTATTACTGCATTTCAAAGATAGGGATGTCATACTCTATAAGGCATGCAACAACGGCCCATATGCACTGGGGGACTGAAAAGTGTTGGTGTTCCCGGACTACATTGCAAAAATGCAGACACAAAGAGATTTCACAGATACTGGAATGCCTCTCCCAACGGAATTGTGCAGCTGCCTTTGCTGCCTCCATGAATCAAGGGAACTGTGTCTGAAGTTGTGCCGGCAGTGCGGGATGCATCAATGGCAGCATGCATCCTGAAAAACCAGACAATATCTTTGTTTGTGCTGTGCGAGACTGGAGTGGAACACTGATCTGGAACCCTTCCTTGGAAGATTTCCCATTCTACTTCTAGAAGGCGACTTCAATTGTGTAGCGAATGTGGAACCAGACAGGTCTACCTCTCCACTATCAGGGGCTCGGCATGAAAACTCTCTGAGGGACTGAGACAGTGGCTAACCCAATGGGACCTACTAGAGATACAGAGAGCACACCATGCCCAGACTTGAGGGAACTCCTATTACTTGCCAGTTCACAAATTACATACTAGATTAGATATGTTTTTGTGCTCATCCACACTCGGCCACCTTGCACTAAACACAGAATATCACACACAAAATATCTGGGGTGCACTTTGTCAGACCATAGCCCGTTGTTACTAACATTTTTGCCACCCTGCCGGAGAGGTCAGCAAAATTTCTCTGGATCCTGACCCATCTGGTGCTTTAAGATATCCCCTTTAAGGAGTCATTACATAAGGCTCTCACAGAGTTTTTTATCACAACCAAATTGTCCACTAACAGGTAGATCAAATGGGGGGCCCTGAAGGTGGTGATCCGAGGGCACTACATAGGCCAGAAGGTGGGGGCCAGGAAAGTGCTGGTGGGTGAGCTCAAGGGGCTGGAGGATACACTGCAGAAATTAGATAGCCGGCAGGGGCTTGAAGAGTGGCTTACAAAGGGACATTAGAGCGGATTACTTTAAAGCGCTGGACCACCTCCATTGTTTAGATTATAATGCCTATTTAGCTAAGATGCACAACGAGAAGGGCAGAGCAGGGAGACTGCTCGCCTGGTTGGTTACATCTCCAACTAGGGGGAAACCCAGTACACAACTGTTGAGAGATGACGGACTCCTAGTATATATTCTCCAAGGGCTATCAATGAGACTTTCCAATGTATTATAAACACCTAGACAGCCTCCCCGGGATCTTGCTGATAAGTCAGTGACTGACTACCTCATCCACATATATAAGAAAGGTTGATCCTAATATACAGGACACATTGGGTGGGCCGGTAACAGCACAGGAGATTCGGGTGGCCACTAAGGAGATGGCTCATGGGAAAACCCCTGGACCTGAGAGGCTACCAGCGGAATTTTATACCTCCTTCTCAGCAACGCTGCCTCACACACTGGAGATGCTATACGCTGAATCATTTAAATTGGGGCAACTGCCGATGTCTACTAGAGAAGCACTGTAGATACCACTGCCCAAATCAGAAGGCTCCGGGGCCCCTGCCTTGGCGTTCCACCCCCTCTCCGTGCTCAACCTGGACTTCAAAATATCGAGTAAGGTCTTTGCCATGAAACTAGTCCCACATAAGCAGACTTTAATTCACCTTGACCAGAATGGGTTTATTCAGTTGAGAAATACCTCCCTTAATTTACTCAGGCTATATCATGTAATGTATCACCCGGTAATAGAACTTCACCTGAATCCAATGCTAATGTCTATCGACCTTGAAAAATCATTTGATTCTCTACAATGGGATTTCTTATTTTCTGTCATGCATCAAATGGGGTTGGGCAAAGCATGGTTGAATTGAGTTAGGCTGCTTTATGCATCCCCCACGGTGGGGTGCAGACAGGTGGTACGGTCTCAGCCCAATATACAAACTATAGAGGCACCAGGCAGGGGTGCCCGTTGACGCCCCTCCTGTTTGCACTAGCAATTGAGCTACTCGCGATGGTATTTTGCCAGCGAGGGCCGGAGCAGGGGACCTCACTGGATAGTAAAGAGTATATTACATCCCTCTACGCAGATGATTTGCTCCTCTATCTGAATGATGGCTCTCAAGGGGTAGCGAAAGCGATGTCTATACTGGGGGACTTTACCATCTATTCTGGCCTACGTGTTAACACCACCAAAACATATTTGTTCCCTTTAAGGGCGGACACTCCTCGGCCACATTTGGTCCCTCACGGGTTGGTCTGGACCTCCATCTCCTTTAAAAACTTAGGTTTTGGTATATTCCACTCCCTGACAGATCTACAGGATGCTAACTTGGGCGCCACCCTCAGATCACTTAGATCCTGTGTATCCTTCTTGAGGTCCCTGAAGTTACCGATAATGACAAGGATTTCCTTAAGCAAAATGATAATGTTACCCAGACTGATGTATTATTCAGTTAACTTATTGGTTAAGATACAATCCGCGTGGTTTAAACTACTAGACTCCCTACTACGTGACCTGGTCTAGGGTGGTGAGCGAAATATAGTCTCTCTAGAGGCCCTTTGCAACCCCATTGATGGGGGGATTGGGTGTACCGGACTTTGAGCCATATTATGTGGCGACTCCGCTTCTATGTGTAGCGGGGTGGCTGGAGGGTGATAACCTTGAGGAGTAGGGACACAGGGGAGGCAAGGATGACCAGTGGCCTCTCCTGGGAATATTACTCACCAAATCAGTAGATGACCCCCAACCACAGATATTGTTGAACGCACCCTTGTGGTGCTGGAAGAGATGCCTTAGTAGATCGAGGGGGACTCCCATATACGTGCAGGCATTGCCTGTGGTGGGACTACCACATGGGGACCCATTAACCATGTTTACGTGCAAGCAGCTGGTATCCTGGACAAAGGTGGGATTAAGGACAGTGGGAGGCTGCTTTCAACAAGGGACACTTTTGCCTTTAGAAGATCTAATGGAGCAACATGTGTAGGAGGCTGTCCTAGTTTGTAATGGGTACCTAAGGTACTTACACCTTATACCAGGTCCAGTTATCCCGCATTAGTGAAATGTAGGCAGTGTCTAGCAGCTTAGGCTGTCTAGAGGTAGCTGTAGCAGAGTAGCTAAGGCTGAACTAGGAGACATGCAAAGCTCTTGCAATACCATTATAGTCACACAGTACTTATACACAATAAAAGAATACTGTGTGTTAAAAAAATAAGGGTACTTTATTTCAGTGACACAAGGCCAAAAATATCTTAGAGGCAATACTCCTTTTGGAGTAAAGTATTATTCACAATATATGCACTAGTAACCAAAATCAGGTAAACAGTCATAGAATAGGGCAAACAGTACAAAAAATACAATAGATTGCAATAGGCCTAGGGGCAACACAAACCATATTCTAAAATAGTGGAATGCGAATGTCGATTTCCCCCCTAGGTAAATGTTGTGTGTAGAGGGGTGCTGGGAGTGTAAGAAAACACCAAAGGTAAGTAAAGTACCCCATCCCAGAGCCCAGGAAAGCAGAAGTAAAGTACAGCAAGTTTCCTCAGAACACACTGCAAGTTGTGATGAAGAATTATGCAAGAATCAAGCAAGACTTCAAGCAACCAACAATGGATTCCTGGACCTGAAGATCTGTGAAGAGAGGAGACCAAGTCCAGAAATCGAAGAAGAGTCCAGGAAGAACAAGAGCCCCTGCCCACGTGGAAGAAGGTGCAGAAGTGGATTCTCCTGTTGGAAGAAAAGACAGAAATGCACCAAAGATGATAGCTGCGGGTTCCTGCTTGGTGCAAGAGATGTCCAACGTTGAGTTGTTGGATGCAGGCTGTTTGCGTTGCTGGATTCCGCCAACAACCCTTGGTTCATGCAAGTACGAGGCTTGCATCAAAGAGGAGCTGCCCAGACCCAGGAGGGACCTGGGGATCTCAACTCAGACTGAGGAGACATAAGGGGCTCTCAGCACTTCAGATAGCCCTCAGAAGACCAGACAGCGCCCAGGGGAGCCCTAGAACACGGGGACAAAGGAGTTACAAAGTGCAGTTGTGGCAGCACTACACAGGAGGATCCCACGCCGCCGGAGAACAACTCAGAGAGCTGCGCATGACAGGATGGAGCGCTGGGGACCTGGGCTGTGCATGAAGAACTTTAGGATGAAGTGCACATAAGCCCAAGGATCTGCAGAAGATGTGGTGCACAGGGATACTGTCGCTGCATGGGAGGCAAGCTCTTACCTCCACCAAATTTGGACAGCTGGACCTTTGGACAGTCAGGGTCACTTCAGTCCACCACCTGTGTTCCAGGGATCACGCTTGTCGACAGGAGAGGAGTCCTAGAGTACCGGTTGTCATCATAGAGAGGTGCCTCCTGAAGCAAGGAAGTGACTCTGTCACTCCACGGGAGATTCTTTTGGTTCTTCTGGTGCAGGGTGAAGACAGGCAGTCCTCAGAGCATGCACACCTTGGAAACTGTTGCAATTGCTGGCTGGAGCTGAAGTTGCAGTTGCAGGTCACAGGAGTCTTCCTGGATACTATGTTGCAGTTACAGCGGTTCTTGGAGCAGTCTGCTGTTGATCCGACAGTCAGAAGCTGAAGCAAAGGATGCAGAGGAGTCCTGGAGGAATCTTGCAAACTGAATCTGAAAACACCTAGAGGAGAGACCCTAAATGGCCCTGAGAGGGGGATTGGCTACCTACCCAGGTATGTACCTATCAGGAGGGGTCTCTGACGTCACCTGCTGGCACTAGCCACTCACATGCACCCAGATGGGCCCAACACCTTAAAATCCAAGATGGCTAACGCCAGGCACACTCTGGAGGAGCTCTGGGTACCACCTATGGGGTGGTGAGGGACAGGGGAGAGTTCACTCCCCTTTCCTTTGTCCAGTTTTGTGCAAGAGCAGGGACAGGGGGTCCCTGAACCGGTATAGACTGGTTTATGCAAAGAGTGCTCTGTGAGGCTACCCTTCCCAGGCCTGTAACACCTATTTCCAATGGGAGAGGGTGTAACACCCCTCTCCTACAGGAAATGCATTGTTCTGCCTTCCTGGGATTGAGCTGCTCAATCCCCAGGAGGGCAGAAACCTGTCTGTGAGGTGGCAGCAGCTGGGGCTGCAGTGGAAACCTCAGAGAGCTGGTTTGGCAGTACTGGGGCTCCATGGTGGAGCCCCCAGGGTGCATGGAATTGCCCCCAATACCAGATTTGGATTTGGGGTTCAATTTCGCAATCTTAGGCACCTCACATGGCCATATTCCGAGTTACCATTGTGAAGCTACATATCTGTATTGACATATATGTAGTGCACGTTTATAATGGTGTCCCCACACTCAGAAGGTCTGGGAAATTGGTCCTAGACAACGTGAGGTCACCTTTGCAAATGCAAAGGTGCCCTCACACACAGTAACTTTGCACCTAGCCTTCAGTAAATAAAGATTAGACATATAGGTGACTTATAAATTACCTGGGGCCATATGTACGAAAGCATTTTCCCATAGACACAGAATGGGTAAAATCCTTTGGCACATCTGGCCCCTGGTGCAGTGACAAATGGCTGTGAAATAGTGTGTGCACTATTTCACTCAGGCTGCAGTGGCAGTCCTGAAGAAAGGTTTGCATGAGCTCCTTATGGGTAGCAAAATAAATGCTGCAGTCTATAAGGATCTCCTGGAACCCCAATGCCCTGGGTACCTAGGTATCATATACCATGGACTTTTAAGGGGGGACCAGTGTGCCAATTAGAATTGGTATTTGGAGTCACTAAACTATAGTGGCAAATTTGGTGCACAGAGAGAGCATAAGCACTGGAGTTCTGGTTAGCAGAAGTCCAGTGACACAGTCAAGGATGCTGACAACACATACAGGCAACAAACTATAAGCACAGGGGTCCTGGCTAGCAGAATCCTAGTGAGACAGTAAAAACACACTGACAAACAAGCAGAAATTGGGGGTAACATGCCAAGAAAGATGGTATTTTACTACAGCATGGCCTACCCCCGGGTCAATTTCTAGTGTATCATGCTCTATTGCACTCCTTTAGAGATTTGTGGCCGAGCACTGACTAAGAACCGGAAACACATCTAGTCTATTGAGGCTAGGGAGGGCTGGACACTTGGTAAAGTGGCTTTATCAGGCACTATTGCACACAACCCAAAAGCCCTTGTTAAAGACCAGGCGGAGGTGGGAGACACTGCTGGGGCGAGATATATTGGACACTGAAAGGAGGAAAATGTTGACCTATACCTGTAAGGTTTCTAGGAATGAAAGACTAGAATATACCCAATTCAATCATTTACACATGACATACTTAACACCACACAGACTGCAGGCCAAAAATGGGGGTTACCCTAAACAGTGTCCGAGATGTTCCTCCCTGGAGGCTAATGTTGGCCATATGACATGGAGCTGTCCTGTAATCAATAAATTCTGGGAAACTGTTATTGTCATGTTGAATGAGGTACTCAGTCGTAGTCTTACATGCATACCAGAGACCTGCTTGATGGGACTGTATCTTAGGCCTAGATCCAAAGAAGTGGGCAATATGTTTGTGGACCTGGCCATGACAATAGCCAAGTGATGCATAGTGAAACAATGAAAATCAGGGCTGGGTCTGACAGTGCCAAGCTGGAAACAAGAAGCAACAATGTGTGCTAGGGCTGAGGAAGGGAGATACAGAGACGGACAGCAGCAGAGCCTTGGTCGGACATCTTGGGAACCTGAGAACACCTGGGTGAAGATACTGGGACAGATACGAGTTCAGTTGCATCTCTCACTTAAGATCCTAATGGACCCTGCTAAATGATATTGCTAATTGGGACCTGTAGGCCCTGGGATCCATGTCTGCAGCCTGGCAGTTTTAAGTGAATTCATAGATGAGGCTGACATTAACTGAAGGTAAGGGGATTGACCTCTATCGGAGGGACCCTCCCAACACACAAGCTCTTCTGTATTGGAACAGACAGATGATAACCAGATCAAGCCTTCTGACAAAAGGTCACAGAAAGTGCACGATAATGATCATGGTTGACCCCCTGGAAGTACCCTAGTATGGTTTGTAATGTTTTTGGTTTGTAGTACAGTTCGATTCATATTGGCTGCCGTTGAATCTAGTTGATGAGAATTGTTAAACTGGACGGCACACAGGATGTACACCTGCTTTTAAGCTGTTGCATGGTTTCTTATGGTAGGATATGAGAGGCCCTCAAATGTGACTTATGCTTACATCGCAGCACAATTGGAACTGATGGTGTTTACAAGTAATAATTCTGCTTGATGATGTACAAGGTTGCAATGCGTATGTTTCATGATTAAGTTTGTCAATCACTTGGTGTAGTCAGCTGAGGTCCAGCATGAACATTTTCGCAGACATCTATTCAGAGGGACCAACTTAAGGGGAGTGAAACAAAATGTGTTTTGCAATTTTAGCACCCATGGGAATTTTTCCTCACACCTACTGCCAAAACCACAGCTCGGATATACATCAAAGTAGAATTTTACACAGAAATCATGCTTTCATTGGTTTGGTGTAAATCCGTTCAGTAGTGTTTAAGATAGAAACATTTATAAAAGTTGCAAGGTGAGCTTTTAAAGGTTAACTCTTCCATATTTCTCTGCCTTTAAAACCATGATTCAGTGATTTTTGACTCCTGTCAATTACATTTGAGTTTTTTGACATCTTTAATTTGCTGGATAATTCCTTCTTCCATCTTTTAAATAGCTAATTGGTTCCAATGTATAACTTTTATGCTGTGGAAAAAGGTCGATGGTAATGAGTGGTCATTGTGAGAAGCGTCTGACTTCAGGGAGCGCAGAGTTAGGGGTCTAGAGGTATGGAGAACCTTTGTATCACACCAGAAAAAGTCAGCAAAAATAGAGTTTGATACAAGAGTGAAAAAGTGATTTCGATCATGTAAACCACCATTTTAACTAGTGGTATTGGCTGGGGTTTTGTGAAACAATCATGAATCGGACAGAATTAGCAACTTTCCCTGGGGGTTAAAGAAAGAAAAAAACATGGGGAAGTGAGACAAAGACATAGGAACAGAGAGAGAGAGACAAAAAACATGAAGGAGAAGGGACGTGGCTGGCTTGGCTTCCCTAATAACCAGCTCTAGCATTAAGAGCTTTGTAAATGAGGCAGATGTTATGTGCTTCCAGGAAACATAGTAGGTGGAACCCCTGACCATAGATGGTTTTACAACATTTCAGTCGCCTGCCTACAATAAAACCTTGTTTGGAAGATTCATTGGAGGTCTTTCTACATACGTTAAGTTAAACTTGGCGATTAAATTAGCAATAGGGTGAAATCTACGAGCAACAAGCAATTGATAACAATACATGGCTTAGCCTTTCGTAAAAAAAGCATCCCGGGAACAGTGGTAAACATATACATCAACCCCCATCAAGGAAAGAAACAGATGATGCCTAAATCTATACTGGTCCTACTTTGTTTGTTTACGAACATCCAGGACATGAATATGTGTTGGAAGGAGACTTTAACATTCGCCAGCTTGGACAGGAAGGGGGGCTCTGGCGAGACCCAGTAAGATTGCCCATAGAATCTTTCCTTAATGAACATGACCTCATAACGGATTGTAGTAGCTTAGTAGCGGGAACATGCATACCTACTTTCAGAAATATATCCACAATAGACTATGGTGGTCATTACAACACTGGCGGTCGGTGTTAAAGCGGCGGTAAAAACCGCCAACAGGCCGGCGGTAAAAAAAATGGAATCACGACCGTGGCGGAAACCGCCAACATAGACAGCCACTTTAACACTCCGACAGCCAAGGCGGTACAAACAAACACCGCGACGGTAACCGCCAACATACAGGCGGAAGACAATGTACCGCCCACATTATTACAAGCCACCAATCCGCCACCTTTTCCGGGGCGGATTCACCGCGAACAAAAACACGCCGGAAACAGGACTTGGAAGGGAAAACGCTCACCTCTGCACAACCCACGAGGAACCAAGCACCATGGAACCCGAGCTCCAGATTCTTCCAGCCTTTATCTTACAGCTCCTCTACCAGGAACAACAAAGACGGTGGCGAAGACCACGATGAGTACTGCACCTACGACACAAGGAAGGGGGGGTGGAAAAAACAGTGACCCACACATGCAACACTCAACACTCAACACCTCCACCCTCACCCACTACAACACACACACAAGTACATGTTGATACATTACATTAACAATCCCCCTGGAAGAATGCAAGGACAAAAGGAAATGAGTTGAAAGATTGTAATATTTTCAAATACATTAATCAAAAATATATACATATATAAAGATATTCATACTCTAAACTAATATATACACCAAGAAAACAAGTCCAACATATTCCACCATCACAGTCCATGGACCACTCCGCCCAAAATGCAGGGGCAAGGCCCACACTCAATAACCGAACAAGACGGAGAGAACACTGGTGGGGCATCAGATAGAAATAAAACAGGCACCTCAGGGGGAAGGGAAGGGGGTCACCTCAGCCGGATGAGTGCACAACGCCAGATCCACGTTGAGGCTCCATGCCCACTGCTTTATCCTGGGGAGTGAAAAGCCACAGTCTCTCAAGTCTCTCCAGTGGGTGGTTTGCCCACTGCTGCATCCTGGGGGTGCAAAGCCACAGTCTATCAAGTCTTTCCAGTGGGTGGTTTGCCCACTGCTTTATCCTGGGGATTGCACAACCACAGTCTCTCAAGTGGATAACAGTCTCCACTGGTTCTGAAGGGGGCTTTGTGCCCAGAGTGCTTCATCCTGCCAAGGACTGAGGTAGTGGATGTGAATCTCCACTGGTTCTGGAGGGGGCTTTGTCCCCAGAGTGCTTCATCCTGCTCGTGGCGGCCTCAGTAGCGTCGGAATCTTTGACGCTCACTGGCCTGCGGTGCTTGTTGCGGCGGTGTCCTTGGCAGCGGTGCTGGTGGCGGCGGTGTCCTGTTCAGTGGTGCTGGTGGCGGCGGTGTCCTTGGCAGCGGTGCTGGTGGCAGCGATGTCCTTGGCAGCGGTGCTGGTGGCGGCGGTGTCCTGTTCAGCGGTGCTGGTGGCGGCGGTGTCCTTGGCAGCAGTGCTTGTGGCAGCGGTGTCCTTGGCAGCGGTGCTTGTGGCGGCGGTGTCCTTAGCAGCGGTCATGTCCACTGTGCAGGTTTTCCCAAACTTGGCTGTTTTACTGTGCCTCTTCCCCACCTTGGATGGTGGCGCAGCTGGCTTCACACTCCCAACTGTACCCCTGGGAGCGGCTTTGGTGGAAGATTTTTTTCCACTCTCCCGCCATGCACTGGCCAACTTTTTGTGCTTTTGAGGTGGGGGACTGTCCGTACTCTGGCTCATTGGCACACTGGCTGCCCTGCTGCCTGGTGCACTCCAGAAGCCGGTTACTACTGGCACCACTGTTCCCGCTGATGTTGTGGCTGAGGCGCTGGGTTGGGACCTGGAGAGGGTGGCCCTAGGAGACTGAACGGATGGGGGAGGTGAGGGGAAGGGGTCAAGGTTGGATAGGAAAAGTTTTTTGGACGGGTAGATGGAGGGGGTTTGGGAGTGGAGGAAGAGGTAGTGGTTGTAGGAGGTGTACGTTTGCTGACTTTGGGTGAAGGTGCATGGGCTGGAGGCTGTCGTGAGGTGGATGGCTGTTGGGTGGGTGTGTGGCTGCGTTTGTGTACCTTGGGAGTTGGGCTCACAGACACACTGGGAGAGGACACAGGGGATGTTTGAATGGTAGTGGGAGTGGTGAGTGCAAGTGAGCAGGGTGTGCTGGTGGGTGTGCTGGTGATAATGGTAGTAGCTGATGATGTAGTGCATGCAGGTGTGAGTGGAGACGAGACTGGGAGGGAGGAGGGAGACGAGGAGGAGGGGGACACAGTGTAGGCAGTGGCTTTTGGTATGTCCGCATGTGTATGATGCTTGCGTGAGTGCCTGTGGGATGTGTGGTGCTTATGTGTGCCTGAGCTTCCCTTGTGTGTTGAGGTGTGTGCATGCTGGTCTGATGGTGTGCTTGGGATAGGCTGAGGTACAGGGGTTTGGGTCTGGGTGGAGGAAGTTGGGGGGGGAGGCTAGAGACAGGGACAATGGCTGCCATCAGTGCGGAGGCCAGAGTCTGAAAAGCTCGCTGATGGGCTGCCTCACCAGAATTAATGCCCTCCAGGTATGCATTGGTCTGTTGCAACTGCCTCTCTACACCCTGGATGGCATTCAAAATGGTAGACTGCCCAACAGTGAGGGACCTGAGGAGGTCAATGGCCTCCTCACTGATGGCAGCAGGGGTGACAGGGGCAGGGGCTGAGGTGCCTGGGGCGAACGAGATGCCCACCCTCCTGGGTGAGCGGTAACAGGGCAAACGCTGAGGGGCTGCTGGGAGGGAGGTGCTGGTGGGGGGGTGGCAGCTGTACCTGTAGATGTGGTGGGCACAGAGGGGCCCGCCACTGCAAGGGAGCTCCCATCAGAGGAGGAGTCTGTTTCGCTGGTGTCTGCTCCTGTCCCCGCCGTGGAGCTCCCCTTGCCCTCAGTTCCACTGGTGGCTTCAGACTCCGTTGTATCGCCCTCCAGGGCCATGTGGAATGCAGCTCCCTCCTGCTCCGGTGCCACTACTCCTCCGCCTGATGATGCTAATGCACACAAGCACAGGGAGACCACAAAAAGGGGGAGGGAGACAGAAGAAAGACATGTTGAGTGCATGCAATACCGCTACCGTTGGTGGACACTACAGACACAGAATCCCCCTGCACTACGCCGTGCACTTGGAGTTCCCTAAGCAATCACATGGGTTACAAGGCTATGGCCGATTGCTGCACACATGGAAGTCACAGGAGCCTGACTAGGTGTAGTTGGCTCTGTACACAGGTGGGGTGGGGTGCCACAGGGCCTGCCTTAAGAAGGGACCTTGCCTACTAAACTCACCCTGGCCTAGGGGAACCCACAGCCCACCTCCCCCACCCAGACACCTACAATGCGCGCTGAATCAGCTGAATGAGAGTGTACTCACCCCCTTGTGGCTGCTGTGATTCCCTCAAGCGCCCATCCAACTCCGGGTACGCCACCGCCAGGATCCGGAACATCAGGGGGGTCATGGTGCGACGGCAACCCTTCCCACGTTGGGAAGCCATCCCCAGCTGGGCCTCCGCCGTCTTCTTGCTCCAACGGCGAATGTCCTCCCATCTTTTCCGGCAGTGGGTGCTGTGTCTGTGGTAGACCCCCAGGGTCCGGACTTCCTTGGCGATGGAACGCCAAAAATCCTTCTTCTGGTGGGCGCTGACCTATAGGAATAGTACAGAGGAAAAGGAGAAGATATAACCGTCCGCACCGTCACATTCATTGGCCCGCATCCATAACCTTGCCATGACGCACATGCACTCACCGTCGTTTCATGCACGCCTCATTCTCCCCCCCATCTGTCATCCACACCACTCCAAGCAGCCATTGCCCATACAGTATGCTCACAGTGTACTCACCTGTTTGTCTGGAGGACCGTAGAGTAGCGTGTACTGGGGGAAGACCCCATCCACTAGTTTCTCCAACACCTCCGTGCTGAAGGCAGGGGCCCTTTCCCCAGACACAGGAGCCAGTGTCTCTTCCAGACTGAGGTCACAGAAGCACTTGCAGTGTAGGTCCTCTCCTGTCGAAGATCAGGTATCAAGTGAGTGAACAGAGAGAAAATGGTGGTGACGTCCGCAGCGGTGCGTACCATCACCGCCGGCGTACATCGTCATTGGCTCCTGGGACCCATAGGGTCCAATGTTAACCAATGCAGGATTGTGCCGCAGTCTTCAACCGCTTACCGCGACGGTGTACAACACCAGCGCAGTTACCTCATATCCCCTTGTCCCACATTGCAGGTCAGGCAGATGCCATTTCAGGGGGCCACATGGCATTAATTTTGACTGCGTCACACATGTCTAGGCCTTGCTTAAACACTAATCCAGCCATCTGGCGATTTGAAAACATTTTACAATTAAGTTGTGTTTACGTACCTCAGAGTTGGTTGACTCTCTGCTCGCTGTTCTCCTCCATAGAGCACGTCCGCTGGGGCAGGTGAGGAGATGGCGGCATCCTCTGGTGTACAGACCGCTGGTGGACCTGTCGACAATGGAGGAGCGACATGTAATCATCACCTACAGACTTGATCGTACCACAATCCTGGAACTGTGTGCCCAGTTGGAGCCAGACCTGATGTCAGCTATCCGCCATCCCACAGGAATCCCCCCTCAAATGCTGTCAGTACTCCATTTCCTAGCAAGTGGGTCTTTTCAAACAACAGTGGCCATAGCATCAGGGATGTCCCAGCCTATGTTTTCCAACGTGTTGTCTGCCCTGCTGAAACACATGCGGAGCTACATCGTTTTCCCTCAGGTGGAGGATTTGCCTACAGTGAAAGGTGACTTCTATGCCCTGGGACATATCCCCAACATCATAGGTGCCATTGATGGGACACATGTGGCCTTGGTCCCCCCCGCATGAGTGAACAGGTGTACAGAAACCGGAAGAGTTACCATTCTATGAATGTGCAGATGGTGTGTTTGGCAGACCAGTACATCTCCCATGTGAATGCCAAATTTCCTGGCTCAGTACATGATGCTTACATTCTGAGGAATAGCAGCATCCCTTATGTGATGGGGCAGCTCCAGAGGCACCGTGTGTGGCTATTAGGTGAGGACATGGACCCAATACAGTGTGACTAGGTGTCTGGGTCTGGGGATGTCACTAAGAGTTAGTGTTGTCTAACAGTTGTCCCTCGCCATTTGCAGGTGACTCTGGTTACCCCAACCTGTCATGGCTACTGACCCCAGTGAGGAATCCCGGGACAAGGGCAGAGGAACGCTACAATGAGGCCCATTGGCAAACGAGGAGGGTTATAGAGAGGACCTTCGGCCTCCTGAAGGCCAGGTTCCAGTGCCTCCATGTGACAGGTGGTTCCCTATTCTACTCACCAAAGAAGATATGCCAGATCATCGTGTCCTGCTGTATGCTTCAAAACTTGGCTTTGCGACAACAGGTGCCTTTTCTGCAGGAGGATGGTCCAGATGGAGGTGTTGTGGTAGCTGTGGAGCCTGTGGACAGTGAAGATGAGGAAGCAGAAGAAGAGGACACAGACAACAGAAACACCGGTGATCCAGCAATACTTCCAGTGAGACACAGGTAAGAAGACAACACTGCCTACTACATCTGATCTAATTGTTCTAATTCTCATCTGTCTGTCACATTCACCCAGTGTATGGACCCTGAGTTGTAATTTTCCCTTTCAATTTCACAGATGTGGGTCCCACTGTGTGACCTCTGCCATGTTGCCTCATGGACTTGAGCTGTGTGACATAGGTATGTTCACAATAGAATGGACATTGCTATTTTCCTCAGTTATTGCAAATACACATTTGTGAAAGCACAGACTGACTCCAGATAGTTTTGTGATTCAAGGGTGTTTATTTAAGTGGTAAATATTGGAGGGGGTTGTAAAATGGTCACGGGTGATGGTGGAGGAATGTCCATGGCAGAGTCCAGTCTATTAGCCTCACAGGTGGGTGCATTGTCCAAGAGGGCATAGGAAGTGGAGCTGGGGCAGTTTAAGTATGGACAGGTTGACAAAGTGGGACAAAAAGATGACAATCAGGGTGGTCTCATTTCTTGGCGGGGTCTTTGCATTGTTCTCTGTCTTTGTCCTGGATCTCAGGGACCATTTGCAGGGTGGTTCTCCATCTGCAGGGGGTGGGGTGCTGGTGTCGTGGTCCTGTGGCGGTGCCTCCTGTCCACTAGCGCCAGCGGAGGTGGTGGGTAGTTCATCGTCCAAGCTAGTGTCAGGGGCCCCTTGTTGTGCCACAGTGTCCCTCCTGGTGTTGAGTACTTCCTTCAGCACCCCTACGATGGTGCCCAGGGTGGAATTGATGGCTCTGAGTTACTCCCTGAAGCCCAAATACTGTTCCTCCTGCAGGCACTGGGTCTCCTGAAACTTGGCCAGTAGATTGCCATCGTCTCCTGGGAGTGGTGGTAGGCCCCCATGATGTTGGAGAGGGCCTTGTGGAGAGTGGGTTCCCTTGGCCTGTCCTCCCCCGTCTCACAGCAGCCCTCCCAGTTACCCTGTTTGCCTGGGCCTCTGTCCCCTGAACCAAGTGCCCACTACCACTGCCCCCAGGTCCCTGGTGTTGTTGGGGTGGTGGGTTAGCCTGGGTTCCCTGTAGTGGTGGACACACTGCTGATTGACGTGTCCTGGGGACAGAGGGATGGGCCCGCTGGGTGTGTGCTGTGCTGGTGTTTCCAGAGGGGGAAGCTCTGTAGTGGCCTGTGCCAGTGTGAGGGGAACCGACTGTCCTGAGGTCCCAGATGGGCCGCGCTGGTCATCTACATCCAGTTGGACAGAGCTGCTGTCATCACTGTGGGCCTCCTCTGTGGGTGGAGTGGACATGTCTGGACCCTCCTGTCCGGTGACGTTGGGTAGGGGTCCTGCAGGGGTGTAAAAGCATGATTATTGCATCTATGTGTGCAATGGTGTGCAATGGATGGGTGACCCTGTAGCCCAGTGCTTGCATTATTGAGTGGGACCTTGTGTGATAATGGTATAGGGGGCTGTATGGGTATGTGCAGTGGACATGCTTTGGTGATGGGTGTCCATGCTTTGGTGTTACATGCAGGGCTTGGGTTTGGGATGTGTGGTTTGTGATATTGGGACACATGTGAGGAGTTGGAGTGATGGGGCTGAGGGCGAGGGTGGGGGTAAGTGATAGCATGCAGGTAGGGTGGGGGATGTAATAGTTAAGATTTCACTTACCAGAGTCCATTCCTCCAGCTACTCCTGCGAGGCCCTCAGGATGCAGTATAGCCAAGACCTGCTCCTCCCATGTTGTGAGTTCTGGGAGAGGAGGTGGGGGTCCGCCGCCAATCCTCTGAACCGCAATCTGGTGTCTTGAGACCACGGAACACACCTTCCCCCGAAGGTCGTTCCACCTCTTCCTGATGTCATCCCTAGTTCTTGGGTGCTGTCCCAATGCGTTGACCCTGTCCACAATTCTCCGCCATAGCTCCATCTTCCTAGCTATGGTGGTGTGCTGCACCTATGATCCGAATAGCTGTGGCTCTACCCAGATGATTTCCTCCACCACGACCCTGAGCTCCTCCTCAGAAAACCTGAGGTGACTTTGCAGCGCCATGGGGTGGTGTGGGTGATGTGTGGGGTGGGGTGTGTTGTGATGTGTGGGGTGATATTTAGTGTTGTGTTGTGTGAGGTGCGTAGATGTTGTGTGAGTGATGGTGTTGAGTGCCTGTGGATGCTATTGTTCTTTCTGGTGGGGTCTCTCTCTGGCCTTCAGTCGCAATTGTTGTCGTAAGGGTTTGTGGGTGATGTGGGTGTGTGTTTTATATTGTATTGGATGTGTGGGAGTGGTGTGTGTATGTGTATCAGGTGTGTGTATTTGGAATTGTCCAATGTGGATGTGTTTTGTAAGAGTGTGTGTATTTTGAGCGCGGCGGTGTGTACCGCCAATGGAATACCGCGGTTGAAACACCACCGCGTGGATTCATGGATCGTGATAGTGTGGGCGTATTCCTGTTGGCATGACGGTGGAGGTTTTGTTATCGCCAGTTTATCACTGACCTTTGGTGTGGCGGACTTGTGTGGGTGTCTAAATTTTGGCTGATTCCGAGTTGTGGGTCAAAATGGCAGTGGCGGTATTCCACGGCCACAGCGGTGTTTTGGCGGTCTTCTGCACAGCGGTAAGCGGCTTTTACCGCCAATGTTGTAATGACCCCCATATCTTTCTAAGCCCAGCACTTCTGTGCAGGAGCTTAAGCCACAAGGTGGTTCATAGAACTGAAAGTGACAATAATCCGGTGGTAATAGAAGTTGACCTGGGGGCAATGAGACATAATCTGCATAAAATTAGTGGCCTCCTATTCATCGAAGGCCCTTTAACAAAACTTATTAATCTCTTTGGTGCGGGCGTCGGCCACTGGCCGACACCCACACTGCCTACTTGGTGCAGGTCACGACCAGTGGCCGACACCAGAGAGGGGGTTAAGAAATCCTCTGGGAGACACAGAAGATCTTCCGTGTCTCCAGCCGAACACCCACCCGCCCCTTTGTGACATGACGTCACAGTTTTGTTTTCCCCATCAGAGCAGGAAGCGGCCTTGCGGCTGCTTCCTGCTTCGATGGGGAAAATGGCCCCAAACTGGCCTTCCCGACATTCAGGAGACTCTCCCCTTCCACATGAGGCCTTCCTGAACATGTTTCCTGGCCCTCGATCGCAGCACAGATGCAATCGAGGGCCAGGAAACACCACTATACACCAGGGATTTCACTTGGGGGGATCGGCCCTCTCGGAAAACTGGCTGGCCCCTCTCGGGGGCATATTTTGTTATATAAAGGTAGGTATAGCTAGATATATCTATAGATAGAGGTATCTTTCTATGTAGATAGATATATTGATCTATGTAGCTAGATATCTCTCTCTCTCTCTCTCTCTCTCTCTCTATATATATATATATATATATATATATATATATATAGATCACTTTTGTCAATGAATGTGACCCGCATATAAAAGTGATCTCTCTTTCTCTCTCTCTCTATATATATATATATATATATATATATATATATATATATATATATTTGCCACCAGTTGTCTTGCAGTTGCAGCTTGCGTCTTCAAAGCAATGCACATACGTCAATTGACAAGTTTTGAATGTAGCTTTTAGGCAGCAATAAAAAAGTCAAGTAAGTCTTGTGATTATGTGCCCATGTTGCGTTTCCTGTCGCAAGCATTATGCCTACCCACGCAAGTGAGGAACACAGAATACCACAACAAGTGTTATTGCCCCTTGTCTTTCTCTACATTTTTTCCTTCCAAATGAAAGTCTGTAAAAAAGATGTCTATTTGAGAAATGGCCTGTAATTCACATGCTAGTATGGGCACCCCGGAATTCAGAGATGTGCAAATAACCACTGCTTCTCAACACCTTATCTTATGCCCATTTTGGAAATACAAAGGTTTTCTTGATACCTATTTTTCACTCTTTATATTTCACCAAATGAATTGCTGTATACCCGGTATAGAATAAAAACCCATTGCAAGGTGCAGCTCATTTATTGGCTCTGGGTACTTAGGGATCTTGATGAACCTACAAGCCCTGTATATTCCTGCAACCAGAAGAGTCCAGCAAACGTAACAGTATATTGCTTTAAAAAATCTGACATAAAACGTGGAGAAAAATTGCTGTTTTTTTAGCTCAATTTCAATATCTTTTTTATTTCAACTGTTATTTTCTGTAGGAAAACCTTGTAGGATCTACATAAATGACCCCTTGTTGAATTCAGAATTTTGTCTACTTTCCAGAAATGCTTAGCTTTCTGGGATCCAACATTGGTTTCACACCCATTCCTGTCTCTAACTGGAAGGAGGCTGAAAGCACCAAAAATAGTAAAACTGGGCTATGCCCCAGTAAAATGTCGAAATTGTGTTGAAGAATGTAGTTTTCTGATTCAAGTCTGCCTGTTCCTGAAAACTGGGTAGGTGGTGATTGTAGCACCGCAAACTCTTTGTTGATGCCATTTACAGGGAAAAAAACACAAGCCTTCTTTGGCAGCCCTTTTTTCCTATTTAAAAAAAAAAAATGACATTTTAGCTGTAATTTTGGCTACTTTCTTGCTCTCCTCCAGGGGAACCCACAAACTCTGGGTACCTTTAGGATCCCTAGGATGTTGGAAAAAAAGGACACAAATTTGGTGTGGATAGCTTATGTGGACAAAAAGTTATAAAGGCCTCAGCGCGAACTACCCCAAATACCCAAAAAAGGGCTCAGCACTGGGGGGGGGGAGAGGGGTGGGGGGGAAGGCCCAACAGCTAAGAGGTTAAATGGACTGCTGCCTGTAAAATAAAATATGAGGCATGGAAGCAGACAAACGGTCCAATAAATTTCCACCAGGGGGTAGGCCAAATAATTGATCAATGGGGGCATGTGCTCAAAAACCTCCAAGCTCACCTTTGCAACAGAGTGCAGGCCGGTCATACTGGGGGACAAAACATAGGGTGGACAAGCAGCCAGCAACCAAGGAATGGTCACAGTATAAAAAGAGATGTCAGCAGGCAGAAAGGTGCTATAAGAGGAACAAAACTCCGGCCACAGATGCCCCAAGGAGGCTTGCACGGAAAGAGTACAAAAGAGCATTATGGTTAGTGAAGGTAAAAGAGATGAAAGAATGCTGGAAACGCCTGGTTGCATTGCTGCTGCCTAATAAAAGCAGAGTATTTTGGGAGTACAGTGCTCGATGCATCTGAAACCAGTACTAACTCGATCTCTGCCAGCGACTGGGAAAGGCATGTGGGAAATCTTTCTATGGACCCAAAATAAAGGTGGGATCAAGAACTCACTGCTGGTTTTTATGAAATAGATGGGCTACATGACAAAACAGCGCCCGTCACCATTGAAACTGTGCAAACGTTCCTTGGCAAAATGAGGCGGGATGGGGCTCCTCGTCCCAACGGCCTTCCAGGGAGCATATTTAGAGATGATCAAGCATATTGGGATGAACCTCTGACCACTCTATTTAATACCTGTTTACACTCTTCAGTGGTTCCAGCAGCATGGAAGGGATCAATACTTCATCCCATTTATAAAAAAAGGGGGTACAACCTGCCCTGAAAACTATAGGCTGATGACCTTATTGGATGTTGATGGCAAAGCTTATGCAAGGGTGTTGCTTCAAGATCTAGAAGAATAGATCTCAGCAAATGACATCATCCCTTCATATCAAACAGGCTTTAGACCTAGCTCTTCTTCATTAGACAATGTCCTGGCACTTTCATATCTTGGGCAACAAGCTCTGAAACATCTCCTCTGCTCTTTGCATGTTTTATTGATTATAGCACAGCTTTCGATGGGGTGGTGCAGCACATCCTTTGGAAGAAATTAGCGGCTTGGGGGATACCAAGGAAACTGCTTGCTTCAGAAATTGCTTTATATTCTGACACTTGAGTGAGATTAAAAATTACAAAAACATGTGTGACCAGGAAGATTTTTACCAACAAAGGCCTAATACAGGAGTGTGTTATCGCCCCCACCCTCTTTAACTTATACACAGCTGACCTGGGTGCAGAGTTGCTCAGAGGAAATACGTTCCCTCCGAGATTGGGGCAATCAGTGCTCCCCATAATTCAATATGCGGACGATTTGGTCTTGCTTGCCCAAACTCGGTTTGGGCTTAAAAGGGGTCTTGACATACTGCATGGTTACAATGAAAGAAATGCCTTAAAAGCAAATGCAGAAAAAACTAAAGTCCTGGTCTGCAGCCGTCAGACAAAAAATCTGCATAGAATATGGAAACTTGGACCATTAAGCATAGAGATGGAAGATAAATTTCTCTACCTGGGAGTTTGGTTAACAAATACGGGGAGAATGAGACACCAGGCAGCAGCACTGACTTCTAAAGCAGTGAAAATCTCTTACACATTAGCAAAACTCCATCAACGGCTTAAGGCATCTACATTGGAGCCATTAAGGAGGGTGATAAGGGCGAAATTGCCACCTGCAATTACCTATGGCTATTTGGCATTTCCGGGTAGAGTGACATCCACTTTAGAAAATGTCCAGATGAGAGCTTACAAAAGGATCCTCAAGATCCCCAGATCAACAAGGCATGCAGGGATGCGTCTGGAATTAGACATAATAAGCATAGATTTAACATGCAAAATGGATATGATAAAGCTCTATCAGAGTGTCTGCCATGAGGAGGCAGGTAGTCTCAGAGGGGATTTGAAAGCAATCTTCAAAGACAAAACAAGTAGGAGGGTCATCTATCTGAAACAGGCTGAGGGACAGTTCAACCTGGCCTCCTCCTATTCTACAGACCCTGCTATTACAAAAGTGGTGCTGAAGAAAAAATTGAAAGAGCTTGGTGTGCAAGCCTCCAGAGAAAAAGATATCTCAATAGTCAGGGATATCCGTGGAGCAGATGGCTTGCTGGAATCTTATGCAACCACCAAAGGCCAGCCCTATTTAAAAGCATCTTTAGGAGAGCCAGTGTTCCAGAACACTCTGCAGATGGGCCTCTTATCTCTACCTGCTTGGGATTATCGACGTAAGTGTAAAATGGCACAGGGGCAAGTGCCTGAATGCACGCTTTGTAATTACCATACTGAATCTATAATACACCTTGTATGCTGCTGCCCACGTTTGGCTTCAGAAAGACGTAAACGTTTAAAACTTGGTATTGAAACATGGGGTGAGAACATGTAAGGAAGCCTTAAGACTCATATTTACTGTGGTGGTCCCCATGGAACTAGCCTGCTTCAGGATTTTTTTATAAGCTGTGTCTAACCTTACTTCAGGCAAGGAGCCAAATTAGTATGGGTACTCAGAGAAGGGGGAGGCCTATAAAGAAATGGCTAAAACGAAATGGCTCCTACCACTTAAGCTATCCCACATTTCTACTTAATGGCCCTTCAGTACGATCTAAGCGGCAGAGTGAAGTCTGTATTGTTTACTATATTAGTTTGATATAGCTCATTGACCTGAGAAGTTAATAGCTATTTGGCAAGCTCTATTGAGTCTGGAAAGGCTCTTTGGTATGTATGTAGGGCCCACGGTATGTATTTTTTATATGTCTATGTTTAAAAGTTGAGCCAACAGAGGGTCTCAGGGAACGTTGGACATTGGTATTGGGTCAATGATTGAGCAATTAGTTGGTGCCCATACAGGGAGGCACAATGGGCGCTTATTATGCACAACAGTTTTGTGGATTCCACGGTTTTCTTTTGTTGGTATTTTATTGTATTCAGATAGAAGGTTTTATGATTATGCAGCCTTATAGGTCCTAGGTGGGAGTATGCTGGTTAAGAGCTTTGGCATATGAAGGGTGTTTTCTTGGTTTTGTTTTTGTTTTTGTTTTTGCTTTCCTTTTATTGTATCATAACTTGCTGCAACAATTTTAATTAATCATTCAATAAAAGATTAATTCATTCATTCATGAAGGCGAAAGAAGGGTTGATTGAAAGGCCGGTGCAGAGGAGGTTGGATAACCAAAGTAGGTTGACTGCAGATTGTGGCTGCAAGGAAGGTCATGTGGCTAGCCCAGCTTCCCAAAAGCAGTGCGCAGCTTGACTTGGCTTCCTGCTTTTGGTTGTGGGTTCCATTAAGCCATGGATATCCACCACTATTATGGTAGGGCCAGAATTATAAAAGGGTTGGGTGTCCACAATAGTCCAAGAATTACCACCACTCTTCCATAGCCAGCATTAAGCTAGGTTTGGGCATCGGAATACCATGGATCCACACAAAATGGCAAACATTATCACTAATATGTCAAGGCCAATATTGCACCAGGGTTGGGTATCATTTTGAAAAGTATGCCCACAACATGATAAGAATTATTACCATTATTCCAGGGCTAGAATACCATTAAGGGTAGACACCCTTGCAGCATGAGTTCTCACACTAGTTATAAAGTACCACCATCTTGCCACTTCCAACCATATACCAGGGCTGGCCTTTATCATGTCGTTGATGAGAGGTGTAATGCAAGTCTCTGCATTGCATTGCAGGGAAGCCCCAAAACTCCAGAGGCCCTCAACCCTTTACTGGGAGCCCAAGTTCAATGAATATCTGCAAGATATTCTAGCCTCGGGCACCTCATCACATTCTGCGGGGGGTATCTTTTTGTGTTATACCACTGCCGTGAATGCTCCCACTTTGTTAAACAATTTACACCATTATGTCAAGGTCTGCATTACACCAATGTTGAACTTCATCACACCTCAAATGCCCACTATGGGTCGGATTCAGAAAGGTAAGTCCTCAGGGCAAGATCTGCAACCTCATATATTTTCATCTATGTGTCAGTGTAAAACTACATCTAAATGAAGTTCGGCAATTCAGGATGAACATTTACGCTTAGTAGCAGGACTATGTGCTACACACTTTTATATGAGGGGAAAGGACATTTAGAAGTAAAAAATATGTCCATAAATGTATTACTAGTGACGTTACTGGTATGTTTCAGGTGTGAATATGCCAATGTTCTACACAGGGTAGGCCAACATCTTCATCTTGTGGTATATAGAGGTACGAATTGAAAACAATAGGGAAACACACTAAAACCTGAAGAAGATAATAAACACATGACCATCATCACAATGAGATCCCTCATGCATTTTTAATAATTCGTTAAAAATGGCACATCTATAATTTTCTATGTGCATCTCTTACGTTCACATTTTTACAATGTGACTTGTATGGGTGTATGCAATGAATAAAGTTATAGGACCATTTTTTACCTTAATTGTTTTTCTTTTATTTTTACTTTTTAACATGTTTACTATGTGTTTGTATACGTGTCTGCAATATGTGACATCATCTGAATTTTTCATTCTTGTATTTATTATTTTAAGTGTTCGTCTTTCTGCTGGTAGTGGTAATCCCTGCCTTCACTGGTTAAAGTCCAAACTACTGAAATTATACAGCAAGGGAACACTAAACTATGTGGAAGGAATGGCTTAATTATGGAGCAACAAGAGTCAAATTATGTGGAGTGATGCAAATGTTTTGTGATGGTATTACTTTACTATTTTGATATTCTTTTACTCGTTAACCTTCTCTAGGCCAATGTTATTAGTACCAGTTTAACTCTCATATACAGCTATAGACAACAGAAATGTGACCGGTCAACCATTGCAAATGGCCTCCCTTTTGCACTTTAAGTAACTTTTGATTTGTTTGAGCTACATACAATTTTTTTTTTCTAAAATCAGCAGCTTATGCAGCAGATGATAAATTATATGGCAAATGTGACAAATCCATACTGTATGCAATACTTGTTATAATCTCTACCACTGGTAATTGGAGCCTTTTTGGGGAGTAGATGTGGGTGTAACTTTACTAAATTGCAACTGACTTACCGTTTTATAGATGCAGTTTTTTATTTGCATGTCCTTCCTGTGACCCTTCTTAAATTTGCCCACCTTGTACTAGGTATTTACTAGTTTCCAGCTACTCCTCCTTGCCATTCCCACATTTACACTCAAAGCTAGAACCAAGGGCCTCATTTACCAGGCCTAAACACCCTGCACCACAGGGAAAGGGCAGAAATGTGCTGTATCATGGTGCATTTCTGTCCTCTCCCCTTGTGCTGGTGCACAAATTGCTGCCTAGCGCCAACGTAGGCACCCTTGCACCATGGTGCAAGGATGCCTCCATTGTTGGGATGATTGTTTTTGTGCAGGAATGGACACCTTTGTGATAAAAATCAATCGCAAGAGGTGTAAACGGGGAGAAGTAAGGATATTTATCCCTGTTGCGTCATAAATCTGAGAATGTGTCAGATTCCTTCGGGCTTCATGGGTTTTGCATGGGAACACCCCAAGCAACACCCATGGAATGCCCCTTTCACGCAGTGTTATGGGTGAAAAGGGTCCATATTTACAAGCCTATGAAAAGCCAGGCAAGGTGGCTTTGCGTGGTCTCGTAAGTATGGACTGGTACACTGCGCATAAAAAATATGATGCTCTGGTGGCACAGTGTGCGGCTAGAGCCTAGTAAAGTGAGGCCCTAAGTGTCCAGAAACAAAGTAGGGACTGACATTGGTGTAGATCTCAGCTCTTATATTAGTGCATTTAGGATTACTTGTAACTTTCTTTTGGAATAGTCCCCTTTAGGTGAAGAATTACCACTATTACACACACACAGACACACGCTGGACTTTTCCCATTGGAGGAGGATCACAAATGATTTTCATATGGCAGAGTCCAAATTGAGGTAGCATGGTGTGCAAAATAACAATGAACTGGTATGTGGCTTGAGTGATTACCAGCTGAGATTAATTCCAACATACCATCCATCAATTTTTATATACTTAAGTACGTCACCCTAAGTGGCCAGGTATACTCAGAAATGGATCCTGTGCACACTGTCAGTGGAACCCAGCTAATCAGGTCTCATGAGCTATAACTAGAATTAAACCAGTTCCAGGTTGTTTGTGTTCCGGTCCAGTGAGGACCTGGTATGTCAGCTCGGACTGGATTCTTCTCATTGGAGCAGGTTCATGAGTAATTTGCATATGGCTGGATCCGAACTGAAGTGGCATGTTGTGCAAAATAACTGGACTGAGATGCGGCTGAGTGACTACCAGTAGCTGAGATTAATTCAAGCATTCGCCCATCACTTCTTTGAATACATTAATGTTCAGGGCTCTGCTGAAGAGGTAAGAAAAAGAGAACTAATTTCACTTCCTAACTTTTTATCAGAGGGCTAATGCATCATGTTCCAAAACAAACAAACTATGAATGTGTGGAGTGACAAGAGTAGACTGCTGCACAATTTTTCTTTTCAGTCACCCTGAGGGTTTGGACTTCGTGGTTCCTCCTCTAACATGGAGCGCTGCTCAAGATGAAACAATCAGTGACAGTCATGATTTAAGATGAGGCACCGTACACACTTACACGGGTGAACTACCCCCATCGATAAATAGTTGTCTAACACTTACAAGCACAATATTTCATTAACATTAGTTCCAGAAGATAACCTTACAAGTTGTATGACACACCAAATATTTAAATATGCAAGGACGGTACTTTACTAGAATACCACCAGCCCTTGAAAATATGACATATGCTAAAACCCATTTTTTGGTTATAATTGATGCATTGCATTATGTACACGCTTATCATAAATGTAACTTAACTAGCTTTGTATGGCAAAGTCAATACAATGAAGAACCATCTGGAACGTTTTTGTTACTGATTCAAATAGTTATTTGGTTTTCTTGTTTTAGAAATGGGGTTCAGATTCTTTCAGTGATTGACAGTTAGGATAACTTTGCCTCTTTCAGTGTATATATATATATATACAAGGATAAAAATATACAATACAAAATAAAAGCTATCATCTTGTTACACATTGGCTTCCAACATAATTACTTTTTAAAACCACTATCTTACAAAGGAAATATTTGCCTCATGGAATCCTTTATACGAAATATAGCAGGCAGAGTTAAATGTCAAGGTAAACATGGTACAAGCAAAAAATATCAAACAATAACAACAAAACAGAGTACATTTGTTGAACTAGAGCTTCAAAGTGTCTTCTTGTGAGCACAATGTGCTATTCGCCTTTCTATATTTACCTTTTCCAGTCTTTCGGGTTGCAAAAGGCGAATCGTACTGAGTAGTTTATAAAGTTATTCCCATTAAACTAACGATACTGAACTACATAATAAGGGGCCAATATATTGTCTCAGATGTGACACATGTTGGTTTATATCGGCCTTAGTTGTCCACACACAAAATTACATTGGTATATGTATGAACTATAGTGATTTGTACAAGTCATATTGATTCGCTAACGCTGTACTGCTTTGTATATAAAACAGTTTATGGGATCAATATGCATTAGTTTATGGTATCGATATGTTGGTTAATACGTTGGTAGAATATAGCAACATGAACATTATTAGTTTTGTGAGAAACCACATGGGTTAATTTGTGTGTTTTTTAAGCACAACATATCGGTTTAAGTTAAAAAGAAAATATACTGGTTTATATCAACAATGCGCTGCTATGCCCACTTAGAGCACTTGTTTACATATACTAAATACTTATGCATATGCAGTACACAAAGGAGTGTTCGCACACTGTAGTTGTTAGACCTGACAGCCTTTGGGGTGATCGTCCCCTAAACTTTTTGCCTCCTCACCTACTGTTGCTGAAAACTCGTTTTTGTTGTCTTTAGGACTCTGTGCACTTTACCACTGTTAGCAGGTGCTAAAATGCTTGTGAGCACTCCTTAAACAGGGAAAAAGTGGCTTACACTCAATTGGCGGATTTAATTTACTTATAGGTCCCTAGTAAAGTGGTACTACATATATCCACATCCTGTAAATTAAATGCTACTAGTGGACCTGTAGCACTTAAGTAAGATTAAAAAAAATTCTCAGGCCCGCCGTTGCGGCCTGTGTGCAGTTTAAAACTGACAACTCAGCATGGCAAAATAAACCTTTTGACACAATGCTGGTGCATGGCAGTTCACCAGACCTAAGATTCACAATCTTGTAAGCATAAGGATGACAAAACATAATCCTTTGCAAACAATGTTTTCTGTTTTAATCCACTTCTCCATGATTTCTCATTATTCAGTAACCTAATTAAGACAGTGTCATTCACAGTATGTAAGTTTAAAAAAAAATGCCATTCCAGGCCTTTTTAGTCTGATGTGCCAATCCAGGCTTTTATCTTAAAATACAGAATAATTCTTCTTACATTGCACCTGCAGCTAGTGCACCAGGTAAATGTAAATTAATAAAATGGTCATTATCATTTTATTATATGATGTGCTGCCGGGCCACGCTAGTCTACGGCAAGTGTGAGGGCAGAGGTGGGGCTGATTCCTGCTGAATGGTGGCAGCAGTAGGATGACGTGCCACCGCACCAGTAAATCTGTATTTACATTGATTGTGGTCTGAGGCTTGCAAAGCATAGAGACTTGGGAGACATGGGTAACTGGGGTTCTCAAGGTTAACATGAAAAAGTCAGAATTCTCTTTAGTTTTGGATGACTTCGGAGTACCAGATGCACGAACGCCGGCGCAGAAGACAACGGTGAGTACTGCACCTACGACACAGGGGAGGGGGAGGAGAAAATATTACGGGGACACACATACGGTACACACCCACCCCCACCCTCACCCACTACAACACACACATCAATGCATAGCAACATATCACAGTTACCCCCCCAAATCCACCGGAAGAATGCAAAGGCAAAAGGAAATGATTATACATTTAGAATTATATTGTAAGACTGAGTATAAAATATATCACACATCAATAATTTTATATACATAAATTGTCCAGTCCGATATGTCTATCAGCCATTGTTCGTGGGCCAAAACACATGGACAAAGCCCACACAGGATACCTGCCTCCAACGGAGAGAACACTGCAGGGGCATCAGATAAGAAAACTACAGGCACCTCAGGGGAAAGGGAAGGGGGGCCACCTCAGCCAGATGAATCCACGACGCCAGATCCACGAGGGGCCTCCATGGCCACTGTGCCATCCTGGGGAGTGCAAAGCCACAGTCTCTCAAGTCTCTACAGTGGGTGGGTTGCCCACTGTGCCATCCTGGGGAGTGCAAAGCCACAGTTTCTCAAGTCTCTACAGTGGGTGGTTTGCCCACTGTGCCATCCTGGGGAGTGCAAAGCCACAGTCTCTCAAGTCTCTACAGTGGGTGGGTTGCCCACTGTGCCATCCTGGGGAGTGCAAAGCCACAGTCTCACAAGTCTCTACAGTGGGTGGGTTGCCCACTGTACCATCCTGGGGAGTGCAAAGCCACAGTCTCAAGTCTCTACAGTGGATGGGTTGCCCACTGTGCCATCCTGGGGAGTGCAAAGCCACAGTCTCTCAAGTGGATAACAGTCTCCACTGGTACTGGAGAGGGACTAGTGCCCAGAGTGCTTCGTGCAGCCCTGCCCGACACAGATGCGGGCCTGCCCCTTCCGCCAATGGGCCAGCGGTTCTTGAGATGAAGGGCTCAGTTCAGCGGTGCTTGAGACGGCGGTGCCCAGCGGAGCGGTGCTTGAGATGAAGGGCCCAGCGGAGCAGTGCTTGAGATGAAGGGCCCTGTTCAGTGGTCTTGAGACAGCGGTGCCCAGCGGAGCGGTGCTTGAGACGGCGGTGCCCTGTTCAGCGGTGCTTGAGATGAAGGGCCCAGTTCAGTGGTTCTTGAGACGGCGGTGCCCAGCGGAGCAGTGCTTGAGATGAAGGGCCCAGTTCAGCGGTTCTTGAGACGGCGGTGCCCAGCGGAGCAGTGCTTGAGATGAAGGGCCCAGCGGAGCAGTGCTTGAGATGAAGGGCCCAGCGGAGCGGTGCTTGAGATGGCGGTGCCCTGTTCAGCGGTGCTTGAGATGAAGGGCCCAGTTCAGCGGTGCTTGAGACGGCGGTGCCCTGTTCAGCGGTGCTTGAGATAAAGGGCCCAGTTCAGCGGTGCTTGAGACGGCGGTGCCCTGTTCAGCGGTGCTTGAGATGAAGGGCCCAGTTCAGCGGTGCTTGAGACGGTGGTGCCCTGTTCAGCGGTGCTTGAGATGAAGGGCCCAGCGGAGCGGTGCTTGAGACGGCGGTGCCCTGTTCCGCGGTGCTTGAGATGAAGGGCCCAGTTCAGCGGTGCTTGAGACGGCGGTGCCCTGTTCAGCGGTGCTTGAGATGAAGGGCCCAGTTCAGCGGTGCTTGAGACGGCGGTGCCCTGTTCAGCGGTGCTTGAGATGAAGGGCCCTGTTCAGTGGTTCTTGAGACGGCAGTGCCCTGTTCAGCGGTTCTTGAGACGGCGGTGCCCAGCGGAGCGGTGCTTGAGATGAGTGTCCTGGTCAGCGGATCTGGCCCAGGCATGGATGTCACTCGCCACCTGACATGTGGCTGGTGGGGCCTTCCTGCCCATCTGTCTGGTGGCTTGCGGGGCCCTCCTGGGCTGCAGTACCCAGCCTGTGGATGTCCTCCTGCCCACCTGGGACGTGGCTTGCGGGCCCTCCTGGGCTGCAGTACCGGGCCTGTGGGTGTCCTCCTGCACATCTGGGATGGGGCTGGTGGGGCCCTCCTGGCCAGCTGGCCTGCTGCTGGACTTGTCGGGCGTGCTGCCCTTCCCACCCTTCCCTGTACGCTTGTGGCCCTTTCCCACCTTTGGCGGTGTGCCAGGTGGCACCCGACTTCCTGCCGAAGCCAATGTAGGGATTTTGGTCCCTGGGGTCTTTGGTCTCTCGCGCCGGGCACTGGCAATCTTCGGATGCTTTTCCGGGGGTGGGCTGGCCGTGCCTTGGCTCCTAGCTGAACTGGATGCCCTTGAGGGTGGGGGACTCCACAGTCCATGGCAAACAGTCTTTACAGGTCCCGGGTTTGTGGTGGCTGAGGTGCTGATTGGAGTCTTATGAGATGGACGGGGTGGGGGAGTTGTTGGAAAGAGGTCAAGTTTGGAAAAGAAAAGCAATTTGGAAAGTGAGGGACGGGTAGGTGTAGTGGGTATGGGAGTGGAGGAAGAGGATGTGGTTGTAGGAGTGTGAAGTCTGGTGTCTTTGGGTGCAGGTGCTTGGGCTGGAGGCTGTCGTGAGGTGGATGGCTGTTGGGTGGGTGGCTGCCTGCGTTTGTGTAGTTTGGAAGAGGGGGTGACAGACACACTGGGAGAGGACACAGGGGACGTGTAAATGGTAGTGGGGGTGGTGACTGCACGTGTGCGGAGTGTTCTGGTGGGTGTGCTGGTGATGGACGTAGTGGCTGAAGATGCTGTGCATGCAAGTGTGAGTGGAGACGTCACAAGGAGGGAGGAGGGAGACGAGGAGGGGGGGGACACAGTGGAGGCAGTGGCTGTTGGTATGTCTGCATGTGGATGTTGCTTGTGTGAATGCTTGTGTGATGTGTGGTGCTTATGTCTGGATGAGCTTCCCTTGGGTGTTGAGGTGTGTGCAGGCTGGTCTGATGGTGTGTCTGGGATAGGCAGAGGTACAGGGGATTGGGTCTGGGTGGAGGAAGTTGGAGGGGGGAGGCTAGAGACAGGGACAATTGCTGCCGTCAGTGCTGAGGCCAGAGCGTTGAACGATCGCTGATGGGCAGCCTGACCCGAATGAATGCCCTCCAGGTATGCATTACTCTGGTGCACCTCCCTTTGTACACCCTGGATGGCATTCAAAAGGGTAGACTGCCCAACAATGATGGTCCTCAGGAGGTCAATGACCTCCTCACTGAGGGCAGCAGGGGCGACAGGGGCAGGGCCTGAGGTGCCTGGGGCGAAGGAGATGCCCACCTTCCTGGGTGAGCGGGCACAGGGCAAATGCTGAGGGGCTGCTGGGAGGGCGGTGCTGGTGCGCTGGGTGGCGGCTGTACCTGTTGTTGCAGGGGGCACGGATGTTGCCGCCACCACAAGGGAGCTCCCTTCAGAGGACGAGTCGCTGTCACTGACATCAGCATGAGTCCCCGCTGTGGAGCTCCCCTCGCCCTCCGTCCCACTGGTGTATTCGGACTCCGTTGCATGGCCCTCCAGGGCCATGTGGGATGCAGCTCCCTCGTGCTCCGATGCCACTTCTCCTCCGCCTGATGATGCTAATGCACACATGAACAGGAAGACCACAAAAAAGGGGGGGGGAGAAATAAAGACATGTTGAGTGCATGCATTGGCGACACCGTTGGCGGAGAGGACAGACACAGAAGCCCCCTGCACTGCGCCGCGCTCTTGGGGTCCACTACGCAATCCGTGGGACATGGCCTACAAGCCTATGGACGACAACTGCACACATAGATGACACAGGACCATGGATACCTGTACTTGGCACCCTACAGAGGTGGAGGGCGGGGGCACAGGGCCATGCCTTACGGAGGGGCCTAGCCTACAGAAATCGCCCTGGCCTAAGGATACCCACAGCCCTCCTCCCCCACCCAGACACCTCCACTGCGCGCAATGTCAGCAGAATGTATTTGTACTCACCCCCTTGTGTCTGCTGTGATGACCTCACGCGCCCATCCAAATCGGGGTAGGCCACCGCCAGGATCCGGGACATCAGGGGGGTCAAATGACGACTGGCACCCCTCCTACGTTGGGAGGCCATCCCCAGCTGAGCCTCCGCCGTCTTCCTGCTCCAGCGTCGGATGTCCTCCCACCTCTTCCGGCAGTGGATGCCCCGTCTGTTGTGGACCCCCAGGGTCCGGACGTCCTTGGCGATGGCACGCCAAATCGCGACTTTCTGGTGGGCGCTGACCTATGTGACATGTAAAGGGAGAGAATACTTGTCATCACCTTCTGCATGCTCGATGTGAGTGGCCCCCCATCCCCACCCTTGCCATGTGGCACATGCTCTCATCTGTCGTTTGATGCATGCCTCAATCGCTCCCCTCCCCACCATCTTTCATCCACCCCACTCAACCCAGGCATTGCCCACTAAGCATGGTCCCTGTGTACTTACCTGTTGGTCTGGAGGACCGTAGAGTAGCGCATACTGGGGGAGGACCCCATCCACAAGTTTCTCCAACTCCTCCGCAGTGAAGGCAGGGGCCCTTTCCCCAGTCGCATGAGCCATTGTCTCTTCCAGACCGAGGTCACAGCAGCACTTGCAGTGTAGGTCCTCTCCTGTGGAAGATCAGGTATCGAGTGATTAAGCAGATAGAAAATGGCGGTCACGCCCGCGGCGGTGCGTATCGCGACCGCCGGCGCACATTGTCATTGGCTCCTGAAACCCATAGGGTTCAATGTTAACCAATGCGGCTTTGCGCCGCGGTCTTCGACCGCCTACCGCCGCGGTGTGCCACGCCAGCGCATTGACCTCACCTCCCACTGTCGCACTTCACTGGTCAGGCAGCCGCCATTTCAAGGGCCCACATGGCTTAATTTCTACTGCGTCACACATACCTAGGCCTTGCACAAACACTCATACAAACCTTTCAATGCATTGGGAATCGTGTTATGTGCAAGCTGTGGTTACGTACCTGTGGGTTGATTGACTCTGTGCTCGCTGTTGTCCTTCATAGGCACCGTCCGCTGGGACATGCGAGGAGATGGAGGAATCTTCCCGTGTACAGACCGCTGGTGGACCTGTCGACAATGGAGGAACGACATGTCATACTGACATACAGGCTTGACCGAGCCACTATACAGGAACTGTGTGCCCAGCTGGAGCCAGACCTGATGTCACCCATCCGCCAACCCACAGGGATCCCCCCTCTAGTGCAGGTGCTGTCAGTACTCCATTTCTTAGCAAGTGGGTCATTTCAAACAACAGTGGCCACATCATCAGGGATGTCCCAGCCCATGTTTTCCAAGGTGTTGTCCAGAGTGTTGTCTGCCCTGCTCAAGCACATGCGGAGCTACATCATTTTCCCTGAGGTGGGGGATTTGGTTACAGTGAAAGGAGACTTCTATGCCCTTGGACATATTCCCAACATCATTGGTGCCATTGATGGGACACATGTTGCTTTGGTCCCCCCCAGCAGGAGTGAACAGGTGTACAGGAACCGGAAGAGTTATCATTCCATGAATGTACAGATGGTGTGTTTGGCTGACCAGTACATCTCCCATGTTAATGCCAAGTTCCCTGGCTCAGTGCATGACGCGTACATCCTGCGGAATAGCAGCATCCCGTATGTGATGGGTCAACTCCAGAGGCACCGGGTGTGGCTATTAGGGGACTCTGGTTACCCCAACCTGTCATGGCTACTGACCCCAGTGAGGAATCCCAGGACAAGGGCAGAGGAACGGTACAATGAGGCCCATGGGCAGACTAGGAGGGTGATCGAGCGAACCTTTGGCCTCCTGAAGGCCAGGTTCAGGTGCCTCCATATGACAGGTGGATCCCTAATGTACTCACCAAAGAAGGTGTGCCAGATCATCGTGGCCTGCTGTATGCTTCATAACCTGGCTTTGCGCCGCCAGGTGCCTTTTCTGCAGGAGGATGGTCCAGATGGTGGTGTTGTAGCAGCTGTGGAGCCTGTGGAGAGTGAAGAGGAGGAAGTCGAAGAGGACGACATAGAGAACAGGAACACAGTAATACAGCAGTATTTTCAATGACACACAGGTAGGAGTACACACCGGCATATTACATTTACTTAAAGACTCCTACCTCTCTACTGTCTGACTTTTTCCCCCAGTGTATGGTAACTGTGTTGTGACTTTCCCTTCCGTTTTCAGAGATGTGGGCCCCACTGCGTGATATCTGCTTTGTTTCCCCATGGACTACAGCTGTGTGACAGCGGTTTGTTGGCATCACAATGTGAATGAACATTTTGGCACGGTCATGTCTAATACATTTGTTCTAAATCACAGCCAGACTCCAGATTGTTTTGTGCAATAAGTGTTTTTATTCAAGTGCTCTAAATTGGATGGGTGGTTGCAAATCGGTGAGGGGTGATGGTGGAGGATTGTCCATGGCAGAGTCCAGACTATCAGTTTCACAGGTGCATTGTCCAAATGCCTGTGGGAAGTGGAGCTGGGGCAGTTTAAGGTTGGACAGGGTGACAATGTGGGACAGTGGGATGACAATCAGGGCGGTATCCTTTGCTGGCGGGGGTCTTGACATCTTACTCTGTCTTCTTCCTGGATCTCCGGGCCCGCTTGCGGGGTGGTTCTCCTTCTGCATAGGGTGGGGTTCTGGTGGCCTGTTGGTCTTGTGTCGGGCCTCCTGTCCACTAGCGCTGGCGGAGGTGGTAGGCAGTTCTTGGTGCATGCTAGTGTCAGGGGCCCTTTGAGGTGCCACAGTGTCCCGCAATGTGGTGACTACCTCATTCAGGGCTACTACGATGGTACCCATGGCGGAACTTATGTTTCTTAGTTCCTCCCTGAACCCTTATACTGTTGCTCCTGCAGAAGCTGGATCTCCTGAAACCTGGCCAGGACCGTCGCCATCGTCTCCTGGGAGTGGTGGTATGCTCCCATGATGGAGGAGAGGGCCTCGTGGAGAGTGGGTTCCCTGGGCCTGTCCCCCCCTGTCTCACAGCAGCCCTCCCAGTTCCCCTGTTTCCATGGGCCTCTGTCCCCTGGACCGTGTGCCCACTACCACTGCCCCCAGGTCCCTGTTGTTGTTGGGGTGTTGGGTTAGCCTGGGTTCCCTGTAGTGGTGGACACACCGCTGATTGACGTGTCCTGGGGACAGAGGTATGGGCCCGCTGGGTGGGTGCTGTGCTGGTGTTTCCAGAGGGGGGAAGGTCTGCTGTGGCCTGTGGCTGTGTGAGGGGAACCGACGGTCCCGAGGTCCCCGATGGACCGGGTTGGTCATCTAGATCCAGGGAGACAGAGCTGCTGTCCTCACTGTGGGCCTCTTCTGGGGGTGGAGTGGACATTTGTGGACCCTCCTGCGCGGTGACCTGGCGTTCGGGTCCTGCAGGGGTATAAAAGTATGGTTATTGCTTCTGTGTGTGCCATAGCGTGCAATGGGTGGGTGCCCGTGTACCCCAGTGCTGGCATTCCTTTGTGGGGGCTGTTGTGACGGTGGTTGGGGGGGGTTGTATGTGTATGTGCAGTGGGCATGCTTAGGTGATGGGTGTCCATGCTTTGTGGACGCATGCAGGGCTACGTGTTGGGATGGGTGGGTTGTGATGGTGAGACATTTGCAAGGAGTAGGTGTGATGGGGTGGGGGTGAGGGTGGGGGTATGAGTTGTCATGCAGGTGGGGTGGGGGGGAAGAAGTAGTGAAGATGAGACTTACCAGAGTCCATAACTCCAGCTACTCCTGCGAGGCCCTCAAGATGCAGGATGTTCAAGACCTGCTCCTCCCATGTTGTAAATTCTGGGGGAGGAGGTGGGGGTCCGCCGCCAGTCCGCTGCACCGCGATGTTGTGTCTGGATACCATGGAACGCACATTCCCCTGTAGGTCGTTCCACCTCTTCCTGATGTCGTCCCGATTTCTTGGGTGCTGTCCCACAGCGTTGACCCTGTCCACTATTCTGCTCCATAGCTCCATCTTCCTGGCAATGGTGGTGTGCTGCACCTGTGCCCCGAACAGCTGTGGCTCTACTCGTACAATTTCCTCCACCATGACCCTGAGTTCATCATCAGAGAACCTGGGGTGTCTTTGCGGTGCCATGGGGTGGTGTGGGTGATGTGTAGGGTGGATTGTGTGGTGCTAAGTGTGGTGATGTGTATTGTTGTGTTGTGTGAAGTGCGTGCAAATATTGCTGGGTGACAGTGAATTGGGCGTCTGGGTGCACGGATGTCTTTTCTCGGTGCGTGTTCACGAATCTCTAGGAGTGGAGGTTTGTGGGTGATGTGGGTGTGTATTTTATATTGTAATGGGTGTGTGGGAGTGGTGTGTGTATGTGTATCAGGTGTGTGTATTTTGAATTGTCCAATGTGGTTTTATTTTGTAAGTGTGTGTGTATTTTGAGCGCGGATCCGTGTGTCGTGATAGTGTGGGCGTATTTCTGTTGGTGTGACGGTGGAGGTTTGGTCATCGCCAGTTTCTCGCTGCCCTTTGGTGTGGCGGACTTTTGTGGATGTCTGTATTTTGGCGGTTTGACTGTTGTGGGTCAGAATGACCGTGGCGGTTTACCGCGGCCGCGGCGGTGTTATGGCGGTCTTCTGTACGGCGGTAAGCGCCTTTTACCGCCGAGGTTGGAATGACCACCTAAGTACAGTACTTATCATCAGATCTTCAAATACAAGATTCAAGTTCATGTCTTTAATTTTGGTGGGAGACATTACTTTCTTCAATACTTCTGTTTCAGAGTGCTGGTTTCAGGAGTCTTTAATTTCAGAGACACAGCAGGTGGCATTGGTGTGGCTGGTTTTACATTAAGATCAGATACCGGTAGATCAAAGATCTGTTCTTCACTAACCGTTGAGCTGGAAACAGAAAACACAGTGGCAGGGAACAGCAAATCAGGATCAGTGGTTGAGGCTGCAACTGTGTCCAGTTCTAGGACAAGGCTATTATTTCTTATGACATGCTGTTCAGTTTCAGATTGCTGACTTTCTTCCTTGTCTGAAGTCTCCACGGTTTGCTTTGACACAGAAGAGATTTTTAGACTTTCTGAGAAGTCCATTACATTCTTAGTAACTGCAGGTATTTTGTCACAGTGAAAAAATACATTAATTCACTTGAAACAGTAACTGTCTCTTCATTATCTGAAAATTCTATGATGTTGTTTGAAAGGGCAGGAGTATCCCCACAATCTGAAAATTCTGGTGTGTGTGTCATTTGAACAGCACTATCTGCAGGTTTGTTCACCGCAGGGCCGGAACCACTGTCATCACTAGATTCAGATTCTTCAAAACTGTTGCACAATTTGCCCTTAATCTCCAGTAAAGTCATATCTTGCTTTCTTATGGTGCAGCTGTTGGAGTCTGCATCAGAACTCTCTTCTTCCTTTGGCTTTATTTGTTCTGATAGAGTGGCTGAGACACTTCCTTCTGAAGATTCTGATTCATCCTTTGAATCAAGAGGTGTCAAATCTCTCAGAAATGTTAGAGATTCAGTCAACTGTTCAGGATATCCTATGTAGAAATACAAGCTGAGAGAGAGTCTGAAGAAGAGGCTGATATATTTATTAACTGGAGCTGTCTTTTGACAGTCATTAATAGAAGGGAAAATCTGCTCTATAGTAGTCTTTGGAGAGGCACATGAAGTAGCATACTGTTCTTTGAGCCAAAGCTGGTGATCATTTTCTTTTTTCAGGTTTTTAAATTGCCTTGCAGTAGTTTCCATCAGCTGATTTGTTACTTTTTCTACTTACAGATAAATAGAATGTCTGGTTCTGGCAACAGTGAAATATACATCGATAAAAAGAGCCCACGTGCAAGATTTCTAGTGTATATTACAATATATTCATCATAGAAGTCCAATATCTGCCTTTTAATCTGCCAGAACTGCTCTTTTAGTGTGTCTATGTCCATATTGTTATCCCATTCAGAATAGAAAAGGGTGTAGCAGAGCTTTTAGGGATTGGGACTGGTGTATTATCATCCAATTTGGGAAGAGCACAAGCCTTTTGAGTTGAACTAAGGAATCCCACAGTCTTTGGTAATCTCTTTGATACAGAATCTATCCTGCTGACTTGAAAGCTCTGAGGGACTGATAGGTCTTTACAGGAGTCAGCACATCACTTAGGAATTGAGACTGATGCACTGTCATCCAATTTGAGAAGAACACAAGCCATTTGAGTTGAACTAAGGAATCCTACAGTCTTTACTGATCCCTTAGTTACATGGTCTATCCTGCTGATTTGAAAGGTCTGAATGACTTGTAAGTCTTTTTAAGAGTCAGCACTGCGAATTCTGAGAAACTGACCTAGATGGGCTAAAGCACACATCAGAAAACAAGGGGATCCCTAGGGTGGCTTCTTGGACAGTGTCAGGGTTCTTTGTTATAGCAGAGTCCTGGAAGTGAACTTGGGATGGACTAGCATGAGGCAAGGAATTAACAGTTTTTTCTTGAGAGTACGTGTCTTGTGCAAAGGTAGCAAAAGAGCTTTCACTGTTAGGAACATTCTCCCCTGTTTGAGGTAATAGAATCTCCAAAAACTCATTATTCCTTTGTATTTCTTCTACAGACACGGATTGGGGGTCATAATCACAGATATGATAATAGTTGAACATTGATGGAACAGCAAGCCACGCAAAGTAGTACTGAATTTGCGATCTTTGATTTTCTTTAACAAGTCTATCCTTTAAATAAACTGAGGCCTTTTTTTTAGAGGTCTTCAGAGAATGTATAGGTTTAGAAAGGGGTGTCTTAACACAATAAGAAAACATCTTAGTTCTGTGTGTGCCTTTACTGCCTGGGGAGCTTGAAATCTTTGGGTTGTGCATTCTGTCACGGTTTCAGGTGGGTCTGATCAGACTCTGGTTGGGGCACCCCTTGAGGTCACAGAATATCCCAAAGAGGTAGTGTACTGGGGCAGAAGAACAGCTAAAGGCATACATGGGAAAGGACAGCTATGGAAAGGCACAGGAAACAGGAAAGTAAAAGCAGAGCAACCTTAGTGTGAATAAACAGGAAACTGATTACTAATGGACAAACACACTGGGGTTACCAATGAGGTTGTACACAGGGTAGAGCTCAGAACTTCCCACAGCAACAGGGAATGTCAATGCCTCTGTGCAGATTGCTGTTACAGATAGTCACCCCGCAAGCCACATAGAAAGGAGGCAGCAGAAGTGATTCTGTCTCTGGACCCTTAGAGCACAAACAAGGATTGTAGTTATATACACAAGACAAGCCCTTGTGGGTCTAGCTGGAAACACGGTGGCAATTCCTGGAAAAACAGCAATAGCACACTGTCACTGTTAGGCACTAAAGACTACTTATAACACTAGACAAAGGATGGGAGCTGGAATTGCCTACTGGAAACCAGGAGCCAACAAAGGAAAACACAGGTGAAGACTGATAGTACACTTACCAGACACAAATACCCAAGAGGAAACAGAAGGAAAAAAACTAGGAGGCAGAGGCAGGAACTGGGAACAGGCTCAGGCCGAAGCAAAGGCAGGAATAGGACTGGAAAACAGAGCACAAGTTCTGGCTGGAACAAGCAGAAACAAGAATGGGAAACAGAGAGCAGGCTCTGGCTGGAACAAGCAAGAACAGGACTGGAATACAGGGAGTTGGAACAAGCAGGAAACAGAACTGGGAAACTGAGAGCAGGGTCAGGCTGAACCAAGGCAGGAACAGGACTGAGAAACAGGGAGCAGGATCTGGAACAAACAAACAGGAACAAGGCTAAGAGACAATGAGCAGACTCTGGCTGGAACAAACAGGAACAGGGCAGAGAAACAAAAAGCAGGTTCAAGCTGAAACAGAACAGGAACAAGACTGGAACACCATCCGATAAAGGGTTTGGAACACACAGGAATCAGACACTCGTAAATCCTGGAGGAGAGAATCCAGTAAAAAGGAGCAACTGGACTCCTCCCATAGAAAACAATGTATAGCAGAATCCAGGCTTTCCTGACTACCAGGCTGTGCATTGTGGGATTTGCAGACTTAGGATGCAAATGTAATTCTACAAAAGCATACCATAGCGAAAAGGGGAACAAACAGGAGTCAGAAAGGGACTCTAGGTGAGTGTTCAAGGTGATTCCTAGGCTACAGACAGTCCCTTTACAGCACCCCCTAGAGATGGGACGACATTGTTGTAACACCCCTAGCTATTGACTCAGAACATCACATCTTCCTCTGTGACCTCAACTTCCACCTCGACGACCCCAAAGATGCCAACTTTGCAAACCTCCTGGAAAGCATAAACAACATTGGCCTCTCCCAGCTGGTCACCCACCCAACACGCAGAGCAGGACACACGTTTGAACCAATCTTCATGGCCAGCAACAGAGTCAGTTTCAGCCATGTCACTGAACTCACCTGGACTCACCACACCAACGTACACTTCACCATTGCAGTCCTGCCGAGCACCACCACCATATCCCCCTGGCTCCTCCCACGGCAGCTGGAACAGCGTGACCTAGACCCAATGGACAAACACCCTCAGCAACGCCAAGACTGCCAAAGCAACTCACCTGGAACAGGCCGTACAGAATTTCTCCACCTGTCTTATCAACTGCGCCAACAGAGTCACTCCCATGAAGCTAACCAAAATATGCAGTTCCACAAACAAGCCAACTGGTATCCACCTGAATTCAGGACCATCAAATGCAACTGAAAGTGACTAGAAAGATGATGGTGCACCAGCCCCACAGACTGAACCACCTTCAAGTAAGTCCTCCTTAAGTACAACCAACACCTCAAGGTGCAACAAGGGATGTCCAGACAAACTGCATTGAAGAAAGCACCAACCACATCAAAAAACTGTTAAACATCGTCAGAGAGTTCTACTGCCCTTCAGCCACTAAGAAAACAATGTACCCTTCCCAGGGACTCTGAGACACTTTGGCAGCCTACTTGCGCAACAAGATTTCCACCATCTATAGAAACTTTGAACCCCAACTCACCAACCTTGACAATCTCCTCATATCTAGTGATACCACACATAGCCACCTGGGCTCCACTCACCACACAGAACTCCACAGCCACCCTGACCTCCACCCACTCTGGAGCACCCACAGACCCCTGCCACCACCACCACTTCTTGGTGGTGGGGGCAGAGGTCCCATCCACCACTTGGAAACAAAGAAATCCGCAGATAACTCACCACCATTCTCAACACATCCATCACCACAGCCGCCTTCCCCAATGCATGGAAACACACAGAGGTCACACCCCTCCTCAAGAAACTCTCTGCCGACTCCAGTCAACTGCAGAACTATCACCCCATCTTGCTGCTCCCATTCCTCACCAAAGTCCTTGAGAAAGCCATCAACCACCAACTCATCAAAAACCATGAAACAAACAATCTTCTGGACACCTCCAGAACCGGTTTCCTTGCCAACCACAGCAGCAAGTCTGTCCTGATCACTGCTTCAATGACATTAGAACCCACCTTAAACAGGGTGAAACACTTCTACTGATCCCCTGGACCACTCAGATGCATTCAACACTATGGGCCTCATTATAACATTGACAGTATATACCGTCTACTGCTGCGGCGACGGCTGCCAAAATACCATCGCCGCGGCTAGCATCCGTCTGCCAAATTATGACCACAGCCACATTTCCACCAGAAGGATGGAGGAAATCCGGCTGTGGCCATGCTGGAGGACAGCGGTAAGGTGGCTCTGCTGCTGGCAACAGCGCCATGCCAGTAAACTGCCACAGACCGTATCATGACACATGATACGGCCTGGCAGTGTGCTCCGACTGGGGAAGGGTATGGGGGTGTGTGGGGGGGGTGTGTGTATGTCTGTGCATGCTTGAATGGGGGGGGTGTTGCGTGTTGTGTGTGTGTGTGCATGTATGGATGTGGTAATGCGTCTATGTTGTGTTGTGTGTGTGTGTGCCTGTATGTATGTAAGTTTGTGTGAATGGATGTCTGAATGCATGCTTGAATATGAGAATGAGTGTGTGAATGCATGTGTGCAGGGGTATATGAAGGTGCATAAAGGAAGGGGGGGTATGGAGAGGGAGGTGGGTGGAGGGAAACCTAGGGAGAGGGAGGGGGCGGGGGAGAGCTCTATCAGTGATAGGGAAGGAATTCACTGTCACTGAAAGTGCCTACCGCCATGGTTTTCTTGGCAGTAAAGAAGCCACGAAAACCATGGCGGTAGGCAGGGGTCATTATCCCACAGGCGGGTTAGTGACGGCTGCTGGGCAGGAGACTGAAGTTCCTGCCATGGCGGACAGTGTGGTACATTGGCAGTTTGGCTTGAGCCAAACCGCCAGTGTCTTAGGATGGGGAAAAGTACCGCCAACCTGTTGGCAGTACTTTTCTCCATTTTACCACTGTCCGCCGGGGTCATAATGAGGGCCTATATGCCACCACACCCTCATCAAAAGACTCTGCCATGTCGGCATCCGGGGAGACACCCTCAAATGGATCGCCTCCTTACTCACAGGGCACAAACGAGAATCCATCTCCCACCCTTCACTTCAGAGCCCAAGAACATCATCTGCAGCATCCCCCAAGGCTCATCCCTCAGCCCTACCCTGTTTGATATCTACATGACACCCCTGGCAAACATTGTCAGATTCCACAGCCTCAACATTCTATCCTACGCAGCTGAAATCCAGCTCATCCTCTCGCTCACAGAAGACTGCTCTACCACCAGAACCAACTTCCTCGCCATGATGAGTGATGTTGACTGGATGAGGACTGACTGCCTGAAGCTCAACACAGACAAGATGGTGCTGATCGTTGGGAATACACCTCCCTGTGGGACTACACCTGGTGGCCCTTCCAGTTTGGACCTATACCCATATCCATAGACCATTCCTGCAACCTCGCCATCATCCTGGACAGTAAACTCTCCGTGAAGCACCAGATTAAAGCAGTCTCCTCTGCCTGCTTCCACACCCTCTGCATGCTCCAAAATATCCTCAGATGGATCCTTGTCAACACCAGGCAAACAGTCACCTAGGCCCTCATCATCAGCGGTCCAGACTTTGGAAACATCCTCTATGCTGGAATCACCACCCAACTTCTTAAGAGTCCCTACCATACAGAATGCAGGGCCAGGATCATCCTCAATCTCCCCTAAATGTACTCACATCATCCCTCCCACCTCAGGAGCCTCCACTGGCTCCCCATCCAGAAGAAATGCCAGTTCAAAGTGCTGACTCACACCTACAAGGCTCTCCAAAACCTTCGACCAGCATACATCAACCACTGCCTCAGCTTCCACCAACCTTCCAGACACCTGTGCTTCACCTACCTCACATTTCTCCTACATCGCCACTAAGACCTGGAACAACCTATCTCTCCACCTGCCTACAGCGCCCTCTATCTTGGAATTCAGAAAGGCATCCAAGACCTGGCTGTTCAACTGAGGCCAGCCAGATCCTCAGTGCCTGGATACCCTTAGGGGTGATTAGTCACACACTACAGGTTCTGTTTGATTGATTAGTGTTCTCTTTTGTGTTCGTCTGTGTAATGTTCTGCTTTTTTTGTACCCTTTTTTCTGTGCTCTTTTCTGCTTTTGCAACTTTCATGCACTTGGGCCTTTTTATCCCTAGTTAGGTCTTCGTCCTCCTGTGGCACTCCCCTTAAACCCCATCCCTCTTATGCTTTTCTCACCCGACTCAATATGTGTGCTCCTGCCAAGTTTTCCTTTCAGAACTGCAGTAGCACAATCCATTGCTCCCCTGTGCTTCTCCCCCCTCTCAGGACCTACTCAATGGCAGCATCTGTGTCATGCCATTGAGCAGGTGCCTTGGACCAGACCCATTTACCTGGACTGGTCCTCTGATCAGTCTAGGCCCTCCTGGACCCAGCTACTTGCTCCTTCAGTGTGCTCTGTCCCTCTGCCCTCTTTTTTCACCCCGGTGCTCTTTTGTGCCTTCTCTGCTCCTTTGTGTTAGTTTGTGCTTTTTTGTGCTGTGTGTGCTCTTTTCGTGCTTCCCAATGACCCTCTGTGCTCTGTTACTAGTTTCTGCTCCTGTGTGCTATTTTCTGATTTTTGTGCCCTTTTTGTGCTATATGTGCCCTTTTTATATTTGTTATACTCTTCTGTGTTCTTTTTTGCCCTCTTCCTGCTCTTTTTGTGTTCTGATTTGCTTTTTCTGTGCTGTTTTCTAATCTTGCTCTTGCACTTTTTATTCACTTGGGTTTATTCACCCCGAGTCAGGCCTTCTGTCCCCTGTGGCACTCTACGCAGCCCCCTTCCCCCTCACCGCACTTTTCCTAACTCCCATCTCCCACTCAACCCTTACCTAAGCTCCTGATGTCTTCTCCTTTCTGCCTCTTTTGCATGTGTGGTGGTAGCCCCGCCCACTGCCCCCTCGCACTCCTTTCCCCTCCAAGGACCTACTTAATGGAGGTCAAACCACAAGCACATCAATGATGTGTCAAAGGCAAGCCTTCTGTTCCTGTTCACACCTGGAGCGCGCACAGTGCCACGAACCCTGGTCCAATCACCCCGCAAGTGACACTCGGCAGAGCTCCTTTGATCACATGACCCGGGATGCCTCTCCTGCCGCTGCTGCCACAGCACACCATCTTACGAGCACTCACCTGCACCTATTGCCAATTCTACAGCACACACCCATCCATGCAGGCACCAGCAATGCCATCAACACCCAATCTAGCACCATATGCCACAGTGAACTTGCATAACATCACTTGCTTGAATGCATGAAACTCAACATACGATCGCTCAGCAAACACACAACTCAAATCTGGGACCTGCTGAGCAGTGATGAACCAGAAGTACTCTTCCTCACTGTCCCTACTTCACACTATTCCAAAGTACGCCACTTCCCTCTATGCCACTTAAATGAATGCCACTCCATTCTATGCCACTCCATTCTTCATCATTCCACTCAATTCAACTCTGTCACTCGGCTCTTACCACACCACTCTACACCACTCCATTCCACGACACTCCACACTATGCTATCCCACTTATGCCACTCTGCTGTACACCACTTCACTCTACGCGACTCCACTTTATGCTATTCTATGCCACTCCACTCTATTACATTCTGTGCCGCACCAATCTATGCCACTCCACTCTGCGCCACTCTACTCTACACCACTCACTTGAATGCCACTCCACTCTCCACCACTCCATTCTTCACCACTGCAATCAGCGCCACTCTACTGTATACTATTCCATTTTATGCCACTCCACTCTACTGTAAGCCATTTCACTCTACCCCACTCCAATCTATGCCACGCAACTCTAGGCTGTTCCATTCTAGGCTATTCCAGTCTCTGCTATTCCACTCTATGCCACTCCACTCCGTTCCCCTCGACTGTAACACACTGTATGACACACCACTACATGAAACAACACTACACTGTACTGCATGACATGTCACTCCACTCTAAACCACTCCTCTCTACACCACTCTACTGTACGCCAACCCACTCTATGACAGTCGACTCAGTGCTACTCTACTCTATGCCACTTGACTCTACGCCCAACTGTAGGCCGCTCCACTGTACAATACTAAAACTGTATGCCATTCTACTGTACACCACTTCACTCCATTGTATCCTACGCTACTCCAATCTACTTCACACCACTCTATGCTATTCCAATCTACGGCATTTTAAACTATGTTACTCAACTGTATGCCATTTTACACTATGCCACTCTACTCTATGCCACTTCACTCTTCACCACTCCATTCTATACTACTCCACTCTATATCTCACCACTCTACTCCTCTCCACTCCTCTCCATTCTATGCTACTCTGCTCTATGCTATCCTACTCAATGCCACTCCAAGCCACTCTACTGTACGCCACTCCACTTTACCCTATTCCACTTTATGCCACTCCACTCTTCACCACTGCACTCTATTGCACTCTACGCCACTTCACTCTATGCCACTCCACTCTACACCACTCTACTGTATACCACTGTGCACCACTCCACTCTATGTTAATCCCCTCTACGCCACATCATTCTGCGCTATTCCACTCTACTCCACTCTGCTCCACTGAATGTCACATTTCCTCCAGGTCACGCCACTCTACCCCACTCCAATCCATGCCACTCCACTCTACAACACTGCATTCTAATGTATGACCACAGCGCTCTACACCACTCTCCTGTAAACCACTCCACTTTACTCTATTCCACTCTACGCCACTTCACTTTATGCCACAGCACTCTATGCCACTCCACTCTACACCCCTCCAATGTATGCCACTGTACACCACTCTACTCTACACCACACCACTCTACGTCAATCCACTCTGCACCGCACTACTCTACACTATTCCACTCTATGCCACTCTGCTCTGCTGTATGCCACTTCATTATATATCACTCCACACTACCCCATTCCACTCTCTGCTATTCCACTTTATGCCACTCCACTGTAACACACTGTACAACACACAACTCTATGACACAACATTACATTCTACTGTATGACACACTACTCCTGTCTAATTTACACTATACCAGTCTACACCACTCCACCCTTATGCCACTCCACTGTACAGCACTCCACTCTATGCCAATCCACTGCATGGTATTGCATTCTATGGAACTCAACTCTACACCAATCACCTCTACATCAGATCACTCTACACCATTCCACCATATGCTATTTCACTCTATGCCACTCCACTCTATGCTATTCCAGTTTACGCCACTGCTGTCCCTTCCACTCTACACCACTCTACTCTACGCCATTCTGCTGTACACCACCCAGCTCTACACCACTGAACTCTATGCTGCTGCACTGTACGCTACTCCATTCTATGTTACTTCACTCTACACTATTCCACTCTACGCTCCTCTGCTTTAGACCACTCCTCTTTAAGCCACACTTCTTTATGCCCCTCTACTCTATGCCACTGCATTCTATGCCAATCCACTCTACAGTATTCCACTTTACACCACTCCACTGTATGCTATTTTACCATATGCAATTGTGCTCTACCCTACTCCACTCTACGTTACTCCATCCTATGTTATCCCACACTTCACCACTCCACCCTTATGCCACTCCACTCAAAAAACAAAACTGCTAACTGCAGAACAGATATGCACAAGAAATCAAAAAGGGTGATGTCTGTGTCTCTCGGCAACCAAACCGCAATTCCTATCTCATCTAAAACATTTATCCTGGGTGGTGATCCGGCCACGTAGGAGCTACCGTCATGCTCCGTGGCTAGCCGTTGGCTCAGAGGAGAGGACACGTGTCAGAGCACGGACGCGCTAGGATGCGTCACTTTCATCTGAAATGCTTAACTAAATGTTGGTTGCTGCTTCCCCCACCCCTAGTAGATGTTCGGCGTTTGAGCTTCGGTACCCGGTGGTACAGAGGCAGAAAGGAACTCCGGTGATTAAGCTTTGCGCTATGAAAACCTCGGTTGCATCAGACCAGATTTCATCAGTGCAGAGAAGGGAGGTGAGGCAGGGGTCACTGGACCTCGCCTGTGTTCTATTTTTGGCTGTCTTTGCATGATGTGGGGAAATTTTGAAGTATATGGCTGTTTCCTCTTCCCCTTCTCTTTTTGAAAAATAAAAACCTGGTCGGAAACTTGCCGGGAGGTCCTGATCAAACGAAAATGAACTGTGTGGAACTTACTCGGCCTGTTTTTTTTTTGTTTTTTTTCTTTCAATTGCTGCGTGCTTTCTACCATTTATAATACTTCAGCACTCTAGTTGCTTTTGTCAAGCTGAAGACATTGCACCGGCTAGTCATTTATCAGAGGACACTAACTTGACTCCCTAAGATATATTGGCGGTCATTTCAACATTGGCGGTAAAAGCCGCTTACCGCCGTGCAAAAGACCGCCAACACACCGCCACGCCCGCGGAAATCCGCCACAGCCATTATGACCCACAGCACAGAATCCGACAATATTTAGACACCCGCACAAGTCCGCCACACCAAAGGTCAGTGATAAACTGGCGAAAACAAATCCTCCACCGTCACGCCAACAGAAATACGCCCACACAATCACGACCAATGAATCCACGTGGCGGTCTTTCAACCGTGGTATTCCATTGGCGGTACACACCGCCGTGCTCAAAATCCACCCACACATACAAAACACAGCCACATTGGACAATTCGAAATACACACACCTGATAAACATACACACACCACTCCCACACACCCAATACAATATAAAACACACAACTACATCACCCACAAACCCCTACGACCACAATTGAGAAAGAAGCACAGAGAGAGACACCACCATCAACAATACTAGCATCCACAGGCACACAACACCATCACCCACATAACTTCCACGCACCTCACACAACACTCCACTACATATCAGCACACACCACCCCATGGCAGGGCAAAGACACCCCAGGTTCTCGGAGGAGGAGCTCAGGGTCATGGTGGAGGAAATCGTCTGGGTAGAGCCACAGCTATTCGGATCACAGGTGCAGCACACCTCCATTGCAAGGAAGATGGAGCTATGGCAAAGAATCGTGGACAGGGTAAATGCAGTGGGACAGCATCCAAGAAATAGGGATGACATCAGGAAGAGGTGGAACGACCTATGGGGGAAGGTGCGTTCCGTGGTCTCAAGACACCACCTTGCGGTTCAGCTGACAACATGGGAGGAGCAGGTCTTGACGATTCGGCATCCTGAGGGCATCACAGGACTAGATGGAGGAATGGACTCTGGTAAGGCAAATCTTAACTATTACATCCCCCATCCTACCTGCATGCCATCACATACCCCCACTCTCACCCTCACCCCCATCACTCCAATTTCTCACAAATGTTCCACTATCACAACCCACACATCCCAACACCAAGCCCTGCATGCAACAACAAAGCATGCACACCTATCACTAAAGCATGCCCACTGCACTTACCCATACACCCCCCTAAACCATCATCACACAAGGTCCCACACAGGAATGCAAGCACTGGGGTACACGGTCACCCACCCATTGCACACCATGGCACACACAGATGTAATAAACATCCTTTTATACCCCTGCAGGACTCCTACCCAACGTCACCGGACAGGAGGGTCCACACATGTCCACACCACCAACAGAAGAGGCCCACAGTGATGACAGCACCTCTGTCCAACTGGATCTAGATGACCAGCCCGGCCCATCGGGGACCTCGGGACAGTCAGTTCCCATCCCACAGTCACAGGCCACTACAGAGCTTCCACCCTCTGGAAACACCAGCACAGCACCCACCCAGCGGGCCCATACCTCCGTCCCCAGGACACGTCAATCAGCAGTGTGTCCACCACTACAGGGAACCCAGGCTTACCCACCACCCCAACAACAACAGGGACCTGGGGGCAGTGGGCACACGGTCCAGGGGACGGAGGCCCAGGAACACAGGGGAACTGGGAGGGCTGTTGTGGGACAGGGGGAGGACAGCCAAGGGACGCCTCTCTCCACGAGGCCCTCTCCAACATCATGGGAGCCGACCACCACTCCCAGGAGACGATGGCAACGGTACTGGCCACGTTTCAGGAGACCCAGCGCCTGCAGGAGGAACAGTATTTGGGCTTCAGGGAGGAACTCAGAGCCATCAATTCCACCCTGGGCACCATTGTAGGGGTGCTGAAGGAAGTACTCAACACCAGGAGGGACACTGTGGCACAACAAGGGGCCCTTGACACTAGCCTGGACGATGAACTGCCCACCTCCTCCGCTGGCGCTAGTGGACAGGAGGCACCGTCACAGGACCACCACACCAGCACCCCACCCACTGTAGAGGGAGAACCACCCCGCAAACGGTCCCTGAGATCCAGGACAAAGACAGAGAACGATGTCAAGACCCCCGCCAAGAAATGAGACCACCCTGAATGTCATCCTTCTGTCCCACTTTGTCACCCTGTCCATCCTTAAACTGCCCCAGATCCACTTCCTATGCCCATTCGGGCAATGCACCTGTGAGACTAATAGACTGGACTCTGCCATGGACATTCCTCCACCATCACCCCTCACCATTTTGCTACGCCCTCCCATATTGTGCACTTAAATAAACACCCTTGAAGCACAAAACAATCTGGAGTCAGTCTGTGATTTCGGAATAGTGTATTAGCAATTACTGTGGCAAAAAGCTCTTTCATTTGTAATGTCAACATACCTATGTCACACAGCTCTAGTCCATGAGGAATCAAAGCAGATGTCACACTCTGGGACCCACATCTGTGAAATCGTAAGGGAAAGTGACAACTCAGTGACCATACACTGGGTGAAAACGACAGACAGTAGAGAGGTAGTAGTATTCCAGTACATGTAGTAGGTAGGTTTGTATTCTTACCTGTGTCTCACTGGAAATATTGCTGGATCACTGAGTCCCTGTTGTCCATGTCTTCTTCTTCTGTTTCCTCGTCTTCACTGTCTACAGGCTCCACAGCTGCAACAACACCGCCATCTGTGAGGCTAATAGACTGGACTCTGCCATGGACATTCCTCCACCATCACCCGTGACCATTTTACAACCCCCTCCAATATTTACCACTTAAATAAACACCCTTGAATCACAAAACTATCTGGAGTCAGTCTGTGCTTTCACAAATGTGTATTTGCAATAACTGAGGAAAATAGCAATGTCCATTCTATTGTGAACATACCTATGTCACACAGCTCAAGTCCATGAGGCAACATGGCAGAGGTCACACAGTGGGACCCACATCTGTGAAATTGAAAGGGAAAATTACAACTCAGGGTCCATACACTGGGTGAATGTGACAGACAGATGAGAATTAGAACAATTAGATCAGATGTAGTAGGCAGTGTTGTCTTCTTACCTGTGTCTCACTGGAAGTATTGCTGGATCACCGGTGTTTCTGTTGTCTGTGTCCTCTTCTTCTGCTTCCTCATCTTCACTGTCCACAGGCTCCACAGCTACCACAACACCTCCATCTGGACCATCCTCCTGCAGAAAAGGCACCTGTGGTCGCAAAGCTAAGTTGTGAAGCATACAGCAGGCCACGATGATCTGGCACACCTTATTTGGTGAGTAGAATAGGGATCCACCTGTCATATGAAGGCACCTGTACCTGGCCTTCAGGAGGCCAAAGGTCCGCATCGATTATCCGCCGTGTTCGTTCATGGCCTCATTGTAGCGTTCCTCTGCCGTTGTCCTGGGATTCCTCACTGGGGTCAGTAGCCATGATGAGTTGGGGTAACCAGAGTCACCTGAAAATGGCGAGGGACAACTGTTAGACACACACTAACCTGTAGGGATAACCCCAGACCCAGACAACCATTCCCACTGTCTTGCTTCCAGGTGCTCACCTAATAGCCACACACAGTGCCTCTGGAGTTGACCCATCACATAAGCGATGCTGCTATTCCGCAGGATGTAGGCATCATGCACTGAGCCAGGGAACTTAGCATTAACATGGGAGATGTACCGGTCGGCCAAACATACCATCTGTACATTCATCGAATTATAACTCTTCCGGTTTCTGTACACCTGTTCACTCCTGCGGGGGGGGACCAAAGCCACATGGGTCCCATCAATGGCACCTATGATGTTGGGGATATGTCCCAGGGCATAGAAGTCTCCTTTCACTGTAGGCAAATCCTCCACCTGAGGGAAAACGATGTAGCTGCGCATATGTTTCAGCAAGGCAGACAACACTCTGGACAACACGTTGGAAAAAATAGGCTGGGACATCCCTGATGCTATGGCCACTGTTGTTTGAAATGACCCACTTGCAAGGAAATGGAGCACTGACAGCACCTGCACTTGAGGGGGGAATTCCTGTGGGACGGCGGATAGCTGACATCAGGTCTGGCTCCAACTGGGTACACAGTTCATGGATTGTGGCACGGTCAAGCCTGTATGTGATGATCACATGTCTTTCCTCCATTGTCAACAGGTCCACCAGCGGTCGGTACACCGGAGGATGCCGCCATCTCCTCACATGTCCCAGCGGACGGTGCCTATGAAGGACAACAGCGAGCACAGAGTCAACCAACTCAGAGGTACGTACCCACAGCTTACACAGTACACGAATCATAATCCAAAAAGTGGCCTGTATGTGTGTTGAGTCTAGGCCTAGGTATGTGTGACGCAGTTAAAAATGAAGCCATGTGGGCCCCTGAAATGGCGGCTGCCTGACCTCTAAAGTGGGACAATGGGACGTGAGGTAACTGCACTGGCGTTGTACACCGTCGCGGTAGGCGGTCGAAGACCGCGGCGCAATGCTGCATTTGTTAACATTGGACCCTATAGGTCCCATGAGCCAATGATGATGTACGCCGGCGGTGACGGTACGCACCGCCGCGGACGTGACCGTCATTTTCTATCTGTTCAATCACTCGATACCTGATCTTCGACAGGAGAGGACCTATACTGCAAGTGCTGCTGTGACCTCGGTCTTGAACAGACAATGGCTCGAGTGTCTGGGGAAAGGGCCCCTGCATTCACATCGGAGGATTTGGAGAAACTCGTGGACGGGGTCTTCCCCCAGTACACGCTACTCTACGGTCCTCCAGACAAACAGGCAAGTACACTGCGAGCATGCTGTATGGGCTATGCCTGTGTGGAGTGGGGTGGATGGAAGAAGGGGGGGATATTGCGGCGTGCATGAAATGACGGTTAGTGCATGTGCCACATGGCAAGGGTAGGGATGGGGGCCAATGACTGTGACGGTGCAGTTGGTAATAAGTTTCTCTTCCGCCTGTACAATTCATGTAGGTCAGCGCCCACCAGAAAAAATATATTTGGTGTGCCATCGCCCAGGACGTCCGGACCCTGGGGATCAACCACAGACGGAGCACCCACTGCTGGAAAAGATGGGATTACATTCGCCGTTGGAGCAAGAAGACTGCGGAGGCACAGCTGGGGATGGCCTCCCAACATGGGAGGGGTGTCCGTCACACCATGACCCCCCTGATGTTCAGGATCGTGGCGGTGGCGTACCTGGAGTTGGATGGGTGTTTGAGGCCATCACAGCAGCCACAAGGGGGTGAGTACACTCTCATCCTGCTGATTTAGCGCGCAGTGGAGGGGTCTGGGTGGGGGAGGTGGGCTGTGGGTTTCCCTAGGCCAGGGCGAGTTTAGTAGGCAATGTCCCTCCATAAGGCAGGCCAGGTGGCACCCCACCCCACCTCTGTAGAGTGCCAAGTACACCTAATCATGCCCCTGTGTCATCCATGTGTGCAGAAGTCGTCCATAGCCTAGTAGGCCATTTCCCAGGGATTGAACAGTGGAGCCCAAGAGCGCGGCGTAGTGCAGGGGGCTTCGGTGTCTGTCGTGTCCGCCAACGGTAGCGGTAATGCAGGCACTCAACATGTCTTTCTTCTGTCCCCCCCCTTTTTGTGGTCATCTTGTTCTTGTGTACATTAGCATCACCAGGAGGAGGAGCAGTGGCACCGGAGCACGAGGGAACTGCATCCGACATGGCCATGAAGGGCCACACTACGGACTCGGACTTCACCAGTGGGACGGAGGGCGAGGGGAGCTCCACGGCGGGGACAGGAGCTGAGACCAGCGACACAGACTCATCCTCTGATGGGAGCTCTCGTGTGGTGGCGCCAACATCTGTGCCCCCCATCTACAGGTACAGCCACCACCCCCCCCTACCAGCACCGCCCTCCCAGGAGCCCCTCAGCCTTTTTCCCCCGTGCCCGCTCACCCAGGAGGGTGGGCATCACCTTCGCCCCAGGCACCTCAGGCCCTGCCCCAGTCACCCCTGCTGCCCTCAGTGAGGAGGCCATTGACCTCCTCATGTCCCTCACAGTTGGGCAGTCTACCATTTTGAATGCCATCCAGAGTGTAGAAAGGCAGTTGCAACAAACAAATGCATTCCTGAAGGGCATTCATTCTGGTCAGGCGGCCCTTCAGCGAGCTTTTCAGACTCTGGCCTCAGCACTGATGGCAGCCATTGTCCCTGTCTCTAGTTTCCCCCCTCCAACTTCCTCCACCCAGATCCAATCCCCTGTACCCCAGCCTATCCCAAGCAAACCTACAGACCAGCATGCACACACGTCAACACACAAGGGAAGCTCTGGCAAACATAAGCGCCACACATCCCACAGGCACTCACATAAGCATCAGACGCATGCAGACACACCAACATCCAGTGCCTCCACTGTGTCCCCCTCCTCCTCGTTTCCCTCCTCCCTCCCAGTCTCGTCTACACTCACACCTGCATGCACTACATCTACAGCCACTACTGCCATCACCAGCACACCCACCACCACAACCCGCTCAGGTGCGGTCACCACCCCCACTACCATTCACATGTCCCCTGTGTCCTCTCCCAGTGTGTCTGTGACGCCACCTCCCAAGATACACAAACGCAGGCATACACCCACCCAACAGCCATCCACCTCACAACAGCCTCCAGCCCATACACCTTCACCCAAAGTCAGCAAACGAACACCTCCTACAACCACAACCTCTTCCTCCACTCCCAAACCCCCTCCAGCTACCCGTCCCAGTGTCTCCCAAAAACTTTTCCTGTCCAACCTTGACCTCTTTCCCACACCTCCCCCACCCCGTCCGTCTCCTAGGTCCCAAACTAGCACCTCAGCCACAGCATCTCCGGGACCAGTGGTGCCTGTAGTCACTGGAATCTGGAGTGCACCGGCCACCTGGGCAGCCAGTGTGGCACGGAGCCACAGCACGTACAGTCCCCCACCTGTGAAGGTTCAAAAGTTGCCAGTGCCCGGCGGGAGAGGGGGAAGACTCCAGCCACCAAAGCCGCTCCCAGGGGTCCCGGTGGGAGTATGGAGTCAGCTGCGACACCTTCCAAGGTGGGGAAGGGCCACAAGAAACCAGGAAAGTCTGGCAAGAGCAGCACAGCGGAGGAGACCGTCCTCATCCTCGCTGCCCAGGAGCCCACCGCCCTCATCCCCACTGCCCAGGAGCCCATCGCCATCATCCCCGCTGCCCAGGAGGCCACCGCCATCATCCCCGCTGCACAGGAGGCCACAGCCATCATCCCTGCTGGGACAGAGAGGACCGCCAGCACAAGCCCCGCTGGGACAGAGAGGACCGCCAGCACAAGCCCCGCTGGGCTAGAGAGGACCGCCAGCACAAGCCCCGCTGGGACAGAGAGGACCGCCAGCATAAGCCCCGCTGTGACAGAGAGGACTGCCAGCACAACCCCCCTGGGCTAGAGAGGACCGCCAGCACAAGCCCCGCTGGGACAGAGAGGACCGCCAGCACAAGCCCCGCTGGGACAGAGAGCAGCTGAGTCACTGCAAAGGAGCCCGCCACCTCAAGCACTGCTGAACAGGGCACCGCTGCCTCAAGCACCGCTGAACAGGGCAATGCCACTCCAAGCACTGCTGAACAGGGCACTGCCGCCTCAAGCACCGCTGAACAGGGCACCGCCGCCTCAAGCACCGCTGAACAGGGCAACGCCGCTCCAAGCACCACTGAACAGAGCACCGCCACCTCAAGCACCGCTGAACAGGGCACCGCCGCCTCAAGCACCGCTGGCCCATGAGCGCCAAGGGCACTGACGCTACTGAGTCTGTCACGAGCAGGATGAAGCACTATGGGCACCATGCCCCTCCAGAACCAGTGGAGAGACCACTTGAGAGACTGTGGCTTTGCACTCCCCAGGATTGAACAGTGGGCAATCCCACCCACTGTATAGACTTGAAAGACTGTGGCTTTGCACTCCCCAGGATTGAAGAGTGGGCAACCCACCCACTGTAGAGACTTGAGAGACTGTGGCTTTGCACTCCCCAGGATGGAACAGTGGGCATGTGGCCCTCTCGTGGATTTGGCGTCGTGCACTCAACCGGCTGAGGTGCCCCCCTTTCCTTCCCCCTGAGGTGCCTGTTTTCTTGCTCTCTAATGCCCCTGCAGTGTTCTCTCCGTCATGGTTGGGGATCTTGTGTGGGCCTCGCCCATACCGTGTGGGCCCAGTGTTCCACGGACTTCATTGGAGCACTACCTGGACTACTAAGCTTGGTGTATATTTTGTTTATGGTGTGTATATATATATATATATATATATATATTTGCATTCCTGATTTTAATATAATAATGGTTACACTTATTTCCTTTTGTCTTTGCATTCTTTCGGGGGGTTGGGGGTGTAACTATCATGTATAAATATGTATTAGTGTGTGTGTTGTAGTGGGTGAGGGTGGGGGTGTAGCATGTGTGTGTCCCTGTTTTTTCTCTCCCCCCTCCCGTGTGTCATAGGTGCAGTACTCACCGTGGTCGTCGCCGCCGGCGTTCGTGCTCCTGGTAGAGGAACAGGAAGACTATTGCAGGGAGAATTTGGAGTTCCGGCTCCATGGTGTCCTGGTTCCTCGTGGGGTGTGTAGAGGTGAGCGTTTTCCCTTCGAAGTCCTGTTTCCGCCGTGTTTTTATCCGCAGTGAATCCACCCCAGAAAATGTGGCAGATTGGTAGGTTGTGATACTGTGGGAGGTACTTTGACTTCCGCCTGTCTGTTGGCGGTGACCGCCAAGCTGTTTGTCTGTACCGCTGTGGCGGTCAGAGTGTTAAAGTGGCTGTCTTTGTTGGCAGTTTTCGCCACGGTCGTAATTCAAATTTTTTTACCGCCGCTTTAACACCGACCGCTAGGGTTGTAATGACCGCCATTGTGTTTAGGTTTACTTGCACTACGGGTCCCTGCAGTACAGCCATCCAACGCAAAGTATCCTCGAACTGTGCTTGTCAACTTTGGCGACTTCCGTATTAAGGAGCATATTTTACAACAAGCAATCAAGAGTAAAATCCATCAGATCCCTGGCGACTACGCCTTCAATTTTTTTTCGGATATGTCAGTTGCTGCCGCCCACCGGAGGAGAGAACTGAAAGGGAGGATCCCCGCATTTCAAAAAGCTGGGGCCCCGGCTGGACTCGTGCAACAATCTAAACTAAAAGTTTTTTCCCAGGGACATTCTAATTTGATCCATACAGTGGAAGCTGCTAAAACTCTTTTGCACTCAATTCAGAATTCTGAAAGACCAGGATAGGGGGTCAGGGGAGGTAGGGGGATGGGGGACTTAAACTAAACTAGATTCAAAATATGAATGTAAGAAGATGCACATATCATGTACTTAAGGGCCGAGACTTTCTGGGAAGGGAAGATTTCATCACGCTCAGCGCTCTATTACTATGGCACTTACTTTCCAGTTCTCTGTAGTCAATGGCGTTAGGGTGCCATGTCAAGGCACCTGATTAGGCAAGAAGGGAGTCAGCGGGTGGGGGGTGGCTCCAGATTGCCCAGACGGGAGGGCCCCAGGTGATGGTCACCCAAGGGGTGGGGTAGGGGTATAGGGAGAAGGGTGATGGGTCGGGGGCAGTGGGGGTGGGATGGGGAAGTAGGGGAGGGGTCAGGAGGGGAGGTAGGGGAGGTAAGGATGTCAGGATCTGTCTTCGCAATTATAGAGCGCTCCTATGTCTTTTATAGAATATTTAAGTTCATGGTGTCGGCATTATTATTCAAAGCAGGTCAAGGTTTAAATCAATGGCAAGGTTGTATTTTCCATTAGGAATACTTTCCTGGAACGTTAATGGGTTAAACAACCATAGGAAAAGGTCTGTAATTGAGGAAAGGGTAACAGCTCTAAATCCTTTGGTTATTCTTTTACAGGAGACTAATATTCCAGTCAATAAAGTCTTGGGTTTCCATATGTTTAAAAAGATGGCTGATTTTAAGGTGGGCGCTGCAGCCTCAGTGGCCCATAGAGGCATAGCAATCTTTCTAGCTAGAGGTTTTAATGCACAGCCACTTGATTTATTTTCTGATCCCGGAGGGCAATGGTGCTGGGTGCAGAGCTTAATTACCAAAGAAAGATTTGTCTTCGTCAGTTTTTATGCTCCTCTGCTGGATGACCCAGTTCCTTCTGAAGGGCTATTTCAATCCCTTTTGCAAACAACAGGAAAAATTATTATTGGAGGAGATTTTAATTTCCTTCAGGATCCAGTTCTGGACACCACTGTTTGGAACAACACAAACCTAGAGTTGCAATTTTTTTTTAAAGATTATGTTAAGGTCTTGATGCTCTGTGATCCTTGGAGAGAGAGCGCTCCCAATGCGAGGGAATATACTTGTGTCTCAACTCGGTTCAAAAGCTCCTCTCGTATCGATTTGTTTTTGATATCAGAAACACTGTGGGGGTGATTTTAACCTTGGCGGACGGCGGAGGCCGTCCGCCAAGGTACCGCCGTGAAATGACCGCACCGCGGTCAAAAGACCGCGGCGGCCATTTAAACATTTCCGCTGGGCAGTCGGGCGCTCTCCGAAAGAGCGCCCGCCGGCCCAGCAGAAATGCCCCTGCAACGAGGACGCCGGCTCAGAATTGAGCCGGCGTAGTTGCAGGGGTGCGACGGGTGCAGTTGCACCCGTCGCGTATTTCAGTGTCTGCAAAGCAGACACTGAAATACTTTGCGGGGCCCTCTTACGGGGGCCCCTGCAGTGCCCATGCCATTGGCATGGGCACTGCAGGGGCCCCCAGGGGCCCCGCGGCACCCCCTACCGCCATCCTGTTCATGGCGGGTTTCCCGCCATGAACAGGATGGCGGTAGGGGGTGTCAGAATCCCCATGGCGGCGGAGCGCGCTCCGCCACCATGGAGGATTCCCCCGAGCAGCGGAAAGTCAGCGGGAGACCGCCGACTTTCTGCTTCTGACCGCGGCTGAACCGCCGCGGTCAGAATGCTCGTGGGAGCACCGCCAGCCTGTTGGCGGTGCTCCCGTGGTCGGTGGCCCTGGCGGCCACCGGCCGCCAGGGTCAGAATGACCCCCTGTGTCTTAAAACTCAGTCGGTGCAGCACTCTGGTTTATCTTATCATGCCTCCCTGGTACTGGAAGTGTCTCTTTACTCCAAGGTTCTTAGAACTCAGACTAGAAGGTAGGTTTTCAATTTGCAGCTTCTTATGGATACGGGATGGCTACAGATTTCCAAGGGTGAAATAAGTGAATTTTTAAAACGTAATGAGGGATCTTCAACTCCAGCTGTAATTTGGGATTCATTCAAGGCCTTTTTTAGGGGCTTGGTAATTGCTAAGGAGGCAGCAGATAAATCTTATCTGAGACAACAAATCAGGGCACTGGAAGAGGCAATCCAAAGGTGTTTCACTGCTTATCTACATGCCCCCTTGGAAAATAACAGACAATTTTTGAACATGCTAAAAAGGCATTGGCTAATAATTTCTTTAAGAAGACTGATACAGAATATCTGACTTATAAACAAAAGGTTTACGAAGAAATTAACTTTACAGGTAAATTTTTGGCGTGGCAAGCTCGAGATCGAATTGCTGGTAATATCATAGACGCTTTAAGATGTCCTGTCACAGGGTCTAGACATACTGATCCCAGAGTTGTTGAGGAAATTATGCTGGAGCATTACAGACGGGCTTATAGCCATGCTTCTGACATTGGGGAAACTGGATATTCCCAGTCTCACAGAAAAAGACAGCGACGCTCTGATACAGCCATTCACAAAGTTAGAACTCCTTGAGGTTGTTAAGAACCTCCCCACGGGGAAGTCTTGTGGACCTGATGGCTTCCCGGCCGAATTTTATAAGGCTTTCATTAAAACATTTGCTGATGATTTTTTGGCTTTAATTAATGGCTTACTGATGGGCGAACAGATTCCCAAGACCTGGCATTCAGGAAATGTGGTGAGCTTTCCTACGAAGAACAAGGACAGTGAGGACCCTAATGCATATCATCCAATTTCATTGTTAAACTAATAAAAGAAAATAAAAACATTTATCCTGATATCAACTTCATTGGGATGTTTTAAGCCTCTTTGTTATCCTCATTTTTACAACTGCCATTATTGAGGTGCTCCTGAAATCATGATTGTGAAGTTAGTGTAACGCAGTAATATTAACATAAAATTAGTCTTCTGCCTTCCCTTATACTTGACTTTGTAGGTATTTTTTAAAGAGACTATCTATCTATCTATCTATCTATCTATCTATCTATCTATCTATCTATCTATCTATCTATCTATCTATCTATCTATCTATCTATCTATCTGTCCTCAAGTAGTTTATGATTAAAAACTAATAGTTTTAATTAGCCGTGTGATGAACCAACTGCCAGTGGGCAGTTGTGTGTAACAAAACCTGTTATAGCTCCTTTGACGCTAATTGGAGACTGTGGGCCTCACTTAAATGTTGGTGGATTTGATTAGCTCTGTCAGGGCAACAGAGTAAATGACAAAGTTTCTGCTGGTCAAATTTAGAAATGTCTGCCAGCCCAGTGGACATTTCTAGCACTGGCTGGAACGAACATCATAGAGGTTGCTGTCAATGTGAAGCCGTGCAACAATCTAACAACTATTTCAATACTCTAAAAAAATCAGAAAGCTGAATTTTCTTTAAAAAAACAAAAAAAACAATGCTCCCCTCATCTTGAGCTTTATCCCATAGCGATGAAGGCACTGAGTACGTTTCAATGCCCCTTACTTAAAGGTTTGTTCTGACAGTGATAGGCATTTAAAATCAGCTGTATATCTGCCCATCTAAATTAGGATGGAAGGAGAAGATTTACGGATAGTGAGACAGAAGGAGATGGGAGCAGATGGATAGATAGATGAGAAGACGCATTGATGATAAAGGGATACATGAGAGTCAGGAAAGTCATTCGATGGATAGACAAAAGGAAGGATGAATGGAGTCAAGGAAGGATGGATGGTGAGAAAGGCCGGCCAAACAGACATGCACACATTGTGGTGCATAGCCCTCCTCTGGCCCCCTCCCTCCAGCTCAGCACCACCCCACCCCTTACTACAAGGAAAAAGAAAATGATAATAACATAGCGTACGTTATTATCATTTTATTTTTCCTTTTTTGAAAATCCGGCTGGGCAACGCTCCCCCACCTTAGCGGAGGAGCCATCCATGGCACAATGACGTGACTGCTGTTGCCAGGTGTGTCATTCTGTAGTCGAGTGCATGTATCATGATGCATTCACATACTTACAAAATGATGTGGGCAACATATTCATTCGCTAGGCAGATCGCCAAGATGGTGGATGCAACTTGGATTGTAAAATAAAAACATTATTTAAATAAGAAAAGGCCGTGTGGTGGCTACCTGGGTTTGGTTGAAGGAGAGGCCAGACTTTCAGAGGAGGCTGATGGTGACAGGGGATTGATGCAACTTCCACAACTGGCATGAAGGGCCTATTGAAGGCATTGTTCTGCAACTTCAGTGATCAGCAACAAAGCTGTATTGATTTGTATTATGCCCAGCATAATAGTTGCTGGACAGTGGCTGACAGACACAAGATAAACAAATGAACCATATGTGCTCTGAAGAACCATTAGAAGGCGGAGTGACTTCTAGCAGGAATAGCCCATGTCAATTGTTTTTCATTTTGGGGTTTAAGGTTGAGTTATGGGGACTGAAATAGAGATGTACATGGGAACAAAGTTGCAGTTTGTTTGCCCAGTTGGTTATCATTCCTAGTTTATTCCATGACAGGTACTCCAAGTTATTGAAGTATAGGTTGGGGATTGAGGGGTTGGGATTTATGTTTTCATTTAGTGTGTGTGTACAACCATATCAGACACATTAACACAGGATCACTACACAACAAAGACCACTACTCACACTGTTCCAGAGCCCACTGCAACAGCTATGTGCCCCCAAAAGACTGAACAAGAATATACCCTACCTGAGGGCCACACTTGCATTCTGACCTAGAATATTAACAGCCTACTACATTGGGTTAAAAGAGGTGCAATTCTGAAATTGGCAAACCACTTCTCTGCAGATCTCCTCTTTTAGGAGACCCACTTGGTGAGTACCAGGTATCCCTTCCAGGGTTGGATGAGTTTCCCGTAGATGTTCCATGTGAGCTTAACGAGGGTGTCCAGAAGTGCAGCCATACTGATTCATAGCCATCTACCCCAGAAGGTCACACAGGAATGGCATGACAACTGAGGTGATATGCAAAGAGATCAGTGCTGCTGTATGGCCTTCCCATAGCTATGCACAATGTTTACACCCCTAACAGTGGACTTTCCTAAAGTCATCAGGGCTTCAGCACAATTTCTGGCAGGACCTTGGATACTGGGAGGGGATCTTAATGTGGTGGTGGACTGAAGACTGGAAAGATCCAACGAGGAGGGAGGTAAGACCCGTGGCCTTGCAACCTTGGCCAGATTTCTGAAGGTGATGAGTTTGTCAGATATATGGAGGGTTACACCCCCAGGAACAATGTAAAACATACTACTATAAAGCTCATAAAGTGTTCTCTCAACTAGATTATCTCCTTTTACTGTGGTCTGAGACAGAGTGGTCAGCTATACACATCTTCCCTAGGTATCTGTTCAATCATTCAACAGTGAAATTACTGGTTTGCTGGCCAAGGTCTGAATGGCGCCTGAGTGCCTGGTGGCTGCATGACAATGAGACCAAGAAACATATATTAGAAGACATTAAATACTATTTTGTGATAAGCCAGGACTCTGTTGACTCTCCAGAGGCACTTTGGGAGGCACTTAATTCCACTCTGCAGGGTGATATTATCAGCCACCTACCACGTGGACACTGACAAAGGCATCAGGAACTGACCAATCTTGAGACACACATCCCAGAACTAGATAGACAGTTTGAAGTGTCCCATTAAAATTCCACCCTTAGGGACACCCAGCTCATGCAAGCAGTCCTCCAACAAAAGCTACTAAACAGGCGAGAATGCAGACCCACATCTACCAATGGAGAGATAAAGGGCCATATTTATACTTTTTGACGCACAACTGCGCCAACGCAGTTGTGCGTCAAAAATTTTAGCACCATGCGGGCGCCTTATTTATGGAATGACGTTAGTCGGCGGAGCTGACTGGTGTGCGTCAAAACAAATTACCCACACCAGGCAGCGTCGGCCCAGGGGAAAATGGAGCTTGGGCGTCAAAAAATGGGGCAAGTCGGTCTGAGGCAAAAAATCTGCCTCAACCCGATTTGCACCATTGTTTTTGACTCCCAACCTCCATTGACATGACTCCTGTCTTAGCAAAGACAGGAGTCATGCCCCCTTGCCCAATGGCCATGCCCAGGGGACTTATGTCCCCTGGGCATGGTCATTGGGCATAGTGGCATGTAGGGGGGCACAAATCAGGCCCCCCTATGCCACAAAAAAAAGAATATATATACCTACCTGAACTTACCTTAAGTTCCCTGGGATGGGTCCCTCCATCCTTGGGCGTCCTCCTGGGGTGGGCAAGGGTGGCAGGGGGTGTCACTGGGGGCATGGTAGGACACCTCTGGGCTCCTTCCGAGCCCACAGGTCCCTTAACGCCTGCCTGACCAGGCGTTAAAAAATGACGCAAAAGCGGCTGGACGTCATTTTTTTGGACCCGCCCACTCCCGTGCGTCATTTTTGCACGGGAGTTTAAATAAGGCGCAGATGCCTTGGAGTCATTTTTTAGATGGGAACGCCTACCTTGCATATCATTAACGCAAGGTAGGTGTCCACGCAAAAAAATGACGCAAACTCCAAGATCTTTGGCGCTAGACGGGTCTAACGCCAAAGTATAAATATGGAGTTAGCTTTGCGTCAGATTTGCGTAAAAAAAAACGACGCAATTCCGGCGCAAACAGAGTAGAAATTACGGTCATCTCAAAGCCAGAATACCACCCTGACCACTGCCTCTTGTATCGATCCATCTCCCGATTAAAAATCGAAGTTAAAATCTGAGCTAAAGAACTTGCCAATCCCCTGCTACAGGTCATATACTCTCTGGTTCACCTGGATCAATCAAGCTTCATGCCTCACCGCGCTACTAGATACAACATCCAGTGAGTCCACAATGCTTTGTTTTTAGTTGTGAGATTACCAGGAGCACACACAATACTATTGTCAGATTTCCATAAGGCTTTTGACTCTTTGAAACTGGGACTACCTCTTTCTTCTTCTGACAAAACTAAACTGTGGTCTCAGGTTTCCCACCAATATGATGACCGAAGTGGGTGTGAGAGGCTCCCAATCTACTATTTTCCTAGTGCAAAGGGGAATGAGGCAGGGTTGCCGTCTGTCAGCCCTACTGTTCGCCATCATGATTGAACCCCTCAGAGTTTGGATAAGGTTAGATGCATTGCACAAGGGGCTAGCAGGAGCTCCAGGTATTTTAGATAGAATATTGCTATATGCTGACAATGTCCTTATGGTTTTTGATGGCCTTCAGGAGTCTGGACGCAGGTACCCAAAATACTTCAAATATTCAGGTTTTCAGGCTCACCAGTAACAGGGCTAAAACCTCGGTGTATCCCATGGGCTGTCCAGCTTTGACCTTAGAATGGGTTACAGACCTACAGGTCTTAGCAGACAGATTTATATATCTTGAGGTTTATATGAAGGAAAACTAGTAGAGGGCATGAGACAGGAACATCCCGCCGCAGTTCGATTGTCTCGAGACCTTGGGTTTTGGTCATCTCATCCTTTGTCCTTTCTGAGCCACCCCTTGATTTATAGGATGTTTTTTTCAACACCTTTTGTTGCAGTTATAGAATTATTCATTCTCCCAGCACAATCCCTTTTTTGGTGAGTTGACACGTTACTGAGGAAATATATGTGGAATCATAGGCCCCCATGAGTTGCCCTATCTAAATGCCATAAGTCCACATAGGAGGGAGGTATTGTTGCTACAGACATCACATCATACTGCAAGGAGTCCCATATAATTATCAATAAGGAATGGTGGATTAATAGTGCAGAAGACCCTGCCTTTTCATCAGAGAGATGAGCAATGAAAGACATGCCACTCTCACAATTGTTTTTGGGCGAAGTTTCATCAAGTTCCCTTCCTCGGCCACAAGGGTGGTGCTTCAGGTGTGGAAGGACATTAAAAGAGCTCTAGGGTGGTCGGGCATTGACCAAGGAGACCTCCCTGTGGTTTGGGACCGGACTGAGACATTTGTGTGACCTACAGTGCGTAAAGTCTTTGGATACCCCTGGTATCTTTAGGTTAAGAGATGTTCAGTCTGGTACTGCACAAAAAAACCTTTGCTGATTTAAAAGGGGAGTACAATCTGCATCACAGTTATTTTTCAGGCATATACAGCTCTGACATGCCCTTACACCTTATATAGCAGACTAGAAGAACTCACTGATTACAGCCCCAAAGATGTCTGAAGTCCTAATAAACAAATTGGCTGTTCATAAGATATTTCAAGTTTACCACTCGCTAATGGTCAACCCAAAGGATGCTTTTGATCTGTTGAGAGAGGCGTGAACTGTAGAGCTAGGGCTCCTAATAGATGATGAGCTTTGAGCCTCCCCGAGAGAAACTGTGATTGCTTAGCAGGTCAGAGTAATCCATCTGACGTATTTGCCAAAAGTTTACTAAATGCAAGAGAGGCTGTGGAAAATGGAGGTGATAGCTTCATCAAATTTTCTGAGCTGTAAGACTCAGGAGGGCACTCTATTCACATAATTTGGCTTGTGAATGATTGCTACCACTTTGGGAGGGAATGTATGAATGTGTGGGCAGGTGCTGGAGCAGGGATCCTAAATTCACACATCTGCACTTCAAAACCAATACTGATGGCAATAGATATCATGCATCTTTGATGTGGTCAAGAAGGACATTACTAAAGCAAGGAAAAGCATAGATTTTCCATACTTGGAAAGATGGAAGAAGGGTTTGGACTGCTCTATGAGCCTGGAGAGTCTTATTTATGCAGCCAAAGAGTGTCTGCACAATCATTACAAAATATGAGCACAGCGGTGTCAATATAAGGGAATCGTCCTTGAGCCATGTGGAAATCCATCCCAAACTCTGTATGATAAAAGAAGGGCCTACAGAGGTCCTGTGCCTGTCTCAGAAACGGGGGAGCAGGACTGAGGGATTAGAGGTGTTAGTTTGAGGTTTTATCATGTGATCATTACCAGGCTGCCTCTTTTGTGGACAAGTTGCAGTTTCATTATGAAGTTTGTTGGAACGGAAAAGACCCTCTCATGGTGATGGATGTGTATCCCTACCCTGAGTTGCCCCATGTGTGATGCACAATGCAACACATAATTAACAACTACAACCTGGGGTCTGTAAAATGTCACTGAGCCTCCAGTAGCAAATAAATGATGAGCCATGTCAACTGCCCCTACAGTCAAAGATTGACATTTCATTTTCACTATCTCCTTGCAGAGGATGATGCCTTACCTCCTGCCAACCTGCCTGTCCTGGATTTTACAGATGACATGGATGTCCAGCTGCCAACCATCAATAAAGAGACTCTCCAGGATGTCCTAGGTTCCCTATAGACACCACCTCCAGTCACAGGGAGGACACACAGCTTTGCAGGGTTTCCACATGAACCACCCAGCTACCAACACGAGCGCCAACCAGTCCTGCCACAGTCCTGGACTTCAAGGACCCAGGATCATAATTCTTACCTATGGTCAATTTGGACACCTCCTCACTAATCCAAACTTTTCCTACCCATGTCACATGACATGTCCCTCAGCCCTCAGCTCAGGATCTCTCATGGGGTCTGTGAACTGGACGTTGTATTGCTTTGGAAATACACTTGCACATGTAAATAAATCTCCATATACACATGTATCAATCATGTAATGAACAGATATCCATTCAAGTTGACATATGGCATTAATGGGTCGGAACCAAGTGTCTGGAAATTTCCCTGATGAGAACACCAGTATTACTAATATGTGTGCAACAGAAGAGGCAATTTTGATCAGTGGCGGGCAGCTGTCAGTGTGCCAGCATACATATCCCAAATGAGTTTAAGAATTATATGCCACACTTTACAAGATTTTTTCTGTCAGACCTCACTGATGACAGTTGAAGCTCCATACTTACCTGTCAAAGAATCTGTATGCATACACAATGTGAATGTCAGGAACTGGGAATGGAAAATCTTTTGAGTAGTGGATGTCATGTTGCAGCCAATCTGACAGTTCCTTGGTCATAGGGGATACACATAGTCATTCATGTAAATCAATACAGAAAGCATACCCTAAGGCATTCCTCTAACTTGGCCAGTGCACAAATGAGGACACCCAGACACTCAGTCAACATGGAGATGTAATTGTTTAATACTAACAGGATTTATCGTACATTAAAACAACACCTTATTGAAACCTGACCTAGACACTATCCTACACTAAACTAACCTATACTAACCTATCAAAACTTACCCCTACAGCTATCTATCCTAATCTAAATTTATCTTAAGGTTTGAACCCCACACACTAAACATTGTCCCCCCTTAAGAGACAAGATACAAGTAGAACAACATAAACTAAGGCTACACATATATTAACATAACCTATACCCTTAACAAATATATATATTTTTTGCATTTTGGGGGGGGGGGGCTTTTAATTTTTTTTTTTTGTTTATTCCTTTTTTACATAGAAACCTGTACATAACCCCCCAAAACAAAAAACAATACTAAAACCTACCCCCAACTATACTTACTATATCCTACAACTAACCTAATCTAATTAAATAACCTATCGCTACCCACCTAAACCCACTAAAAATGATAAAAATACACAAAGGGAGAAGGAAAGGAACTGGGAGGCTGTGCATCTAAATGTTTAGAGCTTCTTCAGTTTTTTCTTACAAAACTTAAGCAACTTGTAGTTTCTGGCATTGTCCTTCTCAAGTTGGTCCAACGGTTCCATTATGGCTGCGATGTCCCTCCTCATGTCCGCCTCAAAGTTTGAGGATGTAGTTGCTGCAGGTGGCTGTTGCGGGGGCTGACTAGGCGTAGGTGCAGATGATGTGGGGAGGGTTGGAGCAGCTGAGGCCCCCTGACCCCAGATGTTGTGCCCGATGTGCCTTGCACAGTTGCAGCTTGTAGCAGAGGTTCCCCATGTTGAAATGCAAGCCAAGCACCTGAAGATTTTTCACAGCGATACTTCCTGGCCATCTTTTGGTACCCTGCCTCAATCTTCATGCTTTTCAAAAGCACACTTCTGTGCTGTGGTCTTAGTGGCAGCTAAACCATGATGAGAACATGGCATCAAATACTAAATTGGGTACAGGTAGAACAAACATGCAATGTACACAGCATTCTCATATGACTCATGCTGTCCACCAGACATTCCACAACAATGTAAATCTCCAAATCAAGACTAAACTTCCTACCAGCCATCTACAGTATCAAGTACATGTCAGTGGGTTAACGGCTATCCACTTTGACACTCCTTGCGCTACATCAAGCGTTGGCCAGGCATCATGGATTCAATGTGGGGTTCACCCAGTAGGGGGACAGAAAAAAAGGCACCAGGAATTCTAAGGAATGCCAATGCATCATTCATGTGTCCTTGGCTTAATACCTGCTCAGAGCACATGTTACAAAAGGGCACACCATTGCGTACAATGGGCCTCCAGGTACAGTTCAGGGTTAGTGCTCACATAGTTTGCCCTAAGCCTGAACAGTACATCTATATTGTCTACAGAGTGTTTACCTACTGCCCCCAGCCCTATGGTATGGTGTGCAAAATTTCTAATGCAGTGCACACATGAGGTCTGCCCAATGGTGTTTGATCTGGTGGTTGGTGCACACAACTCCAAATATCTGACGTAGGCGGTGGAGCATCTTGCCTCACCACAGCTTCCGTGCCTCTGTTGGGTAGCCCTAGATGACCCGGCTACCGAAAGTCAACATCATGGGGTGGTAATGTTTAACCAGCCAGATGAACCTTCCCACTTCATTTCCACTCATCCTAGGCACTCTCCCTTTCACACACATTTAGCAGTTTCCGTTCACTGCAATTCAAATAGCCCCCCAAAAAATAAAAACTACCCCACCTAACCCCAAACACCCCAACAGACTACGCTACCCCAAGACAAACACCACACAATACATTAACAATGATAGGACAAAAACACTACTCAAGACTCAGGAAAAGGACAAAATGCATGGGACAGCAACAGGACAGACCACAAAACGCTCAAAAACCACCACTCCTCAACCAGCACCAGCTCCACAAAACCTCTCACAATCACAGACAAAAAGACTGTAAAGTAAAAGTGAAATCACTGTACCATGTATGTAGTCCTGTTTCATCACTTCCTGAGCATGTGTGTAACATTTTCTGATATGCATAGTTTTTTTTACGCATGCCGGTCATGCATGAGTTTTTCCCATTAATGCAGACAAGGCCTGTCGACTTGCAATTGACGCACAGGGGTCGGTGTCATTTTATTGATTAGCTGAGTATGAAATATTTGCGTTAACGCAAAAAAAAATTATGCTTCACAGTCATATGTGGTAATTCTTCCCATGAAGGCTGACAAGGTCTATCGACTTGCGAATTACGTGCAGGGTCCAGGCATCATTTTTTGTAATAGCATAGTAGGGAGTACTGATGTTTACATAAAAAATGTTGACGCATAACAGGAATGCGTGGATTTTGTTGGAAAGGCTAACAGTGCACCCAGATTCACATACCATGTCACAGTTGCTATGCATGTATGTGGTCAGTATGGTATGGCTACGTGTGTGTGCATGTGCATTCATATTGTAACGGTAACATCGTAATGTGTTACCATATCTATGTATTTGTGTGTAACGCATGCGATGATTGATACTGTTTGCATATGTGCATGTGTTGGTAGAAGTTTTCCACAGACATTTTATCACATGTGTACTGGGAGTGTACATATGTGATGTGACAAATAATTGTGGGTCTATCACACTGTCATTTCTGATTTCCAAATGTACGTTCGACAACAACACATTAGATTGGATGGGCTACATCCAATACATGTTCATGCATGTGATACCCTTGACAAATCATACTCAGAGGATGCAGTGGACTACGGCTGGGTCGATTTCATGTAACCTATGGCAATGTGATTGCATGTGTGTCCACACTGTGGTGTGTTGTGTGGTTCAGGGTTCATGATGCTATTCTACATGTGTAACATATGGTTCCCCATGCATCTGTGATGTAGGAGATGGTGTACTCACATGTGTCAATGAAGGTTGGTATGTGACGTGTGTGTGTAAAGACATGTGTAGTGTAATATGTGTAAAGAATGTCAAAGTGGTGTGAAAATGGGATATGAAACCTCACTAATCTATCTTCCTGCTTGGACACATGTTGGGCATTGTTTAATGGCTGTGTAGTCATATCAGTGCCACCTATGTTTCCGTATATGGGAACACATCCCTCCCATTTCCAAGCTTTCATGACTTCCACACACGTGACAGTACACCTGCCACAGCATTGGTGTACTGTCCAAGCGACCTTCCCTTGTTGTATCTCCAAGTGTCTGAGGGAGTCTCTCAGCTGTTCTTCCACATCCTTTGGTGTACACGGGCATGCACTCACATCTGCATTCCACAACCTATGTCACTGTCACCATGAGTGTATCTTGTTAGTGTGCTATGAATTTTTGATTTGCCACATGAAGATTATCTGTCTCCTTCTTCACCCATACAAGGATGGGTCTGTGACATGTTTAGACATTGCTAGACTTACATGCACATCCCAAACCGGATTGGCATGTGGGAAACCTAGACATTTTAGGGTATTGGTAACAGTAGGTCACTTTCTATTTGTCAGGCATGTGAGTGTCAATGAGAGGTGTGTTTTCATATGTGGTGTGTGATGGTATTATACAGACTATACTGGGTTCCCTTGCTGACACACATCAACCATTGTAGGTAATTGCAAACCCTTTCCTACCTAGGCCATACACCAGCACATCAGTCTTCACATGTATTTCCAGATTAGCTACAGGCATATGTCACAACAGAACAATTGTGTGACTTGTGTGTTAGAATGTACATAGGAACTGCTACAGATTCTGCGTCATTTCCTGGGACAGGTTCCTTGACGTGCATTGTTTTTGCGTTGGGTAGTAAATATGGTGCTGGTCGGCTAGTGTCATTTTTTGGAAAGAAACAGCTACCTCCATATCATTGTCGCTAAATGACACAAGGTGAGGTGGCGCTCCCAAAATATGATGCTAACTCTGAAATTGTGTTGCTAGACCAGTCTAGTGATAAGCTATAAATATGGCGCTAGGTTAGGGCCGCTTTTCCTTAAAGAAAAAGACCCAAAGGTGGCACTAACTTTTTTTAAATATGCCTGTTGGTGTTTGGAAATTGTCTACAAAAATGGGAGCTCGAGGCCCAACAAATTGTCAACTGTCAAGCAGCCATCAGGCAGTGCACAGAGGAGAAGCTCTGCAAGACTTCTGCCTCTGAAGAGGATGCGGGCCTAGGCGTTCCAGTATCCCAGCTGGGTGAGGAGACATCAACTATGACCACCTGTCCCTGGATCCCGAAGCAGCAGTGTCTTCCTGCTTGACAAGACCAGTGTGCCTCTTCCCTATGATGTAGAGAAGGGCTGGAGGAAGCGAAGTCCAGGGGAGGATCTTGGCGACTGGATTGCTTTAGCAAGGTGTGAGGAGACAGCTGCTGTACTGATGCCATAGGGGACCCCTGGGAAAAGGCAAGAAGTGTCATCTGGTCGAGACCGCCGTTGTGAGGAGGAGACCATTGTACTGACCCAAGCGGACAAAAGCCCTGACTGAGGACCAGGAGCATCACAACCTACCCACCTGTGGGTAGGATCCCAATAAGACTACCAGTATCTGAGGAGTATTGAGGATCGCCTGGTTGTTGCCTCCACAGGACCACGTGTGAGGAACTTCAGGACACCTGCTTGCTGCTCCTCTTGGGCTGCATGTAAACAACTTACTGGAGACTGCTGCTCCAGCTTGAGTGCCCGCGAAGGAGGTGTGCTCAGACACTCCTGTCGTTCAGATCCTGTTGGTGGTGGTACAACTGATTTTCATGCCAGGGTCAATGGGGAAACTTGCCACCCTAATATTACTTTGGAGCTGGAACACTTTTGACTTTAAAAAAGATTCACAGTGTGGCTCCTGGGACTCTGGCTATTGAGGGGGGGACTTAACCTGAACATTGCCTGTAATTAATGGGGTATAACCACTACCACTAGCAAAAGGAGAGTGGAACTCAGGGAACTGCCTGTTAAAACCCCAGAGCCCTAACCTCAGGGACTGTGTGTATTGTTTGTGAATGTCGTATTTGACTTTGTGTTCATATATAAATACTCTTTTTTACATAAAAGCAAGTATTTCAGTGGGAATTGTGTATTGCTGCTTAATATATTTTGAGTTGTTAGCCTTTGTTCACCACCCGTGTCTACCTCCTTCCAGAGAAGTAATAGACTGCTGAACCTGCACTACCACTGAGAGTGAGGTGCTTAAGGGGTACTTGCCCAGTTGCTCAGGATTGATAGTAGGTCAGGCCTTTGGCTATCAGGAGTAAAAGGCCTCAACCCTAACAGTTGGGCCCACTAACTCATGCCTGCCCTGTGGCACTCTGAATGGGGTTCTGACAAAGTCTAAGGGTCAGATGTATCAAAGCTTTTTGCATTCGCAAACGGTGTGAATGCCCGTTTGCGAATGCAAAAAGCCATTTCAGAATATATCAAAGGCATTCTGAAAGCAATTTTAAGGAATCGCTAAAATAGCGATTCCTTAAAATGGTGACCCTGTTTAGAGAGTCACAAATTGCGACTCTCTAAATTAGAAATCACAAATAAGGAATCCTTATTTGCGATTTCTAAAGCACATGTAAGAAGCAATTCCTTAATGCGAATTGGGCATTAAGGAATTGCTATTTACCACCAAGTTGAACTTGGTGGTAACCATTTGCAAATTTTACAAATTCATTTAAAATGCATTTTTTAAATGTACATGTAAAGCACACATGCCCTTTTGGCATGTGTGCACCTTACATGTTGAAAAAAATATATTTTGGGGTGCAGCAGAGGGGGCCTAAGGCCCCCAGCACCCTGGACTTTGCATTTCCAAAAATTGCGAATTCCAGTTAGGAATTCGCAATTTGGGAAATGCAAAATATTCGCAAATATGGGCCAAAAGGCCCATAGGTGCGAATGGGGCCGGTATAGCAATTTGCGATTCCGTAATAGCATTTGCGATTTTTAAGAAATTGCTATTACTGAATCGCAAATGTGATACATTGCATTTTGCGAATCAGAAATAGCGATTTCTTAAAAATCGCTATTTCCGATTCGCAAAAGGCCTTCCTCATACATCTGGCCCTAACTATATGATTGCTGTTTTGTTGGTGATCGATGTGTCTGAAATAAAATCAATTTAATGATTCATTAAAAAAAAGACTGTGGAGGTGGGGAGAAGCACAACATGAAGAGAACAATACAAAGCATGGGAAAGATGGGGAATACATACAAGAGGAAGAAAGCCACACCATGCCGGGGGTTTGGGGGAGAAGAAAGTGAGCGAAAGAGCAACACAGAGGAACTGATATTTGAAGGAGGAGACGCCCACTGGGGAGAGTGAAAACTAATTAATTCTTAAGGAGTGGTTAAAAAAAAGAAACATTTGTTTCATAAAAGTGTGCAATAGAATGATACAAGTCAGCCAATCAAACGGACTATAAAAAGACTATGCTCCAGGGAAAGAACAAACACAAGGATAGGAAGGCAAGTCATCAAACAAGAAGCAAGCGCATGAGAATGACAACATGGCCAACAAATGTTAAGCAATGGACTAATGGAAGGCCATTTAAAGATTACAATAGGGCTTTCACAAACAGACAGGTTGTGTTGTCCAGTAGGCAAGAAATAAAAAGAATGATTAGACAAAACAAAAATAATTATGGACAGAAGAAGAGCTGGGTGGTTCAATATTGAGAAAGAATGATGGCAAGAATGAAGAAAGGAAAAATACAAAAGAAATACTTAGAGATGGAAGAAAGGAGGAAAAGAAAGAAATAGCTCAAAAGAAGAAAAAATTAAATAGAGGGAAGAGGGGAGAAGTAAAAAAGATGAGACAAGGTAGAAAGAAAAACAAAGGAACAAAGGGGTAGAGAGAGAAGTCTGTTGAAGCAGCAAGAGAGTACTCGCTCCATTAAACCCATGGTTCACCTGCCCAATTTAGAGGTGGGTGAATGAACAGTATATGAATGAAGGAGCCTACTCTGTTGTTACATACTCCTCCAATGGCCCGAAGGGATATGGGCTGCCGGCATTAAGCCATCTGACTGTTCAACAATTTAGGGTGGGCAGTCGGATGGCTTTTTCTTGCTCTCTGTAGCAGTGAGGGACAGTAATAATTAAAAACAAGCATTTGCAATGCAACGGGTCTCGCGTTTGCTCATGTGAGAGCTGATCGCGTTGTAAACTCCTAACCCGACTTTTCACCTATCGGCAAAAGTGCTTTTATGTACCTAACCCGAAAAAGTGCAATTAACTGTGTAAAGCGCTCGACTTCTGCCAAGCGAAATCGCGCGTGGAAAATAGAGAAAAAAAGTAGTCCACGAGCCGGACAGAAAACAGCGAGCCTCGCATGTTTTCTGTACTTGGTCGATGCGCTCGAGGAGGGCTAGCCACTGGAAAAGGCATGACGTATGCATGCCTTCGACTAATGAAAGCACACAGATTTTAATAGACAAGCACACGAACCAATGAAAAACACTGACGTGATGTCGACAGGGCTCCGAGCCCTTTTCTAATACCCAAAGCGTCTCGCTGCGATACGCATGCGCAAGCGCATGCAACGCAGGCTCGACCCTAAAAATACTCTGAAATTATGGGAGAAAACTCCTGAGTGTGATTTGGGCATTATTAGTTTTCATTTAAAAAAAAAATCCCGCTTCACATAGCCGCCTTTCAAACTTTTACAACATTGGCAGGAGCTGCTGTTATGGCGGGTCTTACCAATGTTAACCTCTTCGCTGCCAGGCCTTTTCCCCCTCCTGTGCCAGGCCTTTTTTTGCCTATTTGGGGCAGTTCGCGCTTAGGCCCTCATAACTTTTTGTCCACATAAGCTAACCAAGCCAAATTTGCGTCCTTTTTTTCCAACATCCTAGGGATTCTATAGGTACCCAGACTTTGTGGGTTCCCCTGAAGGAGGCCAAGAAATTGGCCAAAACACAGGGAAAATTTCGTTTTTTTCAAAAAAATTGGAAAAAGTGGCTGCAGAAGAAGGCTTGTGGTTTTTCCCCTGAAAATGGCATCAACAAAGGGTTTGCGGTGCTAAACTCAGCAGCTTCCCAGCTTTCAGGAACAGGCAGACTTGAATCAGAAAACCCAATTTTTCAACACAATTTTGGCATTTTACTGGGACATACCCCATTTTTGAAATTTTTGTGCTTTCAGCCTCCTTCCAGTCAGTGACAGAAATGGGCATGAAACCAATGCTGGATCCCAGAAACCTAAACATTTCTAAAAAGTAGACAAAATTCTGAATTTAGCAAGGGGTCATTTGTGTAGATCCTACAAGGGTTTCCTACAGAAAATAACAACTGAAAAAGAAAAATATTGAAATTGAGGTGAAAAAAACATCAATTTTTCTCTATGTTTTACTCTGTAACTTTTCCCTGCAATGTCAGATTATCGAAAGCAATATACCGTTACGTCTGCTGGACTCCTCTGGTTGCGGGGATATATAGGGCTTGTAGGTTCATCAAGAACCCAAGGAACCCAGAGCCAATAAATGAGCTGCACCCTGCAGTGCGTTTTCATTCTATACCGGGTATACAGCAATTCATTTGCTGAAATATAAAGAGTAAAAAATTGCTATTAAGAAAACCTTTGTATTTCCAAAAAGGGCACAAGATAAGGTGTTGAGGAGCAGTGGTTATTTGCACATCTCTGAATTCCGGGGTGACCATACTAGCATGAGAATTACAGGGCATTTCTCAAATAGATGTCTTTTTTACACACTCTCCTATATTTGGAAGGAAAAAATGTAGAGAAAGACAAGGGGCAATAACACTTGTTTTGCTAATCTATGTTCCCCCAAGTCTCCCGATAAAAATGATACCTCACTTGTGTGGGTAGGCCTAGCGCCCGCGACAGGAAACGCCCCAAAGCGCAACGTGGACACATCCAAATTTTTGGAAGAAAACAGAGTTGTTTTTTGCGAAGTGCCTACCTGTAGATTTTGGCCTCTAGCTCAGCCGGCACCTAGGGAAACCTACCAAACCTGTGCATTTCTGAAAACTAGAGACCTAGGGGAATCCAAGGAGGGGTGACTTGCGGGACTCGGACCAGGTTCTGTTACCCAGAATCCTTTGCAAACCTCAAAATTTGGCTAAAAAAACACATGTTCCTCACATTTCTGTGGCAGAAAGTTCGGGAATCTGAGAGGAGCCACAAATTTCCTTCCACCCAGCGTTCCCCCAAGTCTCCCGATAAAAATGATACCTCACTTGTGTGGGTAGGCCTAGCGCCCGCGACAGGAAACGCCCCAATGCGCAACGTGGACACATCCAAATTTTTGGAAGAAAACAGAGGTGTTTTTTGCGAAGTACCTACCTGTAGATTTTGGCCTCTAGATCAGCCGGCACCTAGGGAAACCTACCAAACCTGTGCATTTCTGAAAACTAGAGACCTAGGAGAATCCAAGGAGGGGTGACTTGCGGGGCTCGGACCAGGTTCTGTTACCCAGAATCCTTTGCAAACCTCAAAATTTGGCTAAAAAAACACATGTTCCTCACATTTCTGTGGCAGAAAGTTCGGGAATCTGAGAGGAGCCACAAATTTCCTTCCACCCAGCGTTCCCCCAAGTCTCCCGATAAAAATGATACCTCACTTGTGTGGGTAGGCCTAGAGCCCGCGACAGGAAACGCCCCAAAGCGCAACGTGGACACATCCAAATTTTTGAAAGAAAACAGTGCCTACCTGTGGATTTTGGCCTGTAGCTCAGCCGGCACCTAGGGAAACCTACCAAACCTGTGCATTTCTGAAAACTAGAGACCTAGGGGAATCCAAGATGGGGTGACTTGTGGGGCTCGGACCAGGTTCTGTTACCCAGAATCCTTTGCAAACCTCAAAATTTGGCTAAAAAAACACATGTTCCTCACATTTCAGTGGCAGAAAGTTCTGGAATCTGAGAGGAGCCACAAATTTCCTTCCACCCAGCGTTCCCCTAAGTCTCTCAATAAAAATGGTATCTCACTTCTGTGGGTAGGCCTAGCGCCCACGAAAGGAAATGGCCCAAAACACAACGTGGACAGAACATATTTTTTCACAGAAAACTGAGGTGTTTTTTGCAAAGTGCCTACCTGTGGAGTTTGGCCTCTAGCTCAGCCGGCCCCGGGAGGGGGGGGGGCAGAAATGCCCTAAAATAAATTTGACCCCCCCAACTCCCCAAGCCCCCCCTGCCCCTGCCCGGGAACAACCCCTGCCTACGGGGTCGCTTCCCCTGCATGACATTGGCACCAAAAAACAAATCCCAGGTGCCTAGTGGTTTCTGCCCCCTTGGGGGCATATTGACCTAAAATCGGCCAATCTGCCCCCAAGGGGGGCAGAAATGGCCTAAATACAATATCCCCCCCAGGGGAGCGACCCTTGCCTGATGGGTCGCTCCCCATCTCGAAAAAAACAAACAAACAAAAAAAAAAACACACAACAAAAAAATTTGCCCTGGTGCCCTGAGGGTTCTGCCCCCCCTGGGGGCAGTTCGGCCTAATAATAGGCCGATCTGCCCCCAGGGGGGGCAGAAATGGCCTAAAATAAATTTGCCCCCCCAGCCCCCCACCCCCCCCGGGGGCGACCCTTGCCTACGGGGTCGCTCCCCCTGCGTGCCATTGGCGCCAAAAAACAAATCCCAGGTGCCCAGTGGTTTCTGCCCCCTTGGGGGCAGATTGACCTAAAATCGGCCAATCTGCCCCCAAGGGGGGCAGAAATGGCCTAAATACAATTTCCCCCCCAGGGGAGCGACCCTTGCCTGATGGGTCGCTCCCCATCTCGAAAAAAACAAACAAACAAACAAAAAAAAACACAACAAAAATATTTGCCCTGGTGCCCTGAGGGTTCTGTCCCCCCCTGGGGTCAGTTCGGCCTAATAATAGGTCGAAAGAAATGGCCTAAAATAAATTCCCCACCCCCCAGCCCCCACCCCCCCGGGAGCGACCCTTGCCTACGGGGTCGCTCCCCCTGCGTGACATTGGCGCCAAAAAACAAATCCCAGGTGCCTGGTGGTTTCTGCCCCCTTGGGGGCAGATTGACCTAAAATCGGCCAATCTGCCCCCAGGGGGGCAGAAAAGGCCTAAAATAAATTTGCCCCCCCCGGGAGCGACCCTTGCCTACGGGGTCGCTCCCCCTGCGTGACATTGGCGCCAAAAAACAAATCCCAGGTGCCTAGTGGTTTCTGCCCCCTTGGGGGCAGATTGACCTAAAATCGGCCAATCTGCCCCCAAGGGGGGCAGAAATGGCCTAAATACAATTTGCCCCCCAGGGGAGCGACCCTTGCCTGATGGGTCGCTCCCCATCTCGAAAAAAAAAAACAAACACAAAAAAAAACACAACAAAAAAATTTGCCCTGGTGCCTAGAGGGTCCTGCCCCCCCCTGGGGGCAGTTCGGCCTAATAATAGGCCGATCTGCCCCCCGGGGGGGCAGAAATGGCCTAAAATAAATTGCCCTTCCCCTCAGGGAGCGACCCTTGCCTAAGGGGTCGCTCCCTTTGCGTGAAATTCACGCAAAGAAAAAACTCCCTGGTGTCTAGTGGTTCTACCCCCCTTGGTGGCAGATTGGCCTCATCAAAATAGGCCAATCTGCCCCCAAGGGGGGCAGAAATGGGCAAAATATAATTTCCCCCCAAGGGGAGCGACCCTTGCCTAAGGGGTCGCTCCCCACCCAAAAAAAAAAAATGAAACATAATTTTTTTTTTTTTTTAAATGGTCCCTGGTGCCTAGAGGTTTCTGCCCCCCCTGGGGGCAGATCGGCCTAATAATAGGCCGATCTGCCCCCAGGGGGGGCAGAAAAGGCCTTCCCGAAAATATGCCCCCCCTGGGAGCGACCCTTGCCCAAGGGGTCGCTCCCTTTTGTCAATAACAATAAAAAAAATAATAATCCCTGGTGTCTAGTGGGGTTTCAAAAGCCGGATTGCAAGCAATCCGGCTTTTGAAACCCTCGGAGAGACTTCAAAGGGAAGGAAATACTTTTCCTTCCCTTTGAAGCCCCTCCGGGCCTCCCCAGTGATTGAAAGAGAAATGCTTTTGCATTTCTCTTTCAATCGCGCTGGAAGCAGAGCTTCCAGCGCGACTAGGGAGGCCCCTGTGACAAATCAGCGTGCGCTCGCGCGCTGACGTCACAGGGGGGGGTGGGGGGGCTCGGGGGTGGAAGGGGAAGGTCTTCCCCTTCCATCCCCGACTTGGGGGGGGGGGGTGCACGGGTGATCTCATCCAAGGCACAGGGTAACTGTAGCCTTGGACGAGATCATCTCGTCCAAGGCACAGAAGAGGTTAAGAGATGTCTGCAGGGCCAGCAGTCATCTCTAAATTTGAGGAGCGGGATGTGACTCCGTGACCCTGATGAACATTACTAAGTCATTGTAAGTCTAATACCGGCCCAAAGGTGTAAAAAAGGATGGAAAGAAGTTAAGAAAAAGAAAGAAGGAATAAAGTAAAGAAGGAAGATAAGGAGGGTGAATGGGGAAGGAATAAAAAAACAAACAAAAACTGAAAGAAGGACTTTGGATAACAGACAAAAAAAGATAGAGAAGAGAGAATTATGGAAAGCTACAAAGAAATAGGGAAAGAAAGATGGAAGAATGGATTCCTTCTCTCTGAGGTAATTCTGTAACACTAGGCAGCCCTCGATCAGTTTCATGAATACCCTTACAGAACGTCTTGAAACACCTCTACCTTTTTTACCACATTCTTTGAAAACGTATGTATGAGATACATCATTTAGACCAGTTTTCAGAGAAGCTGTAGCCCAGGGGATTGTTTGCACAGCAGCAGGAGCCGCATCCTTCCAAACAGTGCAAGGGAGGCAGCATATAGGGTGTCATGGCGGAGGGCGGCGGAAGCACCGCCAACAGGCTGGCGGTGCTTCCTGGGCGATTCTGACCGCGGCGGTAAAGCCGCAGTCAGAAAAGGGGAGCCAGCGGTTTCCCGCCGGTTTCCCGCTGGCCCAGGGAATCCGCCATGGCGGCGCTGCTTGCAGCACCGCCATGGGGATTCCGAGCGCCTTCCCGCCAGCCTGTTTCTGGCGGTGTCCACTGTGCAGACAGTGAAAATCGCGACGGGTGCCACTGCACCCGTCGCACCCCTTCAACTCCGCCGGCTCCATTCCGAGCCGGCTTCATTGTTGAAGGGGCTGTCCCGCTGGGCCGGCCGGCGGTCTTCTGGCGGTCGCCTGCCGGCCCAGCGGGAAAGCCGGAATGGCCGCCGCGGTCTTTTGACCGCGGAGCGGTCTTTCGGCGGGAACCGCTTGGCGGGCGGCGACCGCCGACCGCCGCGGTCAGAATGACCCCCATAATATCCAGCATGACCATATCCAGAATGACCCCCATAATATCCAGCACACTCCCGCAGCACAGGAACGTTTTCAGAGAAGTCTCGTCCCGGGTGACTGTTTACACAGTGGCAAGAACCGAGTCGTTCCAAACAATACTAGGCAGATGCCAAATAACACCGGGAGCACTCCTTCAGCATTGGCAAATTTTCAGAGAAGCTGTGTGGGTGGGGGACTGTTTGCAAAGCAGCAGGAGCCGCATCCTTCCAATCAGCGCTCGGCAGGCACTGTATAACATTGGGTGCACTCCTGCAGCACGGGACGGGTGCAGGATGCGCCCAGACGCTTGCCCAGGCAAAGATCCAACTCAAACGAATTACAGAGCCCTATTTTAAAATGTTGCAGGTGTTTATGCTAAGGCTGAAACCCCAGAATGGTTAGATTTTGTAACAAACTTTCGGATTCTATTTTTACAGGACAGATGATCAGTCAATCCTGTTCACATTAATGGTTATAGAACCTTCCATGTATCCACAGAGCCTTCGGACGCTGATAGAGATAAGGGTGGTTTATGTACTCATATATCTAACAACGTATTATTCTTTAATATAGCATATGTGGTGACTAGCTTGTGTTTTTAAATTATTCTTATTGAAATTTTGCCTTACTATTATTTTTATAACAGCGAATCGTTGAAAGACCTGTTGATTGTTCTTGGTCAATTGGATCTAGATCTTGAGTCTCTGTAAGAATGATAACAATGAAGTTACTATACCATCTGTGCCCATTCCCTCCAAAAAGATTTGCAGTCTGATGGACACCCATGATGGGAATCAATCTTATTCCATTCATAATGGTTACAGCAATTGAATGATTTGTTGTTTAAATATAATATTCCTTTTACCAAAGAGCTCTGTGCCCCTCTTGTTCCGTTTAATTGTATGTTCAATGGAAAGGGTGTCAACAGTCAGATCTTCAATATGGTTTCTGCAGCGGGTTAGGGACAATTGAACAGGGATTAAATCTTAGGGCCTGAATTAGATCCTGGCGGACAAGTTACTCCATCACAATGGTGAAGGATATCATGTCCACCGAAATATAAACCCCAAAGGATATAATGAGATTTATATTGGGCAGACGGGATATCCGTCACAGTTGTTACTGTGTAATTCGTCCGCCAGGATCTAAATCAGGCCCTTGATCTTTTGTTCGAAAAGTATACTTTGATTTAGAAGGGTTGCATGTTTTTAGCTTTTGTTGATTTATCCAGAGCATTTGATTGCATTAGGCATGATAAGTTGTGGTTGATTATGGCAGAGCTTGGCTTGAACTCACCTATAATACAATTCTTAAGGGAGTCGTATTCGGGGAGTATGGCCAGGGTGGGGGACACAGTCTTAAAGGAGAATGTAATTGTTCATTTGACATAGAGAGGGGAGTTAGACAGGGTTGTGTCCTTGCCCCCTTTCTGTTTACCTACACATAACATATATATTAACAGCTTGGGTAAGGTTTAGGCAAAATACTGTAAGGATCTCTCATACAAATTAATCATTGACCGATTCCAGCCCTCTTCTATGCCGATGACACTGTGCTCATGGCCACCGCTCTCTTGGGCCTACAATGACTACATACACGTTTTGTTAATAACATGCAGGACTTAGGTCTTTTAATTAACCTGGACAAAACATTAATAGCACAGTGCGGAAGGAGAATCTCGAACTGTTGCAATCTCATGATAAGTGACACAGAGATCAATTTTACCTCCTCATTTTCCTATTTGGGTATCTTGTTTGAGAAGTATGGTACTATGAACCTGGCTATTAATTCTCAGGAAGCTACATTTTATGAAAGCCTCCACAGTGCTGTCAAATTTTGCTTCTAAACTTGGCAAGCAGTCTTTGAGTGAAATGTTAACCATTTATAAATCCAAGAGCATGTCGTCAGTTCTGTATGGGCAGCAGTCTGGGGCTATAGTAATACTCAATCTCTCCAGCAGGTGGAGAATAACTTTTACAGGAATCTCCTTTGAGTCCCCAAGAATAGCTCCTCCTGTGTCTGTCACTCTGAACTTGGGGCTCCTTTGTAACACATGCAGGTAATATTTTTATGGCACAAGATTTGGACCTGTGATGAGACTTTAACTGTAAGGTTATCCGGGACTGTCTCTAACCATCCTCATTTGCACAAATTCTTTGTTTGCATTTTATTACGCACCGTTGTATCGATTTGGGACATGCTGAATATTTTGACCGCCCTGATACTCTAGTGTGTATAAGTAGAAAAGAGTTAAAGAAGACGTGCATATCTTTGTTTGAGGATCTTAGATTGATCACAGAACTCACAAAACCCACTGTTGTTAAGAACCAGATGATGTTGGTGATCTACAATATACAACCATGCCCTAAATGTGTACATAATTCTCATGACAGGTTTGTTTTAGTTCATTTTAGATTGGACATATTTCACCGTCTGATTACTTTTTTAACCACGAATGACTGGTCTGAAGCTTTATTTCAATTCCCTTGTGGCAATCTTTCTAAACAAAGTACCCTGCATATCCCTTTTTTAGTACATTTCATAGGGATATGAGCAAGCATTTAATATTATATCTTACGTGAATATAAATTTGCACATTGTCGTCCTGCCTAAATGTTCCTGAAATCGTTACCCACCTTATCCATTTGTTGCACTGTGTCTAGTTATATATGGTCTGTGATTCATCTTAGGAAATCTTGGAATATTCTGTATGTCCCTGTTGCTTAAAGGTGAGTGTACATGTAATGCATTATTTATACAAGATTATCACATAGTGCTTATGCTGGTATGCTGTAATTTTAGCTGGTTTATTTTTCTTCTTTCTTTAATTATTCATATATATATATACATATATATGTATGCAAAAAGGAATACAGAACTCTGGATAGTTCCCATGTTTAAGTGGAGAGCAGCTCTAGTAAGGAGCACCCTGCAACACCAGCGACACTCTAGATTTGCTCACTTCAAATGTCTGTTTATCTAGCCACGTTTTTAAGCATAGGATCAGCACAGTGCTATCCACGCTGAGCTAGATAGTGACAAAGTCTTTTGCCATTTGTATAGCAAAGTCTTTAAGCATAGGTTTGACATAGTGTCAACCTTGCTGAGCTGTAAAATGACAAAAGCCATTTACCACTCCAGGCACAGTACTAGAGCTTTGGGCTGGTAAAATACCGTCTAAGCCAACATGGAATGAGTAAAAGCAACCCCTGACACGTGTTTTGCTCTCATTAGAGCTCATCAGAGAGGTTTAGCTTTGTCCAGACACAAGTGAGCACCCAGTATAAGTCAAACAAATCCCTTTCAGGGTTAGAGTGACGCATAAATTATGCAAAAAAGAATAGAGAACTCTGGGTAGTTCCCAAGTTTAGGTGTAGAGCAGCTCTAGTAAGGAGCACCCTGCAACACCAGCGACACTCTAGATTTGCTCACCTCAAATGTCTGGTTATCTAGCAAAGTTTTTAAGCATAGGATCAGCACAGTGCTATCCACGCCGAGCTAGATAGTGACAAAGTCTTTTGCCATTTGTACAGCAAAGTCTTTAAGCATAGGTTTAACACAGTGTCAACTTTGACGAGCTGAAAGGGATTTGTTTTGATATATATATATATATATTTATATATATATATATATATATATGTGGAATAATGGAGAACTCATACTGCTGCATGCTCCCGCAAGTTGATGGGTACCCTCATTACTCAAGCTAAAAGACACATGGAGGCACAAACGAACAACATGGAAACTCTTATTAAAGAACTTGAGGGCATTTCTTATCAGAAAGAAGTTTCAGTACTATTGGAAAAAATGGAATAACGCATTAAAAAGAAGCAAGATGAAATAAAGACATGTAAAGCTCACAAGTTTTACAGAGACAACTTGGGTTATGAACATGGTAAAATCTATACTTTTGCACGTAAATATGACACCTTGAGAACAAAGGACAAAATGGACATTAGAGAGAATGTTAATGTACAGCTCACGGATGTGAGCTCAGATCCAAGCTCCTCAGCTGATGAGGCACCACTTAATAGGTTGGATTTTCAGGAGGAGATGCTATTGATGCACATGGCCATGCCATATTCAGGCAAAAGCAGAGGGCGTGGAGGCACAAGACGAGGTGAGGAAAGAGGAAAAGGCAGCAAAAATCAAGACTAAATCAGCTTATTCAATCAGAGAATTTGTTGGAGAAATCCAACATCATTGTGAATATTTCAAACACTAGTCTTACACTAATTCAACAATGCATTTTGAATTTAGGTTTGAGTTTTTGTCCTACAACAAAGTGGGATTATGTGAAAACACGCATTGAATTATACAAATTTGTCTGTAAATTACAGTTTATGAAACATTTTTCTAGCAAACCCACCATTTCCGGTGCCAATTTGGAAACTGAACTTTCAGGTTTTACCATCAAGGACACATCTGCACTAGTTTTGATTAATGACCTAGCTGAAGAAACAACAGAGAACCCTATGACATTTAACACAGAACATGTGGATGGAGAAATTCTGAAAACCATGGGCTTTACTACCAATCTGACTGGCAATAGTATGTTGAGACCTTCTAGTAGATTCAATCCCCAACTACCCAGTGGTAATTTGATTGATGTATTCCATGAACTCACAGATGGGGACATAGACACATTTCGTATGAATTGTAAAATCATGAATACTAGATCCAACAGAGACACTTCCAGCAATTTTACCTCAAGAGACTGGAGGGATTTAAATTCCCTAAAAGCTAATAACTCCATCATTATCAAACCCTCTGATAAAGGTGGCAATATTGTCATTGTGGAAATGGACGATTATATACAGAAGGCGCAGTGACAACTAACCAACGAGAGTCCTTATGATAAACTGCGCACAAATCCAATTGGACAATATCAGAAGATATATCATGATTTGTTAGAACAATGGTTTGCTGACAATCTGATTGACTATAATGAATATTTGTATTTAAAAACGGATTTTCCTAAAATTCCCTGCATTTACTCTCTGCCAAAAATTCACAAAAATGCACAACATCCCCCTGGGCGACCTATTGTGAGCATGAATGTGTCTCTTTTGGAAAATACTGCGAGATATTTGGACCTTTTTTTTATGTCCCTCTTATCTGTGTGATACTAATGATTTTTTAGCTAAAATTCATAATATTCTGTGGCAGAAAAGTTACTTGATGGTCACTATGGATGTTGCTTCGCTTCATACATCGATAAAGCATGAATTTGGCATGGAAGCATGCATATATTTTCTTAAAACACAGTGAGGTGCTTATGTCCATGTTATCGTTTTGCTTGACACATAGGGGGTCATTCTGACCTCGGCGGTAAAAGTCGCATACCGCCGGCCAGAAGACCGCCATAACACCGCCGCGGCAAAACGCCACGGTCATTCTGACCCGCAACTGGCAAACCGCCAAAAACCCGACATCAACAAAAGTCCGCCACACCAAAGGTCAGCGGGAAACTGGCGATGACCAAACCTCCACCGTCACGCCAACAGAAATACGCCCATACCATTCCGACCCACAAATCCCTGCAGCGGTCTTTCAACCGCGGTATTCCATTGGCGGTACACACCGCTGCGCTCAAAATACACACACCTTTACAAAACACTACCACATTGGATAATTCAAAATACACACACCTGAGACACATACACACACCACTCCCACACACCCAATTAAATATAAAACACACACCCACATCAGCCACAAACCCCTACGACCACAATTGCGAGTGAAGGACAGAGAGAGAGAGCACAGCATAGAGTACACCATCACACAGAGGCAAATCACAACATCACCCAAACAATTTCCACGCACAAAACACTATACACCACCACACCCACCACACTCTACAACACATACACCACCCCTCACCTCAACCACACCACCCCATGGCACCCCAAAGACACCCCAGGTTCTCGGACGCAGAACTCAGGGTCATGGTGGAGGAAATAGTTCGTATAGAGCCCCAGCTCTTTGGGGCACAGGTGCAGCACACCACCATTGCCAGGAAGATGGAGCTATGGCAAAGGATAGTGGACAGGGTCAACGCTGTGGGACAGCATCCACGCAATCGGGACGACATCAGGAAGCGGTGGAACGACCTGCGGGGGAAGGTGCGTTCCATGGTATCAAGGCACAACATTGCGGTGCAGAAGACTGGCGGCGGACCCCCACCTACTCCCCCCGAATTCACAGCATGGGAGGAGGAAGTCTTGCACATCCTGCATCCTGAGGGCCTCGCAGGAGTAGGCGGAGGAATGGACTCTGGTAAGTCAAATCTTCACTACTTCATTCCCCCCACCCCACCTGCATGCAAAATCATACCCCCACCCCCATCACACCAACTCCTTGCAAATGGCTCACCATCACATCCCACCCATCCCAAAATCTAGCCCTGCGTGCGTCCCCAAAGCATGGACACCCATCCCCAAAGCATGCCCACTGCACACACTCATCACCCCCACAAGCCACCGTCACAACAGCCCCCACAAGGGAATGCCAGCACTGGGGGACACGGCCACCCACCCATTACACGAAATGCCACACACAGAAGCAATAACCAAACTCTTATACCCCTGCAGGACCCGAACGCCACCACACCGCCACTGAGGGTCCAGAGATGTCCATCCCACCCCCAGAAGAGGCCCCCAGTGATGACAGCAGCTCTATCTCCCTGGAGCCTGATGACCAGCCCGGCCCATCGGGGACCTCGGGACAGTCGGTTCCCCACAGACAGCCACAGGCTACACCAGACCTAACCCCCTCTGGGAACACCAGCACAGCTCCCACCCAGCGGGCCCATGCCTCTGTCTCCAGGACACGTCAATCAGTGGTGTGTCCACCACTACAGGGCACCCAGGTTGACCCACCACCCCAACAACAACAGGGACCTGGGGGCAGTGGTAGTGGGCACACCGTCCAGGGGACAGAGGCCCAGGGAAACAGGGCAACTGGGAGGGCTGCTGTGCGACAGGGGGGGGACAGGCCCAGGGAACCGACTCTCCAAGAGGCCCTCTCCTCCATCATGGGAGCATACCACCACTCCCAGGAGACAATGGCTACGGTACTGGCCAGGTTCCAGGAGATCCAGGTCATGCAGGAGCAACAGTACATGGGGTTCAGAGAGGAACTGAGGAACATTAGTTCCGCAATGGGGACCATCGTCCTGGCCCTAACCCAGATAGTCACCACATTGCGGGACCATGTAGCACCACAAAGGGCCCCTGTCACTAGCCTGGACTTCCATTGTCGACTGGTCCACCAGCGGTCTGTACACGGGAGGATTCCTCCATCTCCTCGCAAGTCCCAGCGGACGGTGCCTAGGAAGGACAACATGGAGCACAGAGTCAAGCAACCCACAGGTACGTAACCACAGCTTGCACAAAACACGATTCGCTATGCATTGAATGGCTTGTATGAGTGGCAATGCAAGGCCTAGGCCTGTGTGACGCAGTAGAAATTAAGCCATGTGGGCCCTTGAAATGGCGGCTGCCTGACCTGTGAAGTGTGACAATGGGATGTGAGGTCAATGCGCTGGCGTGGCACACCGTGGCGGTCGAAGACCGCGGCGCAAAGCAGCATTGGTTAACATTGAACCCTATGGGTCTCAGGAGCCAATGACGATGTGCGCCGGCGGTCGCGGTACGCACCGCCGCAGTACGCACCGCCACGGGCGTGACCGCCATTTTCTAACTACTTAATCACTCGAGACCTGATCATCCACAGGAGAGGACCTATACTGCAAGTGCTGCTGTGACCTCGGTCTGGGAGATACAATGGCTGCTGCGACTGGGGAAAGGGCCCCTGCCTTCACATCTGAGGAATTGGAGAAACTTGTGGATGGGGTCCTCCCCCAGTATGCGCTACTCTACGGTCCCCCAGACCAACAGGTAAGTACACAGGGAGCACGTAGTATGGGCTATGCCTGTGTTGAGTGGGGTGGGTGTAAGATGGTGGGGAGGGGTGCGAATGGGGAGTGCAACGCACGACAGATGAGAGCATGTGCCACATGGCAAGGTTGGGGAGGGGGGGCCACTCACATCGACCATGCAGGAAAGTGATGATATTTCTTGTTCCATCATGTCCATGTCACATAGGTCAGCGCTCATCAGAAGATCGACATTTGGCGTGCCATCGCCAAGGACGTCCGGGCCCTGGGGGTCCACAACAGACGGGGCACCCAGTGCCGCAAGAGGTGGGAGGACATCCGCCGCGGCAGCAGAAAGACCTCGGAAGCTCTGCTGGGGATGGCCTCCCAACCTAGGAGGGGTGCCACACGGCAATTGACCCCCCTGATGTCCCGGATCCTGGTGGTGGCCTACCCTGATTTGGATGGGCGCGTGAGGACATCACAGCAGACACAAGGGGGTGAGTATCAGCACATTCTGCTATATTAGCGCACAGTAGAGGTGTCTGGGTGGGGGAGGAGGGCTGTGGCTATCTCTAGGCCAGTGCGGTTTCTGTAGTCTAGGCCCCTCCGTTAGGCATGGCCCTGTGCCCCCATCCCCCACCTCTGTAGGGTGCTAAGTACAGATATCCATGGTTGGGCCTCACCTATGTGTGCATTTGTCGTCCATTGACTTGTAGGCCAAGTCACAATAATTGAGTAGTGTACCCCGAGTGCGCGGCGTAGTGCAGGGGGCTTCTGTGTCTGTCCTCTCCGCCAACGGTGCCGCCAATGCATGCACTCAACATGTCTTTCTTTCTTCTCCCCCCCCTTTTTTTGGTTTTCGTGCTCATGTGTGCATTAGCATCATCAGGCGGAGGAGAAGTGGCATCGGCGCACGAGGGAGCTGCATCTCACATGGCCCCGGAGGGCCATGCAACCGACTCAGAGTACACCAGTGAGACGGAGGGCGAGGGGGGCTCCACAATGGGGACCCGTGGAGACCTCAGCGACACCGACACGTCCTCGGAAGGGAGCTCCCTTGTGGTGGCGGCACAACCCGTGCCCACCGCAACAACAGGTACAGCCACCACCCAGCGCACCAGCCCCCCCTCCCAGCAGCCCCTCAGCGTTCGCCCCGTGCCCGCTCGGCCAGGAAACCGGGCATCTCCTTCACCCCTGGCACCTCAGGTCCTGCCCCAGTTACCCCTGCTGCCCTCAGTGCGCAGATCATTGACCTCCTCCAGACGCTCATTGTTGGGCAGTCTACCCTTTTGAATGCCATCCAGGGGGTAGAAAGGGAGGTGCATCGGAGCAATGCATACCTGGAGGGCATTCATTCGGGTCAGGCTGCCCATCAGCGATCGTTCAACGCTCTGGCCTCAGCACTGACGGCAGCCATTGTCCCTGTCTCCTGCCTCCCTCCTCCAACTCCCTCCACCCAGTCCCACTCCCCTGTTCCTCTGCCTATCCCAGACACACCTACAGACCAGCCTGCACACACCTCAACACCCAAGGGCAGCTCATCCAGACATAAGCACCACAGATCCCACAAGCATTCACCCAAGCAACATCCACATGCAGACATGCCAACAGCCACTGCCTCCTCTGTGTCCCCCTCCTCCTCGTCTCCCTCCTCCCTCCCTGTGACGTCTCCACTCACACCTGCATGCACACCACCATCAGCCAGTACGTCCATCACCACCACACCCACAAGAACAGTCCGCACACGTGCAGTCACCACCCCCACTGCCATTTACACGTCCCCTGTGTCCTCTCCCAGTGTGTCTGTCACCCCCTCTTCCAAACCACACAAACGCAGGCAGTCACCCACCCAACAGCCATCCACCTCACGACAGCCTCCGTCACAAGCACCTGCACCCAAAGACAGCACACTTGACTCTCCTACAACCACATCCTCTCCCTCCACTCCCATACCCACTGCACCTACCCTTCCCATTGCTCCTAAAAAGTTGTTCCTCTCCAAAATTAACCTCTTTGCATCACCTGACCCACCCCCTCCATCTCGTAAGAGTCCAAACAGCACCTCAGCCACCACAAGCCCTGCACCTACTAGGACCATCGTTCAGGGCTATTGGAGTCCATCAGCTCCTAGGGCAGGAACATCGGCCAGCAGCAAGGGGACAGCCAGCCCACCCCCTGGGAAAAAAAACAAAAAAGGGAAGGGCCGGCCCGACAGGCCTGAGACGGCTGCCCCAAGGACACCACCCTTGCACCGTCACATGGCCCATCCACAAAGGGAGGCAAGGGCCCCAGAGATTCTGCCAAGGGGGGCAAGGGCAGCAGGGCAGACAAGTCCGGCAGCAGGCGAGCTGCCCAGGAGGGCCCCACCAGCCCCATTTGGGGTGTGACGGAGGACACCCAGGGGCCCAGGAGTCCTGCACAGGAGGGGCCCGCAAGCGATAGGTTGGATGGCGACTGAGCGGGAATGATTGCCCGGATCGGGTTCCCTAGGAACACAAGAGAAGCACCGCTGAACAGGGCCCGCCATGAGAAGCACTGCTGAACAGGGCCCCGCCGTGAGAAGCACCGCTGAACAGGGCCCCGCCAAGAGAAGCACCGCTGAACAGGGCCCGCCGTGAGAAGCACCGCTGAACAGGGCCCCGCCAAGAGAAGCACCGCTGAACAGGGCCCTTCCTGTCAAGCACCGCTCCGCTGGGCCTTCATCTCAAGCACCGCTCTGCTGGGCCCTTCATCTCAAGCACCGCTCCGCTGGGCCCCGCCGTCTCTGCACCGCTCCACTGGGCCCTTCCTGTCAAGCACCGCTCCGCTGGGCCCTTCATCTCAAGCACCACTCCGCTGGGCCCTTCCTGTCAAGCACCGCTCCGCTGGGCCCTTCATCTCAAGCACCGCTCCGCTGGGCCCTTCATCTCAAGCACCGCTCCGCTGGGCCCCGCCGTCTCTGCACTGCTCCGCTGGGCCCTTCCTGTCAAGCACCGCTCCGCTGGGCCCTTCATCTCAAGCACCGCTCCGCTGGGCCTTCATCTCAAGCACCGCTCCGCTGGGCCCTTCATCTCAAGCACCGCTCCGCTGGGCCTTTCCTGTCAAGCACCGCTCTGCTGGGCCCTTCATCTCAAGCACCGCTCCGCTGGGCCCTTCCTGTCAAGCACCGCTCCGCTGGGCCCTTCATCTCAAGCACCGCTCCGCTGGGCTCTTCATCTCAAGCACCGCTCCGCTGGGCCCTTCCTGTCAAGCACCGCTCCGCTGGGCCCTTCATCTCAAGCACCGCTCCGCTGGGCCCTTCATCTCAAGCACCGCTCCGCTGGGCCCTTCATCTCAAGCACCGCTCCCCTGGGCCCTTCATCTCAAGCACCGCTCCGCTGGGCACTTCATCTCAAGCACCGCTCCGCTGGGCCCTTCATCTCAAGCACCGCTCCGCTGGGCCCTTCCTGTCAAGCACCGCTCCGCTGGGCCCTTCATCTCAAGCACCGCTCCGCTGGGCACTTCATCTCAAGCACCGCTCTGCTGGGCCCTTCATCTCAAGCACCGCTCCGCTGGGCCCTTCCTGTCAAGCACCGCTCCGCTGGGCCCTTCATCTCAAGCACCGCTCCGCTGGGCCCTTCATCTCAAGCACCGCTCCGCTGGGCACTTCATCTCAAGCACCGCTCCGCTGGGCACTACATCTCAAGCACCGCTCTGCTGGGCCCCGCCGTCTCTGCACCACTCCGCTGGGCCTTCATCTCAAGCACCGCTCCGCTGGGCCCTTCATCTCAAGCACCGCTCCGCTGGGCACTTCATCACAAGCACCGCTCCGCTGGGCCCTTCATCTCAAGCACTGCTCCGCTGGGCCCTTCCTGTCAAGCACCGCTCCGCTGGGCCCTTTATCTCAAGCACCGCTCCGCTGGGCCCTTCCTGTCAAGCACCGCTCCGCTGGGCCCTTCATCTCAAGCACCGCTCCGCTGGGCCCTTCATCTCAAGCACCGCTCCGCTGGGCCCAGCCGTCTCTGCACTGCTCCGCTGGGCCCTTCCTGTCAAGCACCGCTCCGCTGGGCCCTTCATCTCAAGCACCGCTCCGCTGGGCCTTCATCTCAAGCACCGCTCCGCTGGGCCCTTCCTGTCAAGCACCGCTCCGCTGGGCCCTTCCTGTCAAGCACCGCTCCGCTGGGCCCTTCATCTCAAGCACCGCTCCGCTGGGCCCTTCCTGTCAAGCACTGCTCCGCTGGGCCCTTCATCTCAAGCACCGCTCCGCTGGGCCCTTCATCTCAAGCACCGCTCCGCTGGGCCCTTCATCTCAAGCACCGCTCCGCTGGGCCCCGCCGTCTCTGCACGGCTCCGCTGGGCCTTCATCTCAAGCACCGCTCCGCTGGGCCCTTCGTCTCAAGCACCGCTCCGCTGGGCCCTTCATCTCAAGCACCGCTCCGCTGGGCCCTTCATCTCAAGCACCGCTCCGCTGGGCCCTTCCTGTCAAGCACCGCTCCGCTGGGCCCTTCTTCTCAAGCACCGCTCCGCTGGGCACTTCATCTCAAGCACCGCTCCGCTGGGCCCTTCATCTCAAGCACCGCTCCGCTGGGTCCTTCCTGTCAAGCACCGCTCCGCTGGTCCCTTCATCTCAAGCACCGCTCCGCTGGGCCCTTCATCTCAAGCACCGCTCCGCTGGGCACTTCATCTCAAGCACCGCTCTGCTGGGCACTTCATCTCAAGCACCGCTCCGCTGGGCCCCGCCGTCTCTGCACCGCTCCGCTGGGCCTTCATCTCAAGCACCGCTCCGCTGGGCCCTTCATCTCAAGCACCGCTCCGCTGGGCCCTTCATCTCAAGCACCGCTCCGCTGGGCCCTTCATCTCAAGCACCGCTCCGCTGGGCCCTTCATCTCAAGCACCGCTCCGTTGGGCCCTTTATCTCAAGCACCGCTCCGCTGGGCACTTCATTTCAAGCACCGCTCCGCTGGGCCCTTCATCTCAAGCACCGCTCCGCTGGGCCCTTCCTGTCAAGCACCGCTCCGCTGGGCCCTTCATCTCAAGCACCGCTCCGCTGGGCCCTTCATCTCAAGCACCGCTCCGCTGGGCACTTCATCTCAAGCACCGCTCCGCTGGGCCCTTCATCTCAAGCACCGCTCCGCTGGGCCCTTCCTGTCAAGCACCGCTCCGCTGGGCCCTTCATCTCAAGCACCGCTCCGCTGGGCACTTCATCTCAAGCACCGCTCCGCTGGGCCCTTCATCTCAAGCACCGCTCCGCTGGGCCCTTCCTGTCAAGCACCGCTCCGCTGGGCCCTTCATCTCAAGCACCGCTCCGCTGGGCACTTCATCTCAAGCACCGCTCCGCTGGGCCCTTCATCTCAAGCACCGCTCCGCTGGGCACTTCATCTCAAGCGCCGCTCCGCTAGGCCCTTCATCTCAAGCACCGCTCCGCTGGGCCCTTCCTGTCAAGCACCGCTCCGCTGGGCCCTTCATCTCAAGCACCGCTCCGCTGGGCACTTCATCTCAAGCACCGCTCCGCTGGGCCCTTCATCTCAAGCACTGCTCCGCTGGGCCCTTCCTGTCAAGCACCGCTCCACTGGGCCCTTCATCTCAAGCACCGCTCCACTGGGAACTTCATCTCAAGCACCGCTCCGCTGGGCCCTTCATCTCAAGCACCGCTCCGCTGGGCCCTTCCTGTCAAGCACCGCTCCGCTGGGCCCTTCATCTCAAGCACCGCTCCGCTGGGCCCTTCATCTCAAGCACCGCTGGCCCATTGGCAGGGCCGGATCTGTGTCGGGCAGGGCTTCACGAAGCACTCTGGGCACCATGCCTCCTCCATAACCAGTGGAGTCTGTAATCCACCAGATGGACTGTGGCTTTGCACTCCCCAGGATGGTCCAGTGGGCAACCCACCCACTGTAGAGACTTGAGAGACTGTGGCTTTGCACTCCCCAGAATGGCACAGTGGGTAACCCACCCACTGTAGAGACTTGAGAGACTGTGGCTTTGCACTCCCCAGGATGGTCCAGTGGGCAACCCACCCACTGTAGAGACTTGAGAGACTGTGGCTTTGCACTCCCCAGGATGGTACAGTGGGCATGGAGGCCCCTCGTGGATCTGGCGTCGTGGACTCATGTGGCTGAGGTGCCCCCCCTTCCCTTCCCCCTGAGGTGCCTGTGGTTTTATTATCTGATGCCCCAGCAGTGTTCTCTCCAATGGAATTGGGTCTCGTGTGTGGGCTTTGCCCATGTGTTAATGCCCATTGGCCCACGAACAATGGCATGTACCCAATATGTGCCGGACTTTTGGACTATGTATACTTTGTTCATGTTGTGATTTATTTATTTAAAATATCTCATATTTCACTTCAGTTCAATATGCTTTAATATACGTCTATTTTAATGATCATTTTATTTTGTCTTTGAATTATTCCAGGGGGTTTGGGGGGTGTAAATCTGACTTGTTGCTCTGCTTTGGTGTGTGGGGATTTGGGGGGTGGGGTGGGTGTGTCGCGTATGTGTGTGCCCGTAATATTTTCTCCTCCCCCCTCCCCTGTGTCGTAGGTGCAGTACTCACCGTTGTCTCCTGCGGCAGCGTTCGTGCTCCTGGTAGAGGAGCAGGTAGACAATCGCTGGTAGGATGTTTAATTCGGGTTCCATGCTGTCCATATTGCTTGTGGAGTGTATAAAGGTGAGTGTTTTCCCGTTCGTGGTCTATTTCCGCCGTGTTTTTATCGGCGGGGCTCCCGCCCCGGAAAAGGTGGCGGATTGGTGGGTCGTGATAGGGTGGGCGGTACATTGTCTGCCGCCTGTCTGTTGGCGGTGGCCGCCGCGCTGTTTGTTTGCCCCGCCGTGGCGGTGGGAGTGTTAAAGTGGCGGGCTGTGCTGGTGGTTCCCGCCAGGGTCAGAATTCCATTTTTTTTACCGCCTGCCTGTTGGCGGGTTGGCCGCCGTTTGAACACCGACCGCCAGGGTTGGAATGACCCCCATAATGTTTTTCTGTTTAACAACGAATGCTATCTCCAAAAACAGGGCACAGCTATGGGTGCATCATTCGCTCCCACATATGCTAATCTCTATATGGGATGGTGGGAGAAGGCGATAGCTTGGTCAGATGCATATGACATGTTCATGGACAAGGTAGTACTATGGGTACACTACATTGATGACCTGTTTTTAATATGGGATGGTGAAGAAGAATTGTTACATGATTATGTTGGCGTGCTTGATAACAACAAGCAAAATATTTGCCTTGAAACAGTCTGGAGTAGAGAGTCTATTGAGTTTTTGGATGTCCAACTGTTCATCAAAAATAACACATTGGTATCCACTGTTTACCGTAAACCGACGGCATGCAACTCTATACAGCATGCTAACAGTGGCCATCCAAAAGCTCTCAAGTAGAGCATAACCTATAGTCAATTCCTGCGGGCGCGCAGGATATGTTCTGATGATGATGGCTTTAGAGTAGCTGTTAGAAATGGGGTCTTTAGTTGGCAGCCAGGTTACCCCCTGTCCAAGCAAGGACCCTCACTCTAGTCAGGGTAAGTCACACACAATCCAAATTATCCTGTGCCCACCCTCTTGTTGCTTGCCAATGAGCAATCAGGCTTAACTAAAAGGGAATGTTTAAAGTATTTGTGCAATAAATCATACAATAACACAATATAGCACCACAAAAATACACCACACAGTTTTTAGAAAAATATATAATATTTATCTGGATATTTGCAGGTCAAAACAATCAAAGATGCGATAAGTATATGTAGAGATATCACTGAAAAGTGATATAAAGTGTCTTAAGTCTTTTAAAAGCAAACAAAGTCTCTTTTTAGCACAAAGTACCTGATTTGTGTGAAAAATCTCCGCAATGGGCCGCGAGGAGGAGAAGCGGGGAAACAAAGGGGGTGTGCGTCAATTTCTCGGGCCGCACTCAGTGATGCGTCATTTAGTTTCCACGCAGGGATGGCTGTGTGTCAAGTTACGGCACTCGGTTGTGGATCCTCTTCGGGTTGCAGGGTTTTCAGACACCCCGGGGTTTGTGTTGGAATCCTGGGCTTGTGGAACGGAGTCTTTCCTGTGGGCATTGCATGGAAATTTCTTCTGCACGGCAGGTGCTGATTCGATTTCATCTCTGGAAGTCGGGCCGCGTCGTCGTAGGTCGGCTGTGCGTCCATCCGGTGGGCCGTGCGTCGAAGTTCCGGTCGCAACACAGGCACCGCGTCGATCTTCTCCTTGCGAAGTCAGGCTGCGTCGTTGGGGTTTGGCGTGGAGTGAATTTCTCACCGCAGGGCAGGCTGTGCGTCGTTTTTAGCAAGCTGTGAATCGAATTTTCGCCACACAAAAAGTCCAGTTGCAAGAGAGAAGTCTTTTTGGTCCTGAGACTTAAGGGAACAGGAGGCAAGCTCTATCCAAGCCCTTGGAGAGCACTTCTTCACCAAAGCCAGGGAGCAGCAAGGCAGCAGGGCACCAGCAAGGCAGCAGTCCTTCACAGAAAGCAGTCAGGTGAGTCCTTTGGGCAGCCAGGCAATTCATCTTGGCAGGATGCAGGTTCTGGTTACAAGTTTCTTCTCCAGGAAGTGTCTGAGTTGGAAGGGGCAGAGGCCCTGTTTATATACCCAAATGTGCCTTTGAAGTGGGAGAGACTTCAAAGAGTGGCTTAGAAGTGCACCAGGTCCCCTTTCAGTTCAATCCTGTCTGCCAGGGTCCCAGTAGGGGGTGTGGCATTCCTTTGTGTGAGAGCAGGCCCTCCAACCTCCCAGCCCAGAAAGACCCATTCAAAATGTAGATGTATGCAGGTGAGGCTGAGTATCCTGTGTTTGGGTTGTGTCTGAGTGAACGCACAAGGAGCTGTCAACTAAACCCAGCCAGACGTGGATTGTAAGGCACGGAAAGATTTAAGTGCAGAGAAATGCTCACTTTCTAAAAGTGACATTTCTAAAATGGTAATATTAAATCCAACTTCACCAGTCAGCAGGATTTTATATCACCATTCTGGCCATACTAAATATGACCTTCCTACTCCTTTCAGATCAGCAGCTACCACTCAAACAATATGAGGACAGCCCCAATGTTAGCCTAGGAAGGGAGCAGGCCTCACAGCAGTGTAAAAACGAATTTGGGAGCTTTACACTACCAGGACATGTAAACTACATAGGTACATATCCTGCCTTTTGCCTACACAGTACCCTGCCCTATGGGTTACCTATGGCATATCTTAGGGGTGTCTTAAATGTGGAAAAAGGCAAGTTTTAGGCTTGGCAAGTACATTTAAATGTCAAGTCGAACTGGCAGTGAAACTGCACACACAGGCCTTGCAATGGCAGGCCTCAGACAAGGTTAAGGGGCTACTTAAGTGGGTGGCACAACCAGTGCTGCAGGCCCACTAGGAGCATTTAATCTACAGGCCCTGGGCACATATAGTGCACAGTACTAGTGACCCATAGGAAATTAAATAGTCCAATTGGGTGTGATCCAATGTTACCATGTTTAAAGGGAGAGAGCTATGCACTTTAGCACTGGTTAGCAGTGGTAAAATGCGCATAGTCTAAAAACCAGCAAAAACAGTGTCCAAAAAGTGGAGGGAGACAGGCAAAAAGTTAGGGGTAAACACCCTAAGGCTGTCAGGTCTAACAGTAGCTATGGAAGATATGATCCAAAGATTTTTAGAGAGGGGTTATCCCTACAAAATTCTGATTGATGCCTGTGATAGGGTTCAAAGCAAAAACAGAGATTAATTACTATTTAAAAATCTAGCAAAGTTGGACAGTCCTGACTTGGATCAATCTCCTCCCAGATTGTTTCTGGAATTTAATCAACAACACATGACTTTAAGAAACATCTTACAGCGTAATTGGCATATTTTACAACAGGATCCTGAAATTAAGATTTGTCAACATCCCCAGATTACTTTTCGTAAAACCAATTCTTTGGGAGATCATCTGACAAGAAGTTTATTTACCACCAAAGACAATAGGTCATGGCTGTCCAAGAAAAATCTAGGATTCTTTAGGTGTGGCCACTGCAACGCCTGTAACTTTGTATGGAATACACAAGAATATCTCACATTTGATGGGAGAAAATGTGAGATTAAAGAAAGAATCACATGTGATACACCACATGTCATATACGTGTTTGAATACGGCTGCAACAAGAAAGATGTTGGCAGCACCATTCTTAAACTTAAAATAAGATTTTTACAACATCTTAGAGCCATTAAGAATCAGGACAGAACCTATCCTTTGGCCAAACATTTTTGGGAAGTACATGGAGGTGACTGTAGCACAGTGGGTTTTTATGGCATCAAATCCATTAAATTGGGCCCGAGAGCAGGCAATAGATTATCTGAATTAAGACAAACGGAATCCAAGATGATTCTTTTATTGGGCTCCGAGAATTTGTGGGGGCACAATCTTGATGCTGAACTCCATGTGCATCTATGACATATTATAATAACAGCATTCCAGCTAGGTCCTCGTTACCCATCATTTAATCCATAGGATCACTATTTGGTCAATAGGTGTCTCATTACTAACACATTTATGCTATAGCATCATCAGTTAGATTCTTAATTGTGATGATGTTCATATTTGTGTCTCTGCATTTGCACTTTTTATATTAGTGTTTTTATTCAAAACACATAAGCACTTTATTTGCATGTTGCACTTTGGGAACTGGCCCGTGAGTCCGCTTATAAATTATTTGTAATCTCTACCCTATACTGTAGTTATGAGATGACATATTTTGTTGATTTGGGCCATGACAATTAGGGATATTTTGATGTAATACCATGGTGGGGTGAACCCATTTACACCCTTATGTAAAAAACTGTTAATTTGGATACCCTTGATGTAGAGTGATTGATATATTTATTTAACTAACAGGAGACTTTCTTGTTTGATTAGATCATGTGACATATTATGTTTTTATGCAAGATTACATATTTACATTTTTTAATGTGGAATGATATTTTGGAAAAAAAACTCCTATACAAGATCAAGTTCTCATGCGAAAAAATAGATCTTTATGCGAAATAATTTTGTATGCCCAAAGAAAAGCCTTTTTATGCAATAGCAAATATTAATCAATTTCTCAAGGTGACAAAAAATTGCTTTGGAATAAGGTTTTAAATAATAAGTTCCTATATGGAAAAGCATGTTATAAGATATATGTTCAGTATTAACATTGCAGCGGTACGTATATGTGAGCACTATTGGATTTACATGACTAACTTCATATAAACTATACGATTTATCAGATATGTAAACTACTTTGAAATATCTGTATGGTTAGAGATCAACCAATATATCCATTTAAGGATGGCTGCTGCCTTTGTGAATATGAGTGTATAATGAAAATAGATGACGGCTCACGGGCGGCGCCTTTATAATGGTGGTTTGTGAAGGGGGAATCATGTCCGGTTGAAGGCGTTCTCCGAAACGCGTTGACATTTTTTATGGGTGATAGTGTTTTTTCGATATAATGCGCACAATAAAGCAGATGAATTTCTAGGAAATATTTTCTCCTTTCTTCAGATGTTGATCGATGGTACGCTGTGATACGGTGCAGCTGGTTCAGTGAGCGGATCTCACCGCTTTGAAGTATATATATATATATATATATATATATATATATATATATATATATATAGTTTTAAGATGATGTGGTGTCTCTTTTGTATGCTTTTATGATTTTAATACTGAAATCTCATAAACCTGTTGTGACTGACTGACACATTTTGCTTAATGTTCACTCGGGGAACAACCCAATGAAGTAGCTCTGGTTTTGTTTGCCTTCACTCGCTCAGTGCCATTCGGCATATAGTTCAACGTTAAGAGCTGTTTTATTTATCAGATACTCCCTTGCTGTTTATAGGCATCATTAAAGCCATACAATTTAATGCACTAAAGTCAAACAGGTGTGTAAGAAATGATCTTTTTAATTTAATAGTGTTTTATCATGTTTTTATATAACTTCTGTTTGGTATCCTGCACTGGATTACATCAATTTGTCATATTATTTGCTATCCAAATAATTTGATGGCTCGGCTGGTGCTTTCTTTCTCGGACCTAAGCCAGATCCCTGACTCTCCATTAATGAATTTAATGGGTTGCCTGATGCAGTTGGCACCCGGCCCTGTGATGCACATGCATTCACTGAAAAACCACGGCAATCATCATTTTGTTACTAACTGAATAGAATTGAGTTGAAGCACACAAGTCTACTCATCAAGTAATGTACAAGTGAGTGTGACATTACTTAAGCGTGCCACCCAGCCTCTACATTCAAATGAATCCATTCTTCACTCCAAGGCAAGGCACAGTCTAGGGAGATAAATGAATGTGGAGATGGTCGCTCAGGGCCATTGCCAACCAGTATACCTAGCGTACTGCGTTTGATTTGTGCAAGCGATTTGTAGGACCACCAGCGCTCAGCCACAAGGTCATTGCCCTCACCACATTGGCGACGAAGAGGGCACAACCCTGCCAGATCACCCGCAGTCTCCAGTGCACTCCTGTGTGCCTGTCTGCGGAATTAGCTGGGGCTGGAGTGAGCCATACAACACACTGGCCCCTGTGCCTTGCTGGGCAGCTGAATGGCCCGTGGTGTGGTGCAGCTGCTTTCTGCACTGTCACCTGCTTCGGCTTTGGTTGGCTTCAGAGCCGGCCGGCATGCGGCATGTGGCATTGCCACACCCTACGCCTGCCTTCCAGACGAGCCATGCATCCTGCTGCTCACCACATGCTTGTTACCCTGCCTGAGCCAGCCTATGAGAAGCTCAAAAAACACACAGCCTGTCCTTCTGGGACGCCACCACCATCCAAGTAAGAAGGAAGCTGTCATTGACAGCGTGGGGAGCAGTGAGATGTGTGGAGTCTGTCATGAACATTGCCAAGGTCCTCCTTTTAATTTGTTTCCCACCCCAAGAATATGGGAAACATACAAGCCTTTGTAGGCAGTACCTCAACCAAATCAGTAAACTGTATGAGTATATGTTAGACATGTCATACCTGCAGTTGTCTTGCCCCAGACTTTTTGCCATTTTACCTCCTGTTTGGTTGCTATATCTTTTTGTTGGCCTCAGAACTCTGAGCGCCTAACACTGCTAACCAGTGCTAAAGTGTATGTTCTTCTCCCCTAAACATGGTATCATTGGTGTAGCCACAATTGGCATACTTAATGTACCTGTTAGTCCCTTGTAAAGTGGTACACTATATTCCCAGGACCTGTGAATTAAATGCTACTAGTGAGCCTGCAGCACTGATTGTGTCACCCACTTAGGTAGCTCTGTAAACATGTCTCAGGTCTGCCACTGACGATCCTATGTGTGCAGTCTCACTGCCATCCCAACTTGGCATCTAAAACCTCTTGCCAAGCCCAGAACTCCCCTTTTCTTGCATATAGGCCACCACTAAGGTCTGGGTGCCATGTAAGCAAAAGGCAGGACAAGCACCTTCAAGTTTTTCATGTCCTAGTAATGAATGAATAATATTTTTTTATTACTGTGAGGCCTGCCTCTTTCATAGGCCAGCATTGGGAATTCCTTGTAATATCTTTAGGATGTAATTTCTGATCTGAGGGGAGTAGCTGAATCCTGTTTAGTACCATTGGAACTGTAATAATAAATACTATTTACTGGTAAATTCAGATTTATTATTACTTTTTTTTTTTAAATGCCACTTTTAGAAAGTGGACATTTCTCTGAACTCTCTATCCTGTGTGCCTACATCCTATCGCCAATACACATCTGGCTTGGGCTAGGTGACAGTTCACTTGTGCATTCCCTTCAGACACCCACAACACAGGATACTCAGCTCCATCTGCATTTATCTGCATACTGATGGATTTTATTGGGGAGGAGGCAAGGAAGGGCTAACACTTACATCCCAAAGGATAGTGACCAGAGCCCACGCAAAGGGGCTCATACCTCCCACTAATAGTCTGTAGTCGAAGCTGAGCTGAAAGGGAGACCTGTACACTTCACAGAAATCCTTTGTAGTCCTCGCCCCTACATCAAAGGCACTTTCTAGTATAAGTACTGGGTCGCTTAACCCACTAAAATAGCACACTACTGGACTAGGAAGAAACTCTGCTGGAGTGAAGGCTGCTGCACCAGAGGGATTGCCACTTTGATGTGCCTGATTGTTCTTAGGAACTGCTGCCCTTCCTTGTTGGGCTGCCCTGCTGCCTGCTGACCTCTGCCCTGAACCACAAACCTCCAACCAACTCCAGAGTGACTCCAGGGGCTGGTTAGCTAGCCCCTTTTCCATCTGACACCCAAGGAGCATCAAGGACCTTTGCCACAAGAAAACCTTTCTCCCTGCCTCTGCTTGAGTGTTGGGGACTGAGTGCCTTTGGAGTGCGACAGCAGAGACCCCCAGGGTTTCTGCACAGGCCCTGGCCTAGTAACAGCAGTGCATCATCTTAAGGTGAGGAAGAAGATTGCACCTTCCCCGCAAGGAACATTTAGATACAGCTCACTTCGTCAGGTGAACCACACAGCTCAACTCTCACAAGGCTCTGCACATTGCCATTGCCATCCTCGCCTGCCACTGTGAATCAGGACTGCCTCACAGCAACGCTGACTCCATGTGGAGGGGAGGCCTCAGGGGGAACGGTATCGCTTTTCACCTAGTACTTCTGCCCAGTGAGGCTGTACATAAATCCTCAACTGAGTACCAGCTTTGGTGACCATAAATTCACCGTTAAGCTTCATGCATTACCGTAAAGGCCTTAACACGAGCCCCGTGCAATGGAAGATATGGGTTTGTTGCTTTCTTTTGTGCATCGATATCTTAATCCCTGCTGGGACTTATTACAGACTTGTATTTCTTGCCCTGGCCAAATATTATTTTGACTGGATCTGTTCTAAAGCATAACACCTAAACTATTTATTGGATCTTTTGTCAGTTAGGTCTATATCCACTACAAGAAAAAAGATTGCTATTTTTCTAAACTTGTGTGGAGTCTGTTTATGGTGTTTTATTGTGTTTCTGTGAGTGTGTTGCATAAATATGTTACACATCACCTTTGAGATAGGCCTGACTGCTTGAGCCAAGCTACCAAAGGGGTGAGCAGGGGTTCTCTGGGCTGTGTGACAACCTTACCCTGTGCAGAGTAAGGGCCCCTAGTTGGCAGGGAGCAAACCACTGCTAACTAGAGACCCCATATGTAACATTGGTGATCAGTGGTGAGGATATGACTTGTGTTTGTGCAATGCCACATTGAGACTCAATGTACACTAAAACTCTAAACTTAGGCCTACTCTTCCTATTTTTGGGTGACCTGTACCAATTGGATTTTTTCCTTTTACATTTGTTTTCAATTCTCTCGAATTGGCCTTTTGGATTTTTTTTGCTAAATTATGGGTCTCTCCGGAGACACCGTACCTGCACCTTCAGTAGTTGGCTTTGAGCTGACCAGGTTGGAATCTCATATTGCGCAACTGTTATGGGATTTGTGCAAAGACTTTCAAGTGTCTACAGGAGGTTTCGCCAGGAAGGTGGAACTATAGAAGGCTTTGAAGGCCTAAGCAGAGGCCCAGGTTGAAGGGGAAGACATCCCAGAGGAGGAGCAAGAAATTCCTGAGAAGGAGGATGACCTGATCTTGGATTCCTATGAGAAGGGGGACCACCTGTGGAAAGGGCCAACAGTTTGCCAGGAGCAAGAGTGGTTTCCAGATCAGGGAGCAGTGTCTTTTCCAGGAACCTGTCACCAGAGGAGTTGGAGACAAATAATGAGTCCCCTAAAGGCCCCAAAACAACTCACACAGGAAAGGGTCTACTTCACATTCCCAATCTGGCCATCATGTACCAAATTACTCTGACAAAGGCCAGCAGCCCAGAATACCCAAGTGCCATGAGTGTGGCAAGTAAGGACACTACAAGGGGGACCAAAGTGTCCAAAAACAGCACACCCTTCATTGGCTGTAAGAACCCAGGGGTGGCTATCATATTGCTGGGGGAAGAGTTTCTCTCAGTTAATGGGGTGGGGGGTTTAGTGGGGTTATCCTAGTGTCTCTGGGTGACAGTGAGATGGTTTCTAAGATCTGTGTGCCTTACAATGCTACCAAGAATAGGTAATGGGTCACCATCAATGGGAAATGTGTTGAGGCTCTGTGGGACACAGGTGCCAGTATGACTATGGTAAGGATTCAAATGGTGTCCCCAGATCAGGTGATTCACAATGCATTCCACCAAGTTGTGGTGACTGACAACAGAGAAGATCACTATTCAGTGGCCCGGGTTCCATTTCAGTGGGGAGGGGTTTTCAGGTCATCTGAGAGTTGCTGTAAGCCCTGCCATGCCAGTTGACTGCTTGATAGGTAATGACCTAGAGTCCTCTGCCTGCATGGAGGCAGAGCCCAAGGCTCACATGAAGATGTTGGGGTTAACTGGCTGGAGCTGTGCTACCACAAGATTAATGGCTGCCCGGTAGGGGAGTCGAGGAGGGCTAGAGCCTGGGACAATGGGCCAGCCTGCTAAGAGGAAGGGTAAAGGCAGAGGGTGTGGTAAACCAGTCCCTGATTGTACCTCTAGTGAGATGGCTGGGTGACCCTCGAAAGCCCCGGAGTCCACTGAGGAGGGCACTGCTCCCCTAGGGTACCTGCTTAAACCTGAAGACTGGCAGGTAAAAGGTGGACATGCCAACGAGGAATTCTCTAGGGAACAGAGGGAGTGTCTAACCCATGAGGGCATGAAGCTACAGGCCATAGCCCAAGCAGAAAGTGATGTCTCTGAGAGCTATCACATTTACTGGGAGGACAGCCCCCTCTGTAGTGAGCCTAAGGCTCCTGTGTATGGGACAACAAGGGCACTGGCGGTGCCCAATACTGCAGGACCGTCCTACTGAAGTATCCTCATGAGATACCCCTGGCAGGATACTTGGGTCTCTGCAAGGCTTGTCCCCCACTTTTATTGGCCCAATATGAGGATCTCCTCAGACATGTTCTGTAGGACCTATGTGACCTGCCAGGACAGTGGGAAGACAGGGCAGAAGCTGAAAGCTCCCCTGGAACCCCTGCCTGTCATTAGCACCCCCTTTGAAAAGGTGGACATCAACATCGTTGGGCCAATGGATCCCCAGGTTACTTCTGGTCATAGGTTTATCCTGGTATTGGTGGACCATGTCACTTGATACACAGGGGCCAAACCCCTGAGGACCATCACTGCACCTGTACTGGCAAGAACCCTTATGGGGATTTTCATCCAGGTGGGTTTCCCCAAGGAAGTGGTGTCTGACATGGGCACCGACTTCATCTCTTTTTATATGCAGTCCATGTGGAAAGAGTGTGGGGTAACTTACAAGTTCTCCGTCCCTTATCTGCTCCATACCAACGGACTTTTTGACAGGTTCAACAAGGCCCTGAAAAACATGATCAGGAGTCTGCCTGAGGATAAATTAGGATACCATCTTGCCATGTTTTTTGTTTGCCAACAGGGAAGTACCACAGAAGGGAGTAGGCTTCAGTCCCTTTGAACTTCTGTATGGGCCCCCTGTCAGAGGACCGCTTAGCTTGGTTAAGGAGAGTTGGGAGCAAGCTCCCAAGAAAGTCCCCCAGGATGTAGTAAACTACATGCTGGCTTTCTGTAGCCAAATGGCAAATTTGTGGAAACAAGCTTCTGACAACTTAGAAAACTTAGAAGCCAACCAGGCTGTAATGGAGGAGTGGTACAACCAAAATTGTATCACTGTGGAATTTCAGCCTGGGCAGAAAGTGTGGGTGATGGAACCTGTGGAACTTGGGGCCATCCCGGGTTGCTGGTCTTGACCCTACGAGGTGGTTAAGAAAAAGAGTAAGGTCACAAGTCTTGCAGGTTGTCAGATAAGGTGAAGACCAGCATCAAGAGCGAGTTTGCTAAGATGCTGGATTTGGGGGTGATAGAACCCTCCAGTAGCCCCTGGTTCATTCCTGTGATTTTGGTACCAAAAGCTGCCCCACCGGACACCACACCTGAACTAAGGTTCTCTGTGGGCTACAAATTGCTCAATTCTGTCACCAAGACTGATGTTCATCTCATTCCAAAAGCTGCCCCACCGGACACCACACCTGAACTAAGGTTCTCTGTGGGCTACAAAGTGCTCAATTCTGTCACCAAGACTGATGTTCATCTCATTCCACGGGCGGATGAGCTGATTGACTGATTAGGGACAGCCAAGTACTTAAGTACCTTTGATCTCACCTGTGGGTACTGGCAGATCACCTTAACTGATGGAGCCAAGGAGAGGTCAACCTTCTTCACCCCAGAGGGCCACTACCAATTCTGGGTGATGCCATTTGGTCTAACAAATGCTCCTACCACCTTTCAGGGGCTGGTAAACCAGGTACCCATTGGTATGGAGGCCTTCTTGTAGGAAAGTACCATCTTGCCTAGCATGTTACCCCCATTTTTCACTGTATATATGTTGTTTTAGTTGTATGTGTCACTGGGACCCTGGTAACCCAGGGCCCCAGTGCTCATAAGTGTGCCTGTATGTGTTACCTGTGTAGTGACTAACTGTCTCACTGAGGCTCTGCTAATCAGAACCTCAGTGGTTATGCTCTCTCATTGCTTTCCAAATTGTCACTGACAGGCTAGTGACCATTTTTACCAATTTACATTGGCTTACTGGAACACCCTTATAATCCCCTAGTATATGGTACTGAGGTACCCAGGGTATTGGGGTTCCAGGAGATCCCTATGGGCTGCAGCATTTCTTTTGCCACCCATAGGGAGCTCTGACAATTCTTACACAGGCCTGCCACTGCAGCCTGAGTGAAATAACGTCCACGTTATTTCACAGCCATTTTACACTGCACTTAAGTAACTTATAAGTCACCTATATGTCTAACCTTTACCTGGTAAAGGTTAGGTGCAAAGTTACTTAGTGTGAGGGCACCCTGGCACTAGCCAAGGTGCCCCCACATTGTTCAGAGCCAATTCACTGAACTTTGTGAGTGCGGGGACACCATTACACGCGTGCACTACATATAGGTCACTACCTATATGTAGCTTCACCATGGTAACTCCGAATATGGCCATGTAACATGTCTATGATCATGGAATTGCCCCCTCTATGCCATCCTGGCATTGTTGGTACAATTCCATGATCCCAGTGGTCTGTAGCACAGACCCTGGTACTGCCAGACTGCCCTTCCTGGGGTTTCTCTGCAGCTGCTGCTGCTGCCAACCCCTCAGACAGGCATCTGCCCTCCTGGGGTCCAGCCAGGCCTGGCCCAGGATGGCAGAACAAAGAACTTCCTCTGAGAGAGGGTGTGACACCCTCTCCCTTTGGAAAATGGTGTGAAGGCAGGGGAGGAGTAGCCTCCCCCAGCCTCTGGAAATGCTTTGTTGGGCACAGAGGTGCCCAATTCTGCATAAGCCAGTCTACACCGGTTCAGGGACCCCTTAGCCCCTGCTCTGGCGCGAAACTGGACAAAGGAAAGGGGAGTGACCACTCCCCTGACCTGCACCTCCCCTGGGAGGTGTCCAGAGCTCCTCCAGTGTGCTCCAGACCTCTGCCATCTTGGAAACAGAGGTGCTGCTGGCACACTGGACTGCTCTGAGTGGCCAGTGCCACCAGGTGACGTCAGAGACTCCTTGTGATAGGCTCCTTCAGGTGTTAGTAGCCTTTCCTCTCTCCTAGGTAGCCAAACCCTCTTTTCTGGCTATTTAGGGTCTCTGTCTCTGGGGAAACTTTAGATAACGAATGCATGAGCTCAGCCGAGTTCCTCTGCATCTCCCTCTTCACCTTCTGATAAGGAATCGACCGCTGACCGCGCTGGAAGCCTGCAAACCTGCAACATAGTAGCAAAGACGACTACTGCAACTCTGTAACGCTGATCCTGCCGCCTTCTCGACTGTTTTCCTGCTTGTGCATGCTGTGGGGGTAGTCTGCCTCCTCTCTGCACCAGAAGCTCCGAAGAAATCTCCCGTGGGTCGACGGAATCTTCCTCCTGCAACCGCAGGCACCAAAAAGCTGCATTACCGGTCCCTTGGGTCTCCTCTCAGCACGACAAGCGAGGTCCCTCGAATCCAGCGACGCGGTCCAAGTGACCCCCACAGTCCAGTGACTCTTCAGCCCAAGTTTGGTGGAGGTAAGTCCTTGCCTCACCTCGCTGGGCTGCATTGCTGGGAACCGCGACTTTGCAAGCTTCTCCGGCCCCTGTGCACTTCCGGTGGAAATCCTGTGTGCACAGCCAAGCCTGGGTCCACGGCACTCTAACCTGCATTGCACGACTTTCTAAGTTGGTCTCCGGCGACGTGGGACTCCTTTGTGCAACTTCGGCGAGCACCGTTTCACGCATCCTCGTAGTGCCTGTTTCTGGCACTTGTCCGGGTGCTACCTGCTTCAGTGAGGGCTCTTTGTCTTGCTCGACGTCCCCTCTCTCTGCAGGTCCAATTTGCGACCTCCTGGTCCCTCCTGGGCCCCAGCAGCGTCCAAAAACGCCAAACGCACGATTTGCGTGTAGCAAGGCTTGTTGGCGTCCATCCGGCAGGAAAACACTTCTGCACGACTCTCCAAGGCGTGGGGGATCCATCCTCCAAAGGGGAAGTCTCTAGCCCTTGTCGTTCCTGCAGTATTCACAGTTCTTCAGCCTAGTAAGAGCTTCTTTGCACCAACCGCTGGCATTTCTTGGGCATCTGCCCATCTCCGAGCTGCTTGTGACTTTTGGACTTGGTCCCCTTGTTCCACAGGTACCCTCAGTCAGGAATCCATCGTTGTTGCATTGCTGATTTGTGTTTTCCTTGCATTTTCCCTCTAACACGACTATTTTGTCCTTAGGGGAACTTTGGTGCACTTTGCACTCACTTTTCAGGGTCTTGGGGTGGGTTATTTTGCTAACTCTCACTATTTTCTAATAGTCCCAGCGACCCTCTACAAGGTCACATAGGGTTGGGGTCCATTCGTGGTTCGCATTCCACTTCTGGAGTATATGGTTTGTGTTGCCCCTATCCCTATGTTTCCCCATTGCATCCTATTGTAACTATACATTGTTTGCACTGTTTTCTAAGACTATACTGCATATTTTTGCTATTGTGTATATATATCTTGTGTATATTTCCTATCCTCTCACTGAGGGTACACTCTAAGATACTTTGGCATATTGTCATAAAAATAAAGTACCTTTATTTTTAGTATAACTGTGTATTGTGTTTTCTTATGATATTGTGCATATGACACTAAGTGGTACTGTAGTAGCTTCACACGTCTCCTAGTTCAGCCTAAGCTGCTCTGCTAAGCTACCATTATCTATCAGCCTAAGCTGCTAGACACCCTATACACTAATAAGGGATAACTGGGCCTGGTGCAAGGTGCAAGTACCCCTTGGTACTCACTACAAACCAGTCCAGCCTCCTACATTGGTTGTGCAGTGGTGGGATAAGTGCTTGAGACTACTTACCACTCTTGTCATTGTACTTTTCATAAGAGAAAAATATACAAAACAAGGTCAGTGTATATACACATAGCCAAAAAGTTTTGCATTTCCTCTTTTCACTCTTTTCTAAGTGCTGAAAAGTACTACTAAACTTTCAAAAAGTTCTTAAAAGTTTAAAAAGTTTTTTTCTGTCTTTCCAAAAAGTTCTGAAAACTTTTTTCTCTTTATCTATCACTTTAACTCTCTCTAAAAATGTCTGGCACAGGCCAAAAAGTTGAACTGTCCAAACTTGCATATGATCACCTTAGCTGGAAAGGAGCAAGGAGTCTCTGCATAGAGAGAGGTTTGAGTGTAGGGAAGAATCCTTCCTTAGAACTGTTAATTAATATGCTTAGAGTACAGGATAAGGCCATAAGTGCCCAATCTGTAGAAAAAGTAGCTAATGGTTCTCAATCTGATCCAGGGACTCCCCCAGGAAAAGGTTCAGGAAAGAAAATTCTCAGCCTGCCCATTACTAGACAGTCTAGCATAGTTGGTACAGAGGTTGAATCACACCATACTGATGGTGTGCTCTCACATTATGCTGGTAGCCAAGCTGTTAGGGTGCCCTCTGTAAGGGACAGGTCTCCTTCTGTTCATTCCCATCATACCTCTGTATCTAGAAATGTCCCTCCCACCCACCCTGATGACAGATTGTTGGAAAGGGAGCTCAATAGATTGAGAGTGGAGCAAACCAGACTGAAGCTCAAGAAGCAACAGCTGGATTTGGATAGACAGTCTTTAGAAATAGAGAGGGAAAGACAGAAAATGGGTTTAGATACCCATGGTGGCAGCAGCAGTATTCCCCATAGTCATCCTGCAAAAGAGCATGATTCCAGGAATCTGCATAAGATAGTTCCCCCTTACAAGGAGGGGGATGACATTAACAAGTGGTTTGCTGCACTTGAGAGGGCCTGTGCTGTACAGGATGTCCCTCAAAGGCAGTGGGCTGCTATCCTATGGCTATCATTTACTGGAAAAGGTAGGGATAGGCTCCTTACTGTAAAAGAAAATGATGCTAACAATTTCCAAGTTCTTAAGAATGCACTCCTGGATGGTTATGGCTTAACCACTGAACAGTACAGGATCAAGTTCAGAGATACCAAAAAGGAGTCTTCACAAGACTGGGTTGATTTCATTGACCAGGCAGTGAAGGCCTTGGAGGGGTGGTTACATGGCAGTAAAGTTACTGATTATGACAGCCTGTATAACTTAATCCTGAGAGAGCATATTCTTAATAATTGTGTGTCTGATTTGTTGCACCAGTACTTGGTGGACTCTGATCTGACCTCTCCCCAAGAATTGGGAAAGAAGGCAGACAAATGGGTCAGAACAAGAGTGAACAGAAAAGTTCATACAGGGGGTGACAAAGATGGCAACAAAAAGAAGGATGGTAAGTCTTCTGACAAGGGTGGGGACAAATCTAAAAATGAGTCTTCATCAGGCCCACAAAAACACTCTGGTGGGGGTGGTGGGCCCAAACCCTCCTCTAATCAGAACAAGGAAAAGAAACCATGGTGCTATTTATGTAAGATAAAAGGCCATTGGACAACAGATCCCAGTTGTCCAAAGAAAGGCACCACAGCTCCTACCACTACAACCCCTACTGCTACACCTAGTGTCCCTACTAATAGCAGTGGTGGTGGGAGCAAACCTACTAATAGCCAATCCAAGGGAGTAGCTGGGCTCACTTTTGGTAATTTAGTTGGGGTTGGTCTGATTAGGGAGACCACAGAGGCTACTTTAGTCTCTGAAGGGGCTATTGACTTAGCCACTTTGGTTGCTTGCCCCCATAACTTGGAGAAGTACAAGCAACTAACCCTAATAAATGGTGTTGAGGTCCAGGCCTACAGGGACACAGGTGCCAGTGTCACAATGGTGATTGAGAAACTGGTGCACCCTGAACAACACATACTTGGACACCAGTACCAAGTAACCGATGCTCACAACATAACACAAAGCCACCCCATGGCTGTTGTAAATCTCAACTGGGGGGGGGTATCTGGTCCAAAGAAAGTTGTGGTAGCTTCAGATTTACCTGTAGACTGTCTATTAGGGAACGATTTGGAGACATCAGCTTGGTCAGATGTGGAGTTGGAGGCCCATGCAGCAATGCTGGGCATCCCAGGGCATATTTTTGCTTTGACAAGGGCTCAGGCCAAAAAGCAAAAAGGACAGGGAAGCTTGGATCCTGGAACAATGGACCAAGTGCTCCCTAAAGCTAGGGCTAGTAGAAGCAAACCACTTCCTACTATCCCTCCCTCTACAGTGGATTCTAATTCTGAGGAAGAAGAATTCCCTCCCTGTGCAGAACCTACACCAGAGGAGCTGGAAGCAGACACTGCTGAGCTTTTGGGTGAAGGGGGGCCTGCCAGAGAGGAGCTGAGTGTGGCACAGCAAACCTGTCCCACATTAGAGGGTCTCAGACAGCAAGCTGTCAAACAGGCTAATGGGGATGTCAGTGACTCACACAGAGTTTACTGGGAGGACAACCTCTTGTACACTGAGCATAGGGATCCTAAACCTGGAGCTGCCAGGAGATTAGTGATTCCTCAGGAGTACAGAAAGTTCCTCCTAACACTGGCACATGACATTCCCTTAGCTGGGCACCTGGGTCAAATGAAAACTTGGGACAGATTGGTACCACTGTTTCATTGGCCTAGGATGTCTGAGGACACAAAAGAATTTTGTAAGTCCTGTGAAACCTGTCAAGCCAGTGGCAAGACAGGTGGCACTCCAAAGGCACCCCTTATCCCACTGCCTGTGGTTGGGGTTCCCTTTGAAAGGGTAGGGGTTGACATAGTTGGCCCCCTTGACCCTCCTACTGCTTCAGGCAATAGGTTTATCTTAGTGGTAGTGGACCATGCCACAAGGTATCCTGAAGCAATTCCTTTAAGGACCACTACAGCTCCTGCAGTGGCAAAGGCCCTCCTGGGAATATTTTCCAGGGTGGGCTTCCCAAAGGAAGTAGTATCAGACAGAGGAAGCAATTTCATGTCTGCATACTTAAAGGCCATGTGGAAGGAGTGTGGTGTAACTTACAAGTTCACAACACCCTATCATCCACAAACAAATGGACTGGTGGAGAGATTTAATAAAACTCTCAAAGGCATGATTATGGGACTCCCTGAAAAACTCCGCAGGAGATGGGATATCCTTCTACCATGCCTCCTTTTTGCCTACAGGGAGGTACCCCAGAAAGGAGTGGGCTTCAGCCCCTTTGAACTTCTTTTTGGACACCCTGTTAGGGGTCCACTCACACTTGTAAAGGAGGGTTGGGAACAACCTTTAAAAGCTCCTAAGCAGGATATTGTGGACTATGTACTTGGCCTCAGATCAAGGATGGCTGAGTACATGAAAAAGGCCAGTAAAAACCTTCAGGCCAGCCAAGAGCTCCAGAAGCAATGGCATGATCAGAAGGCTGTTTTGGTTCAGTACCAACCAGGGCAGAAAGTGTGGGTCTTGGAGCCGGTGGCCCCAAGAGCACTCCAAGATAAATGGAGTGGTCCACACACAATTGTTGAAAAGAAGGGTGAAGTCACCTACTTGGTTGACTTAGGCACTGCCAGGAGTCCCCTTAGGGTGCTCCATGTCAACCGCCTGAAACCCTACTATGACAGGGCTGATCTCACCCTGCTCATGGCAACAGATGAGGGACAGGAAGAAGACAGTGATCCTCTACCTGATCTCTTCTCTTCCACAGAACTTGTGGAAGGGGTAGTTTTGGCTGATTGTCTTACTGCTGAGCAGAAAGATAATTGCATAAATCTCCTAGGACAATTTTCAGAACTCTTCTCCATTGTGCCAGGCACCACTTCTTGGTGTGAGCACACTATAGATACTGGAGACAGTTTACCTGTCAAAAGTAAGATCTATAGGCAGCCTGACCATGTCAGGGACTGCATAAAGCAAGAAGTTCAGAAGATGTTGGAACTAGGAGTGGTTGAGCACTCTGACAGTCCATGGGCTTCTCCTGTGGTACTGGTACCAAAACCCAATTCTAAAGATGGAAAGAAGGAAATGAGGTTTTGTGTAGACTATAGAGGTCTCAACTTGGTAACCAAAACAGATGCTCACCCTATACCCAGGGCAGATGAGCTAATAGATACACTGGCATCTGCCAAGTATCTAAGCACTTTTGATTTGACTGCAGGGTATTGGCAGATCAAAATGTCAGAAGATGCTAAACCTAAGACTGCATTTTCTACCATTGGAGGACATTACCAGTTTACTGTAATGCCTTTTGGTTTGAAAAATGCACCTGCCACTTTTCAGAGGTTGGTGAACACAGTCCTGCAAGGGCTGGAAGCTTTCAGTGCAGCATATTTGGATGATATAGCTGTCTTTAGCTCCAGCTGGGATGATCACCTGGTCCACCTTTGGAAAGTTTTGGAGGCCCTGCAAAAGGCAGGCCTCACTATCAAGGCTTCAAAGTGCCAGATAGGGCAGGGTAAGGTGGTTTATCTGGGACACCTTGTTGGTGGGGAACAGATTGCACCACTTCAGGGGAAAATCCAAACTATTATTGATTGGATTCCCCCTACCACTCAGACTCAGGTGAGAGCCTTCCTAGGCCTCACTGGGTATTACAGGAGGTTCATTAAGAACTATGGCTCCATTGCAGCCCCTCTTAATGACCTCACATCCAAGAAAATGCCTAAAAAGGTATTATGGACAGCAAACTGTCAGAAAGCTTTTGAGGAGCTGAAGCAGGCCATGTGCTCTGCACCTGTCCTGAAAAGCCCTTGTTACTCTAAAAAATTCTATGTCCAAACTGATGCATCTGAATTAGGAGTAGGGGCAGTCCTATCACAACTTAATTCTGAGGGCCAGGATCAACCTGTTGCTTTTATTAGTAGAAGGTTGACCCCTAGAGAAAAGCGTTGGTCTGCCATTGAGAGGGAGGCCTTTGCTGTGGTCTGGGCTCTGAAGAAGTTGAGGCCATACCTGTTTGGCACTCACTTCATTGTTCAGACAGACCACAAACCTCTACTTTGGCTAAAACAAATGAAAGGTGAAAATCCTAAATTGTTGAGGTGGTCCATATCCCTACAGGGAATGGACTATACAGTGGAACATAGACCTGGGAGTAGCCACTCCAATGCAGATGGACTCTCCAGATATTTCCACTTAGACAATGAAGACTCATCAGGTAATGGCTAGTCTTATTGTCCTTCGTTTGGGGGGGGGTTGTGTAGGAAAGTACCATCTTGCCTAGCATGTTACCCCCATTTTTCACTGTATATATGTTGTTTTAGTTGTATGTGTCACTGGGACCCTGGTAACCCAGGGCCCCAGTGCTCATAAGTGTGCCTGTATGTGTTACCTGTGTAGTGACTAACTGTCTCACTGAGGCTCTGCTAATCAGAACCTCAGTGGTTATGCTCTCTCATTGCTTTCCAAATTGTCACTGACAGGCTAGTGACCATTTTTACCAATTTACATTGGCTTACTGGAACACCCTTATAATCCCCTAGTATATGGTACTGAGGTACCCAGGGTATTGGGGTTCCAGGAGATCCCTATGGGCTGCAGCATTTCTTTTGCCACCCATAGGGAGCTCTGACAATTCTTACACAGGCCTGCCACTGCAGCCTGAGTGAAATAACGTCCACGTTATTTCACAGCCATTTTACACTGCACTTAAGTAACTTATAAGTCACCTATATGTCTAACCTTTACCTGGTAAAGGTTAGGTGCAAAGTTACTTAGTGTGAGGGCACCCTGGCACTAGCCAAGGTGCCCCCACATTGTTCAGAGCCAATTCACTGAACTTTGTGAGTGCGGGGACACCATTACACGCGTGCACTACATATAGGTCACTACCTATATGTAGCTTCACCATGGTAACTCCGAATATGGCCATGTAACATGTCTATGATCATGGAATTGCCCCCTCTATGCCATCCTGGCATTGTTGGTACAATTCCATGATCCCAGTGGTCTGTAGCACAGACCCTGGTACTGCCAGACTGCCCTTCCTGGGGTTTCTCTGCAGCTGCTGCTGCTGCCAACCCCTCAGACAGGCATCTGCCCTCCTGGGGTCCAGCCAGGCCTGGCCCAGGATGGCAGAACAAAGAACTTCCTCTGAGAGAGGGTGTGACACCCTCTCCCTTTGGAAAATGGTGTGAAGGCAGGGGAGGAGTAGCCTCCCCCAGCCTCTGGAAATGCTTTGTTGGGCACAGAGGTGCCCAATTCTGCATAAGCCAGTCTACACCGGTTCAGGGACCCCTTAGCCCCTGCTCTGGCGCGAAACTGGACAAAGGAAAGGGGAGTGACCACTCCCCTGACCTGCACCTCCCCTGGGAGGTGTCCAGAGCTCCTCCAGTGTGCTCCAGACCTCTGCCATCTTGGAAACAGAGGTGCTGCTGGCACACTGGACTGCTCTGAGTGGCCAGTGCCACCAGGTGACGTCAGAGACTCCTTGTGATAGGCTCCTTCAGGTGTTAGTAGCCTTTCCTCTCTCCTAGGTAGCCAAACCCTCTTTTCTGGCTATTTAGGGTCTCTGTCTCTGGGGAAACTTTAGATAACGAATGCATGAGCTCAGCCGAGTTCCTCTGCATCTCCCTCTTCACCTTCTGATAAGGAATCGACCGCTGACCGCGCTGGAAGCCTGCAAACCTGCAACATAGTAGCAAAGACGACTACTGCAACTCTGTAACGCTGATCCTGCCGCCTTCTCGACTGTTTTCCTGCTTGTGCATGCTGTGGGGGTAGTCTGCCTCCTCTCTGCACCAGAAGCTCCGAAGAAATCTCCCGTGGGTCGACGGAATCTTCCTCCTGCAACCGCAGGCACCAAAAAGCTGCATTACCGGTCCCTTGGGTCTCCTCTCAGCACGACAAGCGAGGTCCCTCGAATCCAGCGACGCGGTCCAAGTGACCCCCACAGTCCAGTGACTCTTCAGCCCAAGTTTGGTGGAGGTAAGTCCTTGCCTCACCTCGCTGGGCTGCATTGCTGGGAACCGCGACTTTGCAAGCTTCTCCGGCCCCTGTGCACTTCCGGTGGAAATCCTGTGTGCACAGCCAAGCCTGGGTCCACGGCACTCTAACCTGCATTGCACGACTTTCTAAGTTGGTCTTTGTGCAACTTCGGCGAGCACCGTTTCACGCATCCTCGTAGTGCCTGTTTCTGGCACTTGTCCGGGTGCTACCTGCTTCAGTGAGGGCTCTTTGTCTTGCTCGACGTCCCCTCTCTCTGCAGGTCCAATTTGCGACCTCCTGGTCCCTCCTGGGCCCCAGCAGCGTCCAAAAACGCCAAACGCACGATTTGCGTGTAGCAAGGCTTGTTGGCGTCCATCCGGCAGGAAAACACTTCTGCACGACTCTCCAAGGCGTGGGGGATCCATCCTCCAAAGGGGAAGTCTCTAGCCCTTGTCGTTCCTGCAGTATTCACAGTTCTTCAGCCTAGTAAGAGCTTCTTTGCACCAACCGCTGGCATTTCTTGGGCATCTGCCCATCTCCGAGCTGCTTGTGACTTTTGGACTTGGTCCCCTTGTTCCACAGGTACCCTCAGTCAGGAATCCATCGTTGTTGCATTGCTGATTTGTGTTTTCCTTGCATTTTCCCTCTAACACGACTATTTTGTCCTTAGGGGAACTTTGGTGCACTTTGCACTCACTTTTCAGGGTCTTGGGGTGGGTTATTTTGCTAACTCTCACTATTTTCTAATAGTCCCAGCGACCCTCTACAAGGTCACATAGGGTTGGGGTCCATTCGTGGTTCGCATTCCACTTCTGGAGTATATGGTTTGTGTTGCCCCTATCCCTATGTTTCCCCATTGCATCCTATTGTAACTATACATTGTTTGCACTGTTTTCTAAGACTATACTGCATATTTTTGCTATTGTGTATATATATCTTGTGTATATTTCCTATCCTCTCACTGAGGGTACACTCTAAGATACTTTGGCATATTGTCATAAAAATAAAGTACCTTTATTTTTAGTATAACTGTGTATTGTGTTTTCTTATGATATTGTGCATATGACACTAAGTGGTACTGTAGTAGCTTCACACGTCTCCTAGTTCAGCCTAAGCTGCTCTGCTAAGCTACCATTATCTATCAGCCTAAGCTGCTAGACACCCTATACACTAATAAGGGATAACTGGGCCTGGTGCAAGGTGCAAGTACCCCTTGGTACTCACTACAAACCAGTCCAGCCTCCTACACTTCTCTGCTGTCTACCTAGATGACATAGCTGTCTTCAGTAGCAGCTGAGAAGACCACCTTCACCACCTCAAACAGGTGTTTCAGGTCCTGCAACAGGCAATCCTGACTATCAAGGCCAGTAAGTGGCAGATAGGGCAGGGGTCAGTGGTGTACTTGAGACACCTGGTGGGTGGGGGTAAGGTGCAGTCCCTCCAGGCCAAGATTGAGACTATCAAAGACCTGGGAGCCCCCAAGACCCAGACTGTCAGATCCTTCTTGTGCTTCAGAGGGGACTATAGGAGGTTTCTCAAGGGATACAGCAACATTGACTGAGCTGACTTCTAAGAAGCAGCCCAGGAATGTGATTTGGACTGAGGCATGCCAAAAAGAGTTTGACTCCCTGTAGCAAGCCATGTGAACAGCTCCTGTGCGCAAGACCCCTGACTTCTCCAAAGTATTCATTGTACATACTGATGCCTGCAGAGCATGGCATAGGGGCAGTATTGACACAGCTCAATGAAGACGGCCTGGATCAGCCTGTAGCCTTCGTCTCTAGGAGGTTACTGCCCTGGGAACAGAGGTGGAGTGCCATAGATAGGCTTTTGCTGTGGTTTGGGCTCTGAAGAAGTTGAGGCCATATCTGTTTGGCACTCACTTCCTGATTCAGAATGACCACAGGCCCCTCTGGTGGCTAATGCAGACAAGGGACAAGAATCTAAAACTGTTGAGGTGGTCCATTTCTCTACAGGAGATAGACTTCAGTGTGGAACACAGACCTGGGGTAGACCACACCAATCTTGGCAGTCTAACAAGTTTTTTTTGCCATAGTGAGGAGAACTCCCTAGAGGTTGGGTAGCTCTCCCCACTTTCAACTGGGGGACACACATGTTAGACTTGGAATCCTTTGGGTGGTCCTACCCCAGACTTCCTTTGTAGTCCTTCCCCATATGACAGGCACTTTCTAGTATAAGTACTGGGTCTCTTGACCAACTAAGATAGTACACTAAAGAACTAAGAAAAACCTCTGCAGGAGTAAACGCTGCTGCGCCAGAAAGACTGCCACTTTGCTGTGTCTGACTGTTCCCACACATGTTGAGTTGCCCTGTGGACTGCTGACCTCTGCCCTGCAACGCAAACCTCCAAACAACTCCAGAGTGACTCCAGGGGATGGTTAGCTAGCCCCTGCTCCAGCTGAGGCCCCAGGAGCATCAAGGATCTCGCAACAAAAAGACCTGTCTCCCTGCCAGCATTCATGGTGCTGCTCGAGTGTTGGGGAATGAGCACTTTGGGAGTGTGATAGCAGAGACCCCCGGGGTTTCTACATAGGCCCTGGCTGCATAAAGGCAGTGTTTTGGGGCTGCAGGCAGAATCTTAAGGGGAGAAAGAAGATTTCACCTTTGACTGCAAAAAAACTTGGATGTAGCCCACTTCATCAGGCGAGCCATGCCACACACATCACAAGAGCTTCTGCATGTCGCTCAGTCCCCCAGCCCTGCCTGCAGCTGTGAAGCAAGATTGCCTCACTGCAACGCGGACTCCATGTGGGGGGGAGGCCCATAAACTTTGCTTTCCTCTACTTGCATCAGGTATTGTCCCAGCCCTGACCTGTTTTGCTTGTAAACTGCAGGAGGGGTTGGCCTGAGAGGTACCAGAGTGATTACCCTGCACTCCTTGCCAGTGGGGGAAACAGTTAACGGATTTCACTTAGTACGCCTGCCCAGCAAGGCTTGATATAAATTCTCAACTGCGTACCAGCTTGGGTGACCATAAACTCACCGTGCAGCTCCTGTCATTACCGTAAAGACCCTAATATGAGCCCCATGCAATTGGAGATGCAGGTTTGTTCCTTTATTTTGTGCACTGATTGTAGACTTGTATTTCTTGTATTCCTTGCCTTGGCCTAATATAATTTTAACCGGATCTATTCTAAAGCACAACTCCTAAGCTATTTTTTTGGATTTTTTGTTATTTTTGTCTTATATTCACTCCATAAAAAAAATCACTATCTTCTTAAGCTTGTGTGTAGTCTGTTTCTGGTGTTCTATTGCGTTGCTGTGAGAGTGTTGCACAAAAACGTTACACATCGCATCTGAGATAGGGCTGTCTGCTTGAGCCAAGCTACCAAGGATGTAAGCAGGGGTTATCTTGGCTGTGTGATTCCCTTACCCTTTCCAGAGTGAGGGTCCCTACATGGACAGGGTGCAAATAGTAGCATTAAGGAAAAGAGGGGAGAGTGGCACACCACGTACCTGCAGGCTTAAAACACACCTGGCAATTCCATCCATGAGGTATTGGAGAGCTGATCATTGAAAGCTGCTTATCTGAACACACGTTTGCCAGGGAGTGTATCACAAATACATAGGGTGTGGTGAGGCGACCTACCACCATGAGTTCACCACACCAGCAGAACCAGGCCTGTCCTGCTCCAGTTCCCTGCACACATATCTCGATGACACCACTGCACTGTTTGGTCAGCTGTCAGACCCTGCCATGGCTGTGCCCAGGTGGTGCTCATGGATAGGACAACTACAGAACTATGTGGGAAATAGAAGGCCCAGTCCTTGCTGATGCACTTTGGGGATGGTGAGAACTGTTTGAAACCCTACCAAATACAGGGGATTATGCTAATTATGACATAGCTGTGGCCACTTTAAACATGCATTTTGATCTGCAGCTAAACCCAGACAATGAGCGTTTTAAGCTTCGCCAGGCCAAACAAACAGACACTGAATAGGTTGACATGTTCTATGGCAGGCTGAGCAAAGTAGCCAGCACGTGTACAGGCATCAACCAGCACGAAGAGATCCGAGCACAAATCATTCAAGGATCCTGGTCAACAATGCTAAGATAACTCATACTTAGACAACCAAGTATTTTGCTGGATGACCTATTTATTCTTGCTCTGTCACACAAACTTTCGAACAGCCATGCAGAGGACATGGAGGCAGCTTTGGGTAGATCTGCAACCATCAGCCAGTACGTCCATCACCACCACACCCACAAGAACAGTCCGCACACGTGCAGTCACCACCCCCACTGCCATTTACACGTCCCCTGTGTCCTCTCCCAGTGTGTCTGTCACCCCCTCTTCCAAACCACACAAACGCAGGCAGTCACCCACCCAACAGCCATCCACCTCACGACAGCCTCCGTCACAAGCACCTGCACCCAAAGACAGCACACTTGACTCTCCTACAACCACATCCTCTCCCTCCACTCCCATACCCACTGCACCTACCCTTCCCATTGCTCCTAAAAAGTTGTTCCTCTCCAAAATTAACCTCTTTGCATCACCTGACCCACCCCCTCCATCTCGTAAGAGTCCAAACAGCACCTCAGCCACCACAAGCCCTGCACCTACTAGGACCATCGTTCAGGGCTATTGGAGTCCATCAGCTCCTAGGGCAGGAACATCGGCCAGCAGCAAGGGGACAGCCAGCCCACCCCCTGGGAAAAAAAACAAAAAAGGGAAGGGCCGGCCCGACAGGCCTGAGACGGCTGCCCCAAGGACACCACCCTTGCACCGTCACATGGCCCATCCACAAAGGGAGGCAAGGGCCCCAGAGATTCTGCCAAGGGGGGCAAGGGCAGCAGGGCAGACAAGTCCGGCAGCAGGCGAGCTGCCCAGGAGGGCCCCACCAGCCCCATTTGGGGTGTGACGGAGGACACCCAGGGGCCCAGGAGTCCTGCACAGGAGGGGCCCGCAAGCGATAGGTTGGATGGCGACTGAGCGGGAATGATTGCCCGGATCGGGTTCCCTAGGAACACAAGAGAAGCACCGCTGAACAGGGCCCGCCATGAGAAGCACTGCTGAACAGGGCCCCGCCGTGAGAAGCACCGCTGAACAGGGCCCCGCCAAGAGAAGCACCGCTGAACAGGGCCCGCCGTGAGAAGCACCGCTGAACAGGGCCCCGCCAAGAGAAGCACCGCTGAACAGGGCCCTTCCTGTCAAGCACCGCTCCGCTGGGCCTTCATCTCAAGCACCGCTCTGCTGGGCCCTTCATCTCAAGCACCGCTCCGCTGGGCCCCGCCGTCTCTGCACCGCTCCACTGGGCCCTTCCTGTCAAGCACCGCTCCGCTGGGCCCTTCATCTCAAGCACCACTCCGCTGGGCCCTTCCTGTCAAGCACCGCTCCGCTGGGCCCTTCATCTCAAGCACCGCTCCGCTGGGCCCTTCATCTCAAGCACCGCTCCGCTGGGCCCCGCCGTCTCTGCACTGCTCCGCTGGGCCCTTCCTGTCAAGCACCGCTCCGCTGGGCCCTTCATCTCAAGCACCGCTCCGCTGGGCCTTCATCTCAAGCACCGCTCCGCTGGGCCCTTCATCTCAAGCACCGCTCCGCTGGGCCTTTCCTGTCAAGCACCGCTCTGCTGGGCCCTTCATCTCAAGCACCGCTCCGCTGGGCCCTTCCTGTCAAGCACCGCTCCGCTGGGCCCTTCATCTCAAGCACCGCTCCGCTGGGCTCTTCATCTCAAGCACCGCTCCGCTGGGCCCTTCCTGTCAAGCACCGCTCCGCTGGGCCCTTCATCTCAAGCACCGCTCCGCTGGGCCCTTCATCTCAAGCACCGCTCCGCTGGGCCCTTCATCTCAAGCACCGCTCCCCTGGGCCCTTCATCTCAAGCACCGCTCCGCTGGGCACTTCATCTCAAGCACCGCTCCGCTGGGCCCTTCATCTCAAGCACCGCTCCGCTGGGCCCTTCCTGTCAAGCACCGCTCCGCTGGGCCCTTCATCTCAAGCACCGCTCCGCTGGGCACTTCATCTCAAGCACCGCTCTGCTGGGCCCTTCATCTCAAGCACCGCTCCGCTGGGCCCTTCCTGTCAAGCACCGCTCCGCTGGGCCCTTCATCTCAAGCACCGCTCCGCTGGGCCCTTCATCTCAAGCACCGCTCCGCTGGGCACTTCATCTCAAGCACCGCTCCGCTGGGCACTACATCTCAAGCACCGCTCTGCTGGGCCCCGCCGTCTCTGCACCACTCCGCTGGGCCTTCATCTCAAGCACCGCTCCGCTGGGCCCTTCATCTCAAGCACCGCTCCGCTGGGCACTTCATCACAAGCACCGCTCCGCTGGGCCCTTCATCTCAAGCACTGCTCCGCTGGGCCCTTCCTGTCAAGCACCGCTCCGCTGGGCCCTTTATCTCAAGCACCGCTCCGCTGGGCCCTTCCTGTCAAGCACCGCTCCGCTGGGCCCTTCATCTCAAGCACCGCTCCGCTGGGCCCTTCATCTCAAGCACCGCTCCGCTGGGCCCAGCCGTCTCTGCACTGCTCCGCTGGGCCCTTCCTGTCAAGCACCGCTCCGCTGGGCCCTTCATCTCAAGCACCGCTCCGCTGGGCCTTCATCTCAAGCACCGCTCCGCTGGGCCCTTCCTGTCAAGCACCGCTCCGCTGGGCCCTTCCTGTCAAGCACCGCTCCGCTGGGCCCTTCATCTCAAGCACCGCTCCGCTGGGCCCTTCCTGTCAAGCACTGCTCCGCTGGGCCCTTCATCTCAAGCACCGCTCCGCTGGGCCCTTCATCTCAAGCACCGCTCCGCTGGGCCCTTCATCTCAAGCACCGCTCCGCTGGGCCCCGCCGTCTCTGCACGGCTCCGCTGGGCCTTCATCTCAAGCACCGCTCCGCTGGGCCCTTCGTCTCAAGCACCGCTCCGCTGGGCCCTTCATCTCAAGCACCGCTCCGCTGGGCCCTTCATCTCAAGCACCGCTCCGCTGGGCCCTTCCTGTCAAGCACCGCTCCGCTGGGCCCTTCTTCTCAAGCACCGCTCCGCTGGGCACTTCATCTCAAGCACCGCTCCGCTGGGCCCTTCATCTCAAGCACCGCTCCGCTGGGTCCTTCCTGTCAAGCACCGCTCCGCTGGTCCCTTCATCTCAAGCACCGCTCCGCTGGGCCCTTCATCTCAAGCACCGCTCCGCTGGGCACTTCATCTCAAGCACCGCTCTGCTGGGCACTTCATCTCAAGCACCGCTCCGCTGGGCCCCGCCGTCTCTGCACCGCTCCGCTGGGCCTTCATCTCAAGCACCGCTCCGCTGGGCCCTTCATCTCAAGCACCGCTCCGCTGGGCCCTTCATCTCAAGCACCGCTCCGCTGGGCCCTTCATCTCAAGCACCGCTCCGCTGGGCCCTTCATCTCAAGCACCGCTCCGTTGGGCCCTTTATCTCAAGCACCGCTCCGCTGGGCACTTCATTTCAAGCACCGCTCCGCTGGGCCCTTCATCTCAAGCACCGCTCCGCTGGGCCCTTCCTGTCAAGCACCGCTCCGCTGGGCCCTTCATCTCAAGCACCGCTCCGCTGGGCCCTTCATCTCAAGCACCGCTCCGCTGGGCACTTCATCTCAAGCACCGCTCCGCTGGGCCCTTCATCTCAAGCACCGCTCCGCTGGGCCCTTCCTGTCAAGCACCGCTCCGCTGGGCCCTTCATCTCAAGCACCGCTCCGCTGGGCACTTCATCTCAAGCACCGCTCCGCTGGGCCCTTCATCTCAAGCACCGCTCCGCTGGGCCCTTCCTGTCAAGCACCGCTCCGCTGGGCCCTTCATCTCAAGCACCGCTCCGCTGGGCACTTCATCTCAAGCACCGCTCCGCTGGGCCCTTCATCTCAAGCACCGCTCCGCTGGGCACTTCATCTCAAGCGCCGCTCCGCTAGGCCCTTCATCTCAAGCACCGCTCCGCTGGGCCCTTCCTGTCAAGCACCGCTCCGCTGGGCCCTTCATCTCAAGCACCGCTCCGCTGGGCACTTCATCTCAAGCACCGCTCCGCTGGGCCCTTCATCTCAAGCACTGCTCCGCTGGGCCCTTCCTGTCAAGCACCGCTCCACTGGGCCCTTCATCTCAAGCACCGCTCCACTGGGAACTTCATCTCAAGCACCGCTCCGCTGGGCCCTTCATCTCAAGCACCGCTCCGCTGGGCCCTTCCTGTCAAGCACCGCTCCGCTGGGCCCTTCATCTCAAGCACCGCTCCGCTGGGCCCTTCATCTCAAGCACCGCTGGCCCATTGGCAGGGCCGGATCTGTGTCGGGCAGGGCTTCACGAAGCACTCTGGGCACCATGCCTCCTCCATAACCAGTGGAGTCTGTAATCCACCAGATGGACTGTGGCTTTGCACTCCCCAGGATGGTCCAGTGGGCAACCCACCCACTGTAGAGACTTGAGAGACTGTGGCTTTGCACTCCCCAGAATGGCACAGTGGGTAACCCACCCACTGTAGAGACTTGAGAGACTGTGGCTTTGCACTCCCCAGGATGGTCCAGTGGGCAACCCACCCACTGTAGAGACTTGAGAGACTGTGGCTTTGCACTCCCCAGGATGGTACAGTGGGCATGGAGGCCCCTCGTGGATCTGGCGTCGTGGACTCATGTGGCTGAGGTGCCCCCCCTTCCCTTCCCCCTGAGGTGCCTGTGGTTTTATTATCTGATGCCCCAGCAGTGTTCTCTCCAATGGAATTGGGTCTCGTGTGTGGGCTTTGCCCATGTGTTAATGCCCATTGGCCCACGAACAATGGCATGTACCCAATATGTGCCGGACTTTTGGACTATGTATACTTTGTTCATGTTGTGATTTATTTATTTAAAATATCTCATATTTCACTTCAGTTCAATATGCTTTAATATACGTCTATTTTAATGATCATTTTATTTTGTCTTTGAATTATTCCAGGGGGTTTGGGGGGTGTAAATCTGACTTGTTGCTCTGCTTTGGTGTGTGGGGATTTGGGGGGTGGGGTGGGTGTGTCGCGTATGTGTGTGCCCGTAATATTTTCTCCTCCCCCCTCCCCTGTGTCGTAGGTGCAGTACTCACCGTTGTCTCCTGCGGCAGCGTTCGTGCTCCTGGTAGAGGAGCAGGTAGACAATCGCTGGTAGGATGTTTAATTCGGGTTCCATGCTGTCCATATTGCTTGTGGAGTGTATAAAGGTGAGTGTTTTCCCGTTCGTGGTCTATTTCCGCCGTGTTTTTATCGGCGGGGCTCCCGCCCCGGAAAAGGTGGCGGATTGGTGGGTCGTGATAGGGTGGGCGGTACATTGTCTGCCGCCTGTCTGTTGGCGGTGGCCGCCGCGCTGTTTGTTTGCCCCGCCGTGGCGGTGGGAGTGTTAAAGTGGCGGGCTGTGCTGGTGGTTCCCGCCAGGGTCAGAATTCCATTTTTTTTACCGCCTGCCTGTTGGCGGGTTGGCCGCCGTTTGAACACCGACCGCCAGGGTTGGAATGACCCCCATAATGTTTTTCTGTTTAACAACGAATGCTATCTCCAAAAACAGGGCACAGCTATGGGTGCATCATTCGCTCCCACATATGCTAATCTCTATATGGGATGGTGGGAGAAGGCGATAGCTTGGTCAGATGCATATGACATGTTCATGGACAAGGTAGTACTATGGGTACACTACATTGATGACCTGTTTTTAATATGGGATGGTGAAGAAGAATTGTTACATGATTATGTTGGCGTGCTTGATAACAACAAGCAAAATATTTGCCTTGAAACAGTCTGGAGTAGAGAGTCTATTGAGTTTTTGGATGTCCAACTGTTCATCAAAAATAACACATTGGTATCCACTGTTTACCGTAAACCGACGGCATGCAACTCTATACAGCATGCTAACAGTGGCCATCCAAAAGCTCTCAAGTAGAGCATAACCTATAGTCAATTCCTGCGGGCGCGCAGGATATGTTCTGATGATGATGGCTTTAGAGTAGCTGTTAGAAATGGGGTCTTTAGTTGGCAGCCAGGTTACCCCCTGTCCAAGCAAGGACCCTCACTCTAGTCAGGGTAAGTCACACACAATCCAAATTATCCTGTGCCCACCCTCTTGTTGCTTGCCAATGAGCAATCAGGCTTAACTAAAAGGGAATGTTTAAAGTATTTGTGCAATAAATCATACAATAACACAATATAGCACCACAAAAATACACCACACAGTTTTTAGAAAAATATATAATATTTATCTGGATATTTGCAGGTCAAAACAATCAAAGATGCGATAAGTATATGTAGAGATATCACTGAAAAGTGATATAAAGTGTCTTAAGTCTTTTAAAAGCAAACAAAGTCTCTTTTTAGCACAAAGTACCTGATTTGTGTGAAAAATCTCCGCAATGGGCCGCGAGGAGGAGAAGCGGGGAAACAAAGGGGGTGTGCGTCAATTTCTCGGGCCGCACTCAGTGATGCGTCATTTAGTTTCCACGCAGGGATGGCTGTGTGTCAAGTTACGGCACTCGGTTGTGGATCCTCTTCGGGTTGCAGGGTTTTCAGACACCCCGGGGTTTGTGTTGGAATCCTGGGCTTGTGGAACGGAGTCTTTCCTGTGGGCATTGCATGGAAATTTCTTCTGCACGGCAGGTGCTGATTCGATTTCATCTCTGGAAGTCGGGCCGCGTCGTCGTAGGTCGGCTGTGCGTCCATCCGGTGGGCCGTGCGTCGAAGTTCCGGTCGCAACACAGGCACCGCGTCGATCTTCTCCTTGCGAAGTCAGGCTGCGTCGTTGGGGTTTGGCGTGGAGTGAATTTCTCACCGCAGGGCAGGCTGTGCGTCGTTTTTAGCAAGCTGTGAATCGAATTTTCGCCACACAAAAAGTCCAGTTGCAAGAGAGAAGTCTTTTTGGTCCTGAGACTTAAGGGAACAGGAGGCAAGCTCTATCCAAGCCCTTGGAGAGCACTTCTTCACCAAAGCCAGGGAGCAGCAAGGCAGCAGGGCACCAGCAAGGCAGCAGTCCTTCACAGAAAGCAGTCAGGTGAGTCCTTTGGGCAGCCAGGCAATTCATCTTGGCAGGATGCAGGTTCTGGTTACAAGTTTCTTCTCCAGGAAGTGTCTGAGTTGGAAGGGGCAGAGGCCCTGTTTATATACCCAAATGTGCCTTTGAAGTGGGAGAGACTTCAAAGAGTGGCTTAGAAGTGCACCAGGTCCCCTTTCAGTTCAATCCTGTCTGCCAGGGTCCCAGTAGGGGGTGTGGCATTCCTTTGTGTGAGAGCAGGCCCTCCAACCTCCCAGCCCAGAAAGACCCATTCAAAATGTAGATGTATGCAGGTGAGGCTGAGTATCCTGTGTTTGGGTTGTGTCTGAGTGAACGCACAAGGAGCTGTCAACTAAACCCAGCCAGACGTGGATTGTAAGGCACGGAAAGATTTAAGTGCAGAGAAATGCTCACTTTCTAAAAGTGACATTTCTAAAATGGTAATATTAAATCCAACTTCACCAGTCAGCAGGATTTTATATCACCATTCTGGCCATACTAAATATGACCTTCCTACTCCTTTCAGATCAGCAGCTACCACTCAAACAATATGAGGACAGCCCCAATGTTAGCCTAGGAAGGGAGCAGGCCTCACAGCAGTGTAAAAACGAATTTGGGAGCTTTACACTACCAGGACATGTAAACTACATAGGTACATATCCTGCCTTTTGCCTACACAGTACCCTGCCCTATGGGTTACCTATGGCATATCTTAGGGGTGTCTTAAATGTGGAAAAAGGCAAGTTTTAGGCTTGGCAAGTACATTTAAATGTCAAGTCGAACTGGCAGTGAAACTGCACACACAGGCCTTGCAATGGCAGGCCTCAGACAAGGTTAAGGGGCTACTTAAGTGGGTGGCACAACCAGTGCTGCAGGCCCACTAGGAGCATTTAATCTACAGGCCCTGGGCACATATAGTGCACAGTACTAGTGACCCATAGGAAATTAAATAGTCCAATTGGGTGTGATCCAATGTTACCATGTTTAAAGGGAGAGAGCTATGCACTTTAGCACTGGTTAGCAGTGGTAAAATGCGCATAGTCTAAAAACCAGCAAAAACAGTGTCCAAAAAGTGGAGGGAGACAGGCAAAAAGTTAGGGGTAAACACCCTAAGGCTGTCAGGTCTAACAGTAGCTATGGAAGATATGATCCAAAGATTTTTAGAGAGGGGTTATCCCTACAAAATTCTGATTGATGCCTGTGATAGGGTTCAAAGCAAAAACAGAGATTAATTACTATTTAAAAATCTAGCAAAGTTGGACAGTCCTGACTTGGATCAATCTCCTCCCAGATTGTTTCTGGAATTTAATCAACAACACATGACTTTAAGAAACATCTTACAGCGTAATTGGCATATTTTACAACAGGATCCTGAAATTAAGATTTGTCAACATCCCCAGATTACTTTTCGTAAAACCAATTCTTTGGGAGATCATCTGACAAGAAGTTTATTTACCACCAAAGACAATAGGTCATGGCTGTCCAAGAAAAATCTAGGATTCTTTAGGTGTGGCCACTGCAACGCCTGTAACTTTGTATGGAATACACAAGAATATCTCACATTTGATGGGAGAAAATGTGAGATTAAAGAAAGAATCACATGTGATACACCACATGTCATATACGTGTTTGAATACGGCTGCAACAAGAAAGATGTTGGCAGCACCATTCTTAAACTTAAAATAAGATTTTTACAACATCTTAGAGCCATTAAGAATCAGGACAGAACCTATCCTTTGGCCAAACATTTTTGGGAAGTACATGGAGGTGACTGTAGCACAGTGGGTTTTTATGGCATCAAATCCATTAAATTGGGCCCGAGAGCAGGCAATAGATTATCTGAATTAAGACAAACGGAATCCAAGATGATTCTTTTATTGGGCTCCGAGAATTTGTGGGGGCACAATCTTGATGCTGAACTCCATGTGCATCTATGACATATTATAATAACAGCATTCCAGCTAGGTCCTCGTTACCCATCATTTAATCCATAGGATCACTATTTGGTCAATAGGTGTCTCATTACTAACACATTTATGCTATAGCATCATCAGTTAGATTCTTAATTGTGATGATGTTCATATTTGTGTCTCTGCATTTGCACTTTTTATATTAGTGTTTTTATTCAAAACACATAAGCACTTTATTTGCATGTTGCACTTTGGGAACTGGCCCGTGAGTCCGCTTATAAATTATTTGTAATCTCTACCCTATACTGTAGTTATGAGATGACATATTTTGTTGATTTGGGCCATGACAATTAGGGATATTTTGATGTAATACCATGGTGGGGTGAACCCATTTACACCCTTATGTAAAAAACTGTTAATTTGGATACCCTTGATGTAGAGTGATTGATATATTTATTTAACTAACAGGAGACTTTCTTGTTTGATTAGATCATGTGACATATTATGTTTTTATGCAAGATTACATATTTACATTTTTTAATGTGGAATGATATTTTGGAAAAAAAACTCCTATACAAGATCAAGTTCTCATGCGAAAAAATAGATCTTTATGCGAAATAATTTTGTATGCCCAAAGAAAAGCCTTTTTATGCAATAGCAAATATTAATCAATTTCTCAAGGTGACAAAAAATTGCTTTGGAATAAGGTTTTAAATAATAAGTTCCTATATGGAAAAGCATGTTATAAGATATATGTTCAGTATTAACATTGCAGCGGTACGTATATGTGAGCACTATTGGATTTACATGACTAACTTCATATAAACTATACGATTTATCAGATATGTAAACTACTTTGAAATATCTGTATGGTTAGAGATCAACCAATATATCCATTTAAGGATGGCTGCTGCCTTTGTGAATATGAGTGTATAATGAAAATAGATGACGGCTCACGGGCGGCGCCTTTATAATGGTGGTTTGTGAAGGGGGAATCATGTCCGGTTGAAGGCGTTCTCCGAAACGCGTTGACATTTTTTATGGGTGATAGTGTTTTTTCGATATAATGCGCACAATAAAGCAGATGAATTTCTAGGAAATATTTTCTCCTTTCTTCAGATGTTGATCGATGGTACGCTGTGATACGGTGCAGCTGGTTCAGTGAGCGGATCTCACCGCTTTGAAGTATATATATATATATATATATATATATATATATATATATATATATATAGTTTTAAGATGATGTGGTGTCTCTTTTGTATGCTTTTATGATTTTAATACTGAAATCTCATAAACCTGTTGTGACTGACTGACACATTTTGCTTAATGTTCACTCGGGGAACAACCCAATGAAGTAGCTCTGGTTTTGTTTGCCTTCACTCGCTCAGTGCCATTCGGCATATAGTTCAACGTTAAGAGCTGTTTTATTTATCAGATACTCCCTTGCTGTTTATAGGCATCATTAAAGCCATACAATTTAATGCACTAAAGTCAAACAGGTGTGTAAGAAATGATCTTTTTAATTTAATAGTGTTTTATCATGTTTTTATATAACTTCTGTTTGGTATCCTGCACTGGATTACATCAATTTGTCATATTATTTGCTATCCAAATAATTTGATGGCTCGGCTGGTGCTTTCTTTCTCGGACCTAAGCCAGATCCCTGACTCTCCATTAATGAATTTAATGGGTTGCCTGATGCAGTTGGCACCCGGCCCTGTGATGCACATGCATTCACTGAAAAACCACGGCAATCATCATTTTGTTACTAACTGAATAGAATTGAGTTGAAGCACACAAGTCTACTCATCAAGTAATGTACAAGTGAGTGTGACATTACTTAAGCGTGCCACCCAGCCTCTACATTCAAATGAATCCATTCTTCACTCCAAGGCAAGGCACAGTCTAGGGAGATAAATGAATGTGGAGATGGTCGCTCAGGGCCATTGCCAACCAGTATACCTAGCGTACTGCGTTTGATTTGTGCAAGCGATTTGTAGGACCACCAGCGCTCAGCCACAAGGTCATTGCCCTCACCACATTGGCGACGAAGAGGGCACAACCCTGCCAGATCACCCGCAGTCTCCAGTGCACTCCTGTGTGCCTGTCTGCGGAATTAGCTGGGGCTGGAGTGAGCCATACAACACACTGGCCCCTGTGCCTTGCTGGGCAGCTGAATGGCCCGTGGTGTGGTGCAGCTGCTTTCTGCACTGTCACCTGCTTCGGCTTTGGTTGGCTTCAGAGCCGGCCGGCATGCGGCATGTGGCATTGCCACACCCTACGCCTGCCTTCCAGACGAGCCATGCATCCTGCTGCTCACCACATGCTTGTTACCCTGCCTGAGCCAGCCTATGAGAAGCTCAAAAAACACACAGCCTGTCCTTCTGGGACGCCACCACCATCCAAGTAAGAAGGAAGCTGTCATTGACAGCGTGGGGAGCAGTGAGATGTGTGGAGTCTGTCATGAACATTGCCAAGGTCCTCCTTTTAATTTGTTTCCCACCCCAAGAATATGGGAAACATACAAGCCTTTGTAGGCAGTACCTCAACCAAATCAGTAAACTGTATGAGTATATGTTAGACATGTCATACCTGCAGTTGTCTTGCCCCAGACTTTTTGCCATTTTACCTCCTGTTTGGTTGCTATATCTTTTTGTTGGCCTCAGAACTCTGAGCGCCTAACACTGCTAACCAGTGCTAAAGTGTATGTTCTTCTCCCCTAAACATGGTATCATTGGTGTAGCCACAATTGGCATACTTAATGTACCTGTTAGTCCCTTGTAAAGTGGTACACTATATTCCCAGGACCTGTGAATTAAATGCTACTAGTGAGCCTGCAGCACTGATTGTGTCACCCACTTAGGTAGCTCTGTAAACATGTCTCAGGTCTGCCACTGACGATCCTATGTGTGCAGTCTCACTGCCATCCCAACTTGGCATCTAAAACCTCTTGCCAAGCCCAGAACTCCCCTTTTCTTGCATATAGGCCACCACTAAGGTCTGGGTGCCATGTAAGCAAAAGGCAGGACAAGCACCTTCAAGTTTTTCATGTCCTAGTAATGAATGAATAATATTTTTTTATTACTGTGAGGCCTGCCTCTTTCATAGGCCAGCATTGGGAATTCCTTGTAATATCTTTAGGATGTAATTTCTGATCTGAGGGGAGTAGCTGAATCCTGTTTAGTACCATTGGAACTGTAATAATAAATACTATTTACTGGTAAATTCAGATTTATTATTACTTTTTTTTTTTAAATGCCACTTTTAGAAAGTGGACATTTCTCTGAACTCTCTATCCTGTGTGCCTACATCCTATCGCCAATACACATCTGGCTTGGGCTAGGTGACAGTTCACTTGTGCATTCCCTTCAGACACCCACAACACAGGATACTCAGCTCCATCTGCATTTATCTGCATACTGATGGATTTTATTGGGGAGGAGGCAAGGAAGGGCTAACACTTACATCCCAAAGGATAGTGACCAGAGCCCACGCAAAGGGGCTCATACCTCCCACTAATAGTCTGTAGTCGAAGCTGAGCTGAAAGGGAGACCTGTACACTTCACAGAAATCCTTTGTAGTCCTCGCCCCTACATCAAAGGCACTTTCTAGTATAAGTACTGGGTCGCTTAACCCACTAAAATAGCACACTACTGGACTAGGAAGAAACTCTGCTGGAGTGAAGGCTGCTGCACCAGAGGGATTGCCACTTTGATGTGCCTGATTGTTCTTAGGAACTGCTGCCCTTCCTTGTTGGGCTGCCCTGCTGCCTGCTGACCTCTGCCCTGAACCACAAACCTCCAACCAACTCCAGAGTGACTCCAGGGGCTGGTTAGCTAGCCCCTTTTCCATCTGACACCCAAGGAGCATCAAGGACCTTTGCCACAAGAAAACCTTTCTCCCTGCCTCTGCTTGAGTGTTGGGGACTGAGTGCCTTTGGAGTGCGACAGCAGAGACCCCCAGGGTTTCTGCACAGGCCCTGGCCTAGTAACAGCAGTGCATCATCTTAAGGTGAGGAAGAAGATTGCACCTTCCCCGCAAGGAACATTTAGATACAGCTCACTTCGTCAGGTGAACCACACAGCTCAACTCTCACAAGGCTCTGCACATTGCCATTGCCATCCTCGCCTGCCACTGTGAATCAGGACTGCCTCACAGCAACGCTGACTCCATGTGGAGGGGAGGCCTCAGGGGGAACGGTATCGCTTTTCACCTAGTACTTCTGCCCAGTGAGGCTGTACATAAATCCTCAACTGAGTACCAGCTTTGGTGACCATAAATTCACCGTTAAGCTTCATGCATTACCGTAAAGGCCTTAACACGAGCCCCGTGCAATGGAAGATATGGGTTTGTTGCTTTCTTTTGTGCATCGATATCTTAATCCCTGCTGGGACTTATTACAGACTTGTATTTCTTGCCCTGGCCAAATATTATTTTGACTGGATCTGTTCTAAAGCATAACACCTAAACTATTTATTGGATCTTTTGTCAGTTAGGTCTATATCCACTACAAGAAAAAAGATTGCTATTTTTCTAAACTTGTGTGGAGTCTGTTTATGGTGTTTTATTGTGTTTCTGTGAGTGTGTTGCATAAATATGTTACACATCACCTTTGAGATAGGCCTGACTGCTTGAGCCAAGCTACCAAAGGGGTGAGCAGGGGTTCTCTGGGCTGTGTGACAACCTTACCCTGTGCAGAGTAAGGGCCCCTAGTTGGCAGGGAGCAAACCACTGCTAACTAGAGACCCCATATGTAACATTGGTGATCAGTGGTGAGGATATGACTTGTGTTTGTGCAATGCCACATTGAGACTCAATGTACACTAAAACTCTAAACTTAGGCCTACTCTTCCTATTTTTGGGTGACCTGTACCAATTGGATTTTTTCCTTTTACATTTGTTTTCAATTCTCTCGAATTGGCCTTTTGGATTTTTTTTGCTAAATTATGGGTCTCTCCGGAGACACCGTACCTGCACCTTCAGTAGTTGGCTTTGAGCTGACCAGGTTGGAATCTCATATTGCGCAACTGTTATGGGATTTGTGCAAAGACTTTCAAGTGTCTACAGGAGGTTTCGCCAGGAAGGTGGAACTATAGAAGGCTTTGAAGGCCTAAGCAGAGGCCCAGGTTGAAGGGGAAGACATCCCAGAGGAGGAGCAAGAAATTCCTGAGAAGGAGGATGACCTGATCTTGGATTCCTATGAGAAGGGGGACCACCTGTGGAAAGGGCCAACAGTTTGCCAGGAGCAAGAGTGGTTTCCAGATCAGGGAGCAGTGTCTTTTCCAGGAACCTGTCACCAGAGGAGTTGGAGACAAATAATGAGTCCCCTAAAGGCCCCAAAACAACTCACACAGGAAAGGGTCTACTTCACATTCCCAATCTGGCCATCATGTACCAAATTACTCTGACAAAGGCCAGCAGCCCAGAATACCCAAGTGCCATGAGTGTGGCAAGTAAGGACACTACAAGGGGGACCAAAGTGTCCAAAAACAGCACACCCTTCATTGGCTGTAAGAACCCAGGGGTGGCTATCATATTGCTGGGGGAAGAGTTTCTCTCAGTTAATGGGGTGGGGGGTTTAGTGGGGTTATCCTAGTGTCTCTGGGTGACAGTGAGATGGTTTCTAAGATCTGTGTGCCTTACAATGCTACCAAGAATAGGTAATGGGTCACCATCAATGGGAAATGTGTTGAGGCTCTGTGGGACACAGGTGCCAGTATGACTATGGTAAGGATTCAAATGGTGTCCCCAGATCAGGTGATTCACAATGCATTCCACCAAGTTGTGGTGACTGACAACAGAGAAGATCACTATTCAGTGGCCCGGGTTCCATTTCAGTGGGGAGGGGTTTTCAGGTCATCTGAGAGTTGCTGTAAGCCCTGCCATGCCAGTTGACTGCTTGATAGGTAATGACCTAGAGTCCTCTGCCTGCATGGAGGCAGAGCCCAAGGCTCACATGAAGATGTTGGGGTTAACTGGCTGGAGCTGTGCTACCACAAGATTAATGGCTGCCCGGTAGGGGAGTCGAGGAGGGCTAGAGCCTGGGACAATGGGCCAGCCTGCTAAGAGGAAGGGTAAAGGCAGAGGGTGTGGTAAACCAGTCCCTGATTGTACCTCTAGTGAGATGGCTGGGTGACCCTCGAAAGCCCCGGAGTCCACTGAGGAGGGCACTGCTCCCCTAGGGTACCTGCTTAAACCTGAAGACTGGCAGGTAAAAGGTGGACATGCCAACGAGGAATTCTCTAGGGAACAGAGGGAGTGTCTAACCCATGAGGGCATGAAGCTACAGGCCATAGCCCAAGCAGAAAGTGATGTCTCTGAGAGCTATCACATTTACTGGGAGGACAGCCCCCTCTGTAGTGAGCCTAAGGCTCCTGTGTATGGGACAACAAGGGCACTGGCGGTGCCCAATACTGCAGGACCGTCCTACTGAAGTATCCTCATGAGATACCCCTGGCAGGATACTTGGGTCTCTGCAAGGCTTGTCCCCCACTTTTATTGGCCCAATATGAGGATCTCCTCAGACATGTTCTGTAGGACCTATGTGACCTGCCAGGACAGTGGGAAGACAGGGCAGAAGCTGAAAGCTCCCCTGGAACCCCTGCCTGTCATTAGCACCCCCTTTGAAAAGGTGGACATCAACATCGTTGGGCCAATGGATCCCCAGGTTACTTCTGGTCATAGGTTTATCCTGGTATTGGTGGACCATGTCACTTGATACACAGGGGCCAAACCCCTGAGGACCATCACTGCACCTGTACTGGCAAGAACCCTTATGGGGATTTTCATCCAGGTGGGTTTCCCCAAGGAAGTGGTGTCTGACATGGGCACCGACTTCATCTCTTTTTATATGCAGTCCATGTGGAAAGAGTGTGGGGTAACTTACAAGTTCTCCGTCCCTTATCTGCTCCATACCAACGGACTTTTTGACAGGTTCAACAAGGCCCTGAAAAACATGATCAGGAGTCTGCCTGAGGATAAATTAGGATACCATCTTGCCATGTTTTTTGTTTGCCAACAGGGAAGTACCACAGAAGGGAGTAGGCTTCAGTCCCTTTGAACTTCTGTATGGGCCCCCTGTCAGAGGACCGCTTAGCTTGGTTAAGGAGAGTTGGGAGCAAGCTCCCAAGAAAGTCCCCCAGGATGTAGTAAACTACATGCTGGCTTTCTGTAGCCAAATGGCAAATTTGTGGAAACAAGCTTCTGACAACTTAGAAAACTTAGAAGCCAACCAGGCTGTAATGGAGGAGTGGTACAACCAAAATTGTATCACTGTGGAATTTCAGCCTGGGCAGAAAGTGTGGGTGATGGAACCTGTGGAACTTGGGGCCATCCCGGGTTGCTGGTCTTGACCCTACGAGGTGGTTAAGAAAAAGAGTAAGGTCACAAGTCTTGCAGGTTGTCAGATAAGGTGAAGACCAGCATCAAGAGCGAGTTTGCTAAGATGCTGGATTTGGGGGTGATAGAACCCTCCAGTAGCCCCTGGTTCATTCCTGTGATTTTGGTACCAAAAGCTGCCCCACCGGACACCACACCTGAACTAAGGTTCTCTGTGGGCTACAAATTGCTCAATTCTGTCACCAAGACTGATGTTCATCTCATTCCAAAAGCTGCCCCACCGGACACCACACCTGAACTAAGGTTCTCTGTGGGCTACAAAGTGCTCAATTCTGTCACCAAGACTGATGTTCATCTCATTCCACGGGCGGATGAGCTGATTGACTGATTAGGGACAGCCAAGTACTTAAGTACCTTTGATCTCACCTGTGGGTACTGGCAGATCACCTTAACTGATGGAGCCAAGGAGAGGTCAACCTTCTTCACCCCAGAGGGCCACTACCAATTCTGGGTGATGCCATTTGGTCTAACAAATGCTCCTACCACCTTTCAGGGGCTGGTAAACCAGGTACCCATTGGTATGGAGGCCTTCTTGTAGGAAAGTACCATCTTGCCTAGCATGTTACCCCCATTTTTCACTGTATATATGTTGTTTTAGTTGTATGTGTCACTGGGACCCTGGTAACCCAGGGCCCCAGTGCTCATAAGTGTGCCTGTATGTGTTACCTGTGTAGTGACTAACTGTCTCACTGAGGCTCTGCTAATCAGAACCTCAGTGGTTATGCTCTCTCATTGCTTTCCAAATTGTCACTGACAGGCTAGTGACCATTTTTACCAATTTACATTGGCTTACTGGAACACCCTTATAATCCCCTAGTATATGGTACTGAGGTACCCAGGGTATTGGGGTTCCAGGAGATCCCTATGGGCTGCAGCATTTCTTTTGCCACCCATAGGGAGCTCTGACAATTCTTACACAGGCCTGCCACTGCAGCCTGAGTGAAATAACGTCCACGTTATTTCACAGCCATTTTACACTGCACTTAAGTAACTTATAAGTCACCTATATGTCTAACCTTTACCTGGTAAAGGTTAGGTGCAAAGTTACTTAGTGTGAGGGCACCCTGGCACTAGCCAAGGTGCCCCCACATTGTTCAGAGCCAATTCACTGAACTTTGTGAGTGCGGGGACACCATTACACGCGTGCACTACATATAGGTCACTACCTATATGTAGCTTCACCATGGTAACTCCGAATATGGCCATGTAACATGTCTATGATCATGGAATTGCCCCCTCTATGCCATCCTGGCATTGTTGGTACAATTCCATGATCCCAGTGGTCTGTAGCACAGACCCTGGTACTGCCAGACTGCCCTTCCTGGGGTTTCTCTGCAGCTGCTGCTGCTGCCAACCCCTCAGACAGGCATCTGCCCTCCTGGGGTCCAGCCAGGCCTGGCCCAGGATGGCAGAACAAAGAACTTCCTCTGAGAGAGGGTGTGACACCCTCTCCCTTTGGAAAATGGTGTGAAGGCAGGGGAGGAGTAGCCTCCCCCAGCCTCTGGAAATGCTTTGTTGGGCACAGAGGTGCCCAATTCTGCATAAGCCAGTCTACACCGGTTCAGGGACCCCTTAGCCCCTGCTCTGGCGCGAAACTGGACAAAGGAAAGGGGAGTGACCACTCCCCTGACCTGCACCTCCCCTGGGAGGTGTCCAGAGCTCCTCCAGTGTGCTCCAGACCTCTGCCATCTTGGAAACAGAGGTGCTGCTGGCACACTGGACTGCTCTGAGTGGCCAGTGCCACCAGGTGACGTCAGAGACTCCTTGTGATAGGCTCCTTCAGGTGTTAGTAGCCTTTCCTCTCTCCTAGGTAGCCAAACCCTCTTTTCTGGCTATTTAGGGTCTCTGTCTCTGGGGAAACTTTAGATAACGAATGCATGAGCTCAGCCGAGTTCCTCTGCATCTCCCTCTTCACCTTCTGATAAGGAATCGACCGCTGACCGCGCTGGAAGCCTGCAAACCTGCAACATAGTAGCAAAGACGACTACTGCAACTCTGTAACGCTGATCCTGCCGCCTTCTCGACTGTTTTCCTGCTTGTGCATGCTGTGGGGGTAGTCTGCCTCCTCTCTGCACCAGAAGCTCCGAAGAAATCTCCCGTGGGTCGACGGAATCTTCCTCCTGCAACCGCAGGCACCAAAAAGCTGCATTACCGGTCCCTTGGGTCTCCTCTCAGCACGACAAGCGAGGTCCCTCGAATCCAGCGACGCGGTCCAAGTGACCCCCACAGTCCAGTGACTCTTCAGCCCAAGTTTGGTGGAGGTAAGTCCTTGCCTCACCTCGCTGGGCTGCATTGCTGGGAACCGCGACTTTGCAAGCTTCTCCGGCCCCTGTGCACTTCCGGTGGAAATCCTGTGTGCACAGCCAAGCCTGGGTCCACGGCACTCTAACCTGCATTGCACGACTTTCTAAGTTGGTCTCCGGCGACGTGGGACTCCTTTGTGCAACTTCGGCGAGCACCGTTTCACGCATCCTCGTAGTGCCTGTTTCTGGCACTTGTCCGGGTGCTACCTGCTTCAGTGAGGGCTCTTTGTCTTGCTCGACGTCCCCTCTCTCTGCAGGTCCAATTTGCGACCTCCTGGTCCCTCCTGGGCCCCAGCAGCGTCCAAAAACGCCAAACGCACGATTTGCGTGTAGCAAGGCTTGTTGGCGTCCATCCGGCAGGAAAACACTTCTGCACGACTCTCCAAGGCGTGGGGGATCCATCCTCCAAAGGGGAAGTCTCTAGCCCTTGTCGTTCCTGCAGTATTCACAGTTCTTCAGCCTAGTAAGAGCTTCTTTGCACCAACCGCTGGCATTTCTTGGGCATCTGCCCATCTCCGAGCTGCTTGTGACTTTTGGACTTGGTCCCCTTGTTCCACAGGTACCCTCAGTCAGGAATCCATCGTTGTTGCATTGCTGATTTGTGTTTTCCTTGCATTTTCCCTCTAACACGACTATTTTGTCCTTAGGGGAACTTTGGTGCACTTTGCACTCACTTTTCAGGGTCTTGGGGTGGGTTATTTTGCTAACTCTCACTATTTTCTAATAGTCCCAGCGACCCTCTACAAGGTCACATAGGGTTGGGGTCCATTCGTGGTTCGCATTCCACTTCTGGAGTATATGGTTTGTGTTGCCCCTATCCCTATGTTTCCCCATTGCATCCTATTGTAACTATACATTGTTTGCACTGTTTTCTAAGACTATACTGCATATTTTTGCTATTGTGTATATATATCTTGTGTATATTTCCTATCCTCTCACTGAGGGTACACTCTAAGATACTTTGGCATATTGTCATAAAAATAAAGTACCTTTATTTTTAGTATAACTGTGTATTGTGTTTTCTTATGATATTGTGCATATGACACTAAGTGGTACTGTAGTAGCTTCACACGTCTCCTAGTTCAGCCTAAGCTGCTCTGCTAAGCTACCATTATCTATCAGCCTAAGCTGCTAGACACCCTATACACTAATAAGGGATAACTGGGCCTGGTGCAAGGTGCAAGTACCCCTTGGTACTCACTACAAACCAGTCCAGCCTCCTACATTGGTTGTGCAGTGGTGGGATAAGTGCTTGAGACTACTTACCACTCTTGTCATTGTACTTTTCATAAGAGAAAAATATACAAAACAAGGTCAGTGTATATACACATAGCCAAAAAGTTTTGCATTTCCTCTTTTCACTCTTTTCTAAGTGCTGAAAAGTACTACTAAACTTTCAAAAAGTTCTTAAAAGTTTAAAAAGTTTTTTTCTGTCTTTCCAAAAAGTTCTGAAAACTTTTTTCTCTTTATCTATCACTTTAACTCTCTCTAAAAATGTCTGGCACAGGCCAAAAAGTTGAACTGTCCAAACTTGCATATGATCACCTTAGCTGGAAAGGAGCAAGGAGTCTCTGCATAGAGAGAGGTTTGAGTGTAGGGAAGAATCCTTCCTTAGAACTGTTAATTAATATGCTTAGAGTACAGGATAAGGCCATAAGTGCCCAATCTGTAGAAAAAGTAGCTAATGGTTCTCAATCTGATCCAGGGACTCCCCCAGGAAAAGGTTCAGGAAAGAAAATTCTCAGCCTGCCCATTACTAGACAGTCTAGCATAGTTGGTACAGAGGTTGAATCACACCATACTGATGGTGTGCTCTCACATTATGCTGGTAGCCAAGCTGTTAGGGTGCCCTCTGTAAGGGACAGGTCTCCTTCTGTTCATTCCCATCATACCTCTGTATCTAGAAATGTCCCTCCCACCCACCCTGATGACAGATTGTTGGAAAGGGAGCTCAATAGATTGAGAGTGGAGCAAACCAGACTGAAGCTCAAGAAGCAACAGCTGGATTTGGATAGACAGTCTTTAGAAATAGAGAGGGAAAGACAGAAAATGGGTTTAGATACCCATGGTGGCAGCAGCAGTATTCCCCATAGTCATCCTGCAAAAGAGCATGATTCCAGGAATCTGCATAAGATAGTTCCCCCTTACAAGGAGGGGGATGACATTAACAAGTGGTTTGCTGCACTTGAGAGGGCCTGTGCTGTACAGGATGTCCCTCAAAGGCAGTGGGCTGCTATCCTATGGCTATCATTTACTGGAAAAGGTAGGGATAGGCTCCTTACTGTAAAAGAAAATGATGCTAACAATTTCCAAGTTCTTAAGAATGCACTCCTGGATGGTTATGGCTTAACCACTGAACAGTACAGGATCAAGTTCAGAGATACCAAAAAGGAGTCTTCACAAGACTGGGTTGATTTCATTGACCAGGCAGTGAAGGCCTTGGAGGGGTGGTTACATGGCAGTAAAGTTACTGATTATGACAGCCTGTATAACTTAATCCTGAGAGAGCATATTCTTAATAATTGTGTGTCTGATTTGTTGCACCAGTACTTGGTGGACTCTGATCTGACCTCTCCCCAAGAATTGGGAAAGAAGGCAGACAAATGGGTCAGAACAAGAGTGAACAGAAAAGTTCATACAGGGGGTGACAAAGATGGCAACAAAAAGAAGGATGGTAAGTCTTCTGACAAGGGTGGGGACAAATCTAAAAATGAGTCTTCATCAGGCCCACAAAAACACTCTGGTGGGGGTGGTGGGCCCAAACCCTCCTCTAATCAGAACAAGGAAAAGAAACCATGGTGCTATTTATGTAAGATAAAAGGCCATTGGACAACAGATCCCAGTTGTCCAAAGAAAGGCACCACAGCTCCTACCACTACAACCCCTACTGCTACACCTAGTGTCCCTACTAATAGCAGTGGTGGTGGGAGCAAACCTACTAATAGCCAATCCAAGGGAGTAGCTGGGCTCACTTTTGGTAATTTAGTTGGGGTTGGTCTGATTAGGGAGACCACAGAGGCTACTTTAGTCTCTGAAGGGGCTATTGACTTAGCCACTTTGGTTGCTTGCCCCCATAACTTGGAGAAGTACAAGCAACTAACCCTAATAAATGGTGTTGAGGTCCAGGCCTACAGGGACACAGGTGCCAGTGTCACAATGGTGATTGAGAAACTGGTGCACCCTGAACAACACATACTTGGACACCAGTACCAAGTAACCGATGCTCACAACATAACACAAAGCCACCCCATGGCTGTTGTAAATCTCAACTGGGGGGGGGTATCTGGTCCAAAGAAAGTTGTGGTAGCTTCAGATTTACCTGTAGACTGTCTATTAGGGAACGATTTGGAGACATCAGCTTGGTCAGATGTGGAGTTGGAGGCCCATGCAGCAATGCTGGGCATCCCAGGGCATATTTTTGCTTTGACAAGGGCTCAGGCCAAAAAGCAAAAAGGACAGGGAAGCTTGGATCCTGGAACAATGGACCAAGTGCTCCCTAAAGCTAGGGCTAGTAGAAGCAAACCACTTCCTACTATCCCTCCCTCTACAGTGGATTCTAATTCTGAGGAAGAAGAATTCCCTCCCTGTGCAGAACCTACACCAGAGGAGCTGGAAGCAGACACTGCTGAGCTTTTGGGTGAAGGGGGGCCTGCCAGAGAGGAGCTGAGTGTGGCACAGCAAACCTGTCCCACATTAGAGGGTCTCAGACAGCAAGCTGTCAAACAGGCTAATGGGGATGTCAGTGACTCACACAGAGTTTACTGGGAGGACAACCTCTTGTACACTGAGCATAGGGATCCTAAACCTGGAGCTGCCAGGAGATTAGTGATTCCTCAGGAGTACAGAAAGTTCCTCCTAACACTGGCACATGACATTCCCTTAGCTGGGCACCTGGGTCAAATGAAAACTTGGGACAGATTGGTACCACTGTTTCATTGGCCTAGGATGTCTGAGGACACAAAAGAATTTTGTAAGTCCTGTGAAACCTGTCAAGCCAGTGGCAAGACAGGTGGCACTCCAAAGGCACCCCTTATCCCACTGCCTGTGGTTGGGGTTCCCTTTGAAAGGGTAGGGGTTGACATAGTTGGCCCCCTTGACCCTCCTACTGCTTCAGGCAATAGGTTTATCTTAGTGGTAGTGGACCATGCCACAAGGTATCCTGAAGCAATTCCTTTAAGGACCACTACAGCTCCTGCAGTGGCAAAGGCCCTCCTGGGAATATTTTCCAGGGTGGGCTTCCCAAAGGAAGTAGTATCAGACAGAGGAAGCAATTTCATGTCTGCATACTTAAAGGCCATGTGGAAGGAGTGTGGTGTAACTTACAAGTTCACAACACCCTATCATCCACAAACAAATGGACTGGTGGAGAGATTTAATAAAACTCTCAAAGGCATGATTATGGGACTCCCTGAAAAACTCCGCAGGAGATGGGATATCCTTCTACCATGCCTCCTTTTTGCCTACAGGGAGGTACCCCAGAAAGGAGTGGGCTTCAGCCCCTTTGAACTTCTTTTTGGACACCCTGTTAGGGGTCCACTCACACTTGTAAAGGAGGGTTGGGAACAACCTTTAAAAGCTCCTAAGCAGGATATTGTGGACTATGTACTTGGCCTCAGATCAAGGATGGCTGAGTACATGAAAAAGGCCAGTAAAAACCTTCAGGCCAGCCAAGAGCTCCAGAAGCAATGGCATGATCAGAAGGCTGTTTTGGTTCAGTACCAACCAGGGCAGAAAGTGTGGGTCTTGGAGCCGGTGGCCCCAAGAGCACTCCAAGATAAATGGAGTGGTCCACACACAATTGTTGAAAAGAAGGGTGAAGTCACCTACTTGGTTGACTTAGGCACTGCCAGGAGTCCCCTTAGGGTGCTCCATGTCAACCGCCTGAAACCCTACTATGACAGGGCTGATCTCACCCTGCTCATGGCAACAGATGAGGGACAGGAAGAAGACAGTGATCCTCTACCTGATCTCTTCTCTTCCACAGAACTTGTGGAAGGGGTAGTTTTGGCTGATTGTCTTACTGCTGAGCAGAAAGATAATTGCATAAATCTCCTAGGACAATTTTCAGAACTCTTCTCCATTGTGCCAGGCACCACTTCTTGGTGTGAGCACACTATAGATACTGGAGACAGTTTACCTGTCAAAAGTAAGATCTATAGGCAGCCTGACCATGTCAGGGACTGCATAAAGCAAGAAGTTCAGAAGATGTTGGAACTAGGAGTGGTTGAGCACTCTGACAGTCCATGGGCTTCTCCTGTGGTACTGGTACCAAAACCCAATTCTAAAGATGGAAAGAAGGAAATGAGGTTTTGTGTAGACTATAGAGGTCTCAACTTGGTAACCAAAACAGATGCTCACCCTATACCCAGGGCAGATGAGCTAATAGATACACTGGCATCTGCCAAGTATCTAAGCACTTTTGATTTGACTGCAGGGTATTGGCAGATCAAAATGTCAGAAGATGCTAAACCTAAGACTGCATTTTCTACCATTGGAGGACATTACCAGTTTACTGTAATGCCTTTTGGTTTGAAAAATGCACCTGCCACTTTTCAGAGGTTGGTGAACACAGTCCTGCAAGGGCTGGAAGCTTTCAGTGCAGCATATTTGGATGATATAGCTGTCTTTAGCTCCAGCTGGGATGATCACCTGGTCCACCTTTGGAAAGTTTTGGAGGCCCTGCAAAAGGCAGGCCTCACTATCAAGGCTTCAAAGTGCCAGATAGGGCAGGGTAAGGTGGTTTATCTGGGACACCTTGTTGGTGGGGAACAGATTGCACCACTTCAGGGGAAAATCCAAACTATTATTGATTGGATTCCCCCTACCACTCAGACTCAGGTGAGAGCCTTCCTAGGCCTCACTGGGTATTACAGGAGGTTCATTAAGAACTATGGCTCCATTGCAGCCCCTCTTAATGACCTCACATCCAAGAAAATGCCTAAAAAGGTATTATGGACAGCAAACTGTCAGAAAGCTTTTGAGGAGCTGAAGCAGGCCATGTGCTCTGCACCTGTCCTGAAAAGCCCTTGTTACTCTAAAAAATTCTATGTCCAAACTGATGCATCTGAATTAGGAGTAGGGGCAGTCCTATCACAACTTAATTCTGAGGGCCAGGATCAACCTGTTGCTTTTATTAGTAGAAGGTTGACCCCTAGAGAAAAGCGTTGGTCTGCCATTGAGAGGGAGGCCTTTGCTGTGGTCTGGGCTCTGAAGAAGTTGAGGCCATACCTGTTTGGCACTCACTTCATTGTTCAGACAGACCACAAACCTCTACTTTGGCTAAAACAAATGAAAGGTGAAAATCCTAAATTGTTGAGGTGGTCCATATCCCTACAGGGAATGGACTATACAGTGGAACATAGACCTGGGAGTAGCCACTCCAATGCAGATGGACTCTCCAGATATTTCCACTTAGACAATGAAGACTCATCAGGTAATGGCTAGTCTTATTGTCCTTCGTTTGGGGGGGGGTTGTGTAGGAAAGTACCATCTTGCCTAGCATGTTACCCCCATTTTTCACTGTATATATGTTGTTTTAGTTGTATGTGTCACTGGGACCCTGGTAACCCAGGGCCCCAGTGCTCATAAGTGTGCCTGTATGTGTTACCTGTGTAGTGACTAACTGTCTCACTGAGGCTCTGCTAATCAGAACCTCAGTGGTTATGCTCTCTCATTGCTTTCCAAATTGTCACTGACAGGCTAGTGACCATTTTTACCAATTTACATTGGCTTACTGGAACACCCTTATAATCCCCTAGTATATGGTACTGAGGTACCCAGGGTATTGGGGTTCCAGGAGATCCCTATGGGCTGCAGCATTTCTTTTGCCACCCATAGGGAGCTCTGACAATTCTTACACAGGCCTGCCACTGCAGCCTGAGTGAAATAACGTCCACGTTATTTCACAGCCATTTTACACTGCACTTAAGTAACTTATAAGTCACCTATATGTCTAACCTTTACCTGGTAAAGGTTAGGTGCAAAGTTACTTAGTGTGAGGGCACCCTGGCACTAGCCAAGGTGCCCCCACATTGTTCAGAGCCAATTCACTGAACTTTGTGAGTGCGGGGACACCATTACACGCGTGCACTACATATAGGTCACTACCTATATGTAGCTTCACCATGGTAACTCCGAATATGGCCATGTAACATGTCTATGATCATGGAATTGCCCCCTCTATGCCATCCTGGCATTGTTGGTACAATTCCATGATCCCAGTGGTCTGTAGCACAGACCCTGGTACTGCCAGACTGCCCTTCCTGGGGTTTCTCTGCAGCTGCTGCTGCTGCCAACCCCTCAGACAGGCATCTGCCCTCCTGGGGTCCAGCCAGGCCTGGCCCAGGATGGCAGAACAAAGAACTTCCTCTGAGAGAGGGTGTGACACCCTCTCCCTTTGGAAAATGGTGTGAAGGCAGGGGAGGAGTAGCCTCCCCCAGCCTCTGGAAATGCTTTGTTGGGCACAGAGGTGCCCAATTCTGCATAAGCCAGTCTACACCGGTTCAGGGACCCCTTAGCCCCTGCTCTGGCGCGAAACTGGACAAAGGAAAGGGGAGTGACCACTCCCCTGACCTGCACCTCCCCTGGGAGGTGTCCAGAGCTCCTCCAGTGTGCTCCAGACCTCTGCCATCTTGGAAACAGAGGTGCTGCTGGCACACTGGACTGCTCTGAGTGGCCAGTGCCACCAGGTGACGTCAGAGACTCCTTGTGATAGGCTCCTTCAGGTGTTAGTAGCCTTTCCTCTCTCCTAGGTAGCCAAACCCTCTTTTCTGGCTATTTAGGGTCTCTGTCTCTGGGGAAACTTTAGATAACGAATGCATGAGCTCAGCCGAGTTCCTCTGCATCTCCCTCTTCACCTTCTGATAAGGAATCGACCGCTGACCGCGCTGGAAGCCTGCAAACCTGCAACATAGTAGCAAAGACGACTACTGCAACTCTGTAACGCTGATCCTGCCGCCTTCTCGACTGTTTTCCTGCTTGTGCATGCTGTGGGGGTAGTCTGCCTCCTCTCTGCACCAGAAGCTCCGAAGAAATCTCCCGTGGGTCGACGGAATCTTCCTCCTGCAACCGCAGGCACCAAAAAGCTGCATTACCGGTCCCTTGGGTCTCCTCTCAGCACGACAAGCGAGGTCCCTCGAATCCAGCGACGCGGTCCAAGTGACCCCCACAGTCCAGTGACTCTTCAGCCCAAGTTTGGTGGAGGTAAGTCCTTGCCTCACCTCGCTGGGCTGCATTGCTGGGAACCGCGACTTTGCAAGCTTCTCCGGCCCCTGTGCACTTCCGGTGGAAATCCTGTGTGCACAGCCAAGCCTGGGTCCACGGCACTCTAACCTGCATTGCACGACTTTCTAAGTTGGTCTTTGTGCAACTTCGGCGAGCACCGTTTCACGCATCCTCGTAGTGCCTGTTTCTGGCACTTGTCCGGGTGCTACCTGCTTCAGTGAGGGCTCTTTGTCTTGCTCGACGTCCCCTCTCTCTGCAGGTCCAATTTGCGACCTCCTGGTCCCTCCTGGGCCCCAGCAGCGTCCAAAAACGCCAAACGCACGATTTGCGTGTAGCAAGGCTTGTTGGCGTCCATCCGGCAGGAAAACACTTCTGCACGACTCTCCAAGGCGTGGGGGATCCATCCTCCAAAGGGGAAGTCTCTAGCCCTTGTCGTTCCTGCAGTATTCACAGTTCTTCAGCCTAGTAAGAGCTTCTTTGCACCAACCGCTGGCATTTCTTGGGCATCTGCCCATCTCCGAGCTGCTTGTGACTTTTGGACTTGGTCCCCTTGTTCCACAGGTACCCTCAGTCAGGAATCCATCGTTGTTGCATTGCTGATTTGTGTTTTCCTTGCATTTTCCCTCTAACACGACTATTTTGTCCTTAGGGGAACTTTGGTGCACTTTGCACTCACTTTTCAGGGTCTTGGGGTGGGTTATTTTGCTAACTCTCACTATTTTCTAATAGTCCCAGCGACCCTCTACAAGGTCACATAGGGTTGGGGTCCATTCGTGGTTCGCATTCCACTTCTGGAGTATATGGTTTGTGTTGCCCCTATCCCTATGTTTCCCCATTGCATCCTATTGTAACTATACATTGTTTGCACTGTTTTCTAAGACTATACTGCATATTTTTGCTATTGTGTATATATATCTTGTGTATATTTCCTATCCTCTCACTGAGGGTACACTCTAAGATACTTTGGCATATTGTCATAAAAATAAAGTACCTTTATTTTTAGTATAACTGTGTATTGTGTTTTCTTATGATATTGTGCATATGACACTAAGTGGTACTGTAGTAGCTTCACACGTCTCCTAGTTCAGCCTAAGCTGCTCTGCTAAGCTACCATTATCTATCAGCCTAAGCTGCTAGACACCCTATACACTAATAAGGGATAACTGGGCCTGGTGCAAGGTGCAAGTACCCCTTGGTACTCACTACAAACCAGTCCAGCCTCCTACACTTCTCTGCTGTCTACCTAGATGACATAGCTGTCTTCAGTAGCAGCTGAGAAGACCACCTTCACCACCTCAAACAGGTGTTTCAGGTCCTGCAACAGGCAATCCTGACTATCAAGGCCAGTAAGTGGCAGATAGGGCAGGGGTCAGTGGTGTACTTGAGACACCTGGTGGGTGGGGGTAAGGTGCAGTCCCTCCAGGCCAAGATTGAGACTATCAAAGACCTGGGAGCCCCCAAGACCCAGACTGTCAGATCCTTCTTGTGCTTCAGAGGGGACTATAGGAGGTTTCTCAAGGGATACAGCAACATTGACTGAGCTGACTTCTAAGAAGCAGCCCAGGAATGTGATTTGGACTGAGGCATGCCAAAAAGAGTTTGACTCCCTGTAGCAAGCCATGTGAACAGCTCCTGTGCGCAAGACCCCTGACTTCTCCAAAGTATTCATTGTACATACTGATGCCTGCAGAGCATGGCATAGGGGCAGTATTGACACAGCTCAATGAAGACGGCCTGGATCAGCCTGTAGCCTTCGTCTCTAGGAGGTTACTGCCCTGGGAACAGAGGTGGAGTGCCATAGATAGGCTTTTGCTGTGGTTTGGGCTCTGAAGAAGTTGAGGCCATATCTGTTTGGCACTCACTTCCTGATTCAGAATGACCACAGGCCCCTCTGGTGGCTAATGCAGACAAGGGACAAGAATCTAAAACTGTTGAGGTGGTCCATTTCTCTACAGGAGATAGACTTCAGTGTGGAACACAGACCTGGGGTAGACCACACCAATCTTGGCAGTCTAACAAGTTTTTTTTGCCATAGTGAGGAGAACTCCCTAGAGGTTGGGTAGCTCTCCCCACTTTCAACTGGGGGACACACATGTTAGACTTGGAATCCTTTGGGTGGTCCTACCCCAGACTTCCTTTGTAGTCCTTCCCCATATGACAGGCACTTTCTAGTATAAGTACTGGGTCTCTTGACCAACTAAGATAGTACACTAAAGAACTAAGAAAAACCTCTGCAGGAGTAAACGCTGCTGCGCCAGAAAGACTGCCACTTTGCTGTGTCTGACTGTTCCCACACATGTTGAGTTGCCCTGTGGACTGCTGACCTCTGCCCTGCAACGCAAACCTCCAAACAACTCCAGAGTGACTCCAGGGGATGGTTAGCTAGCCCCTGCTCCAGCTGAGGCCCCAGGAGCATCAAGGATCTCGCAACAAAAAGACCTGTCTCCCTGCCAGCATTCATGGTGCTGCTCGAGTGTTGGGGAATGAGCACTTTGGGAGTGTGATAGCAGAGACCCCCGGGGTTTCTACATAGGCCCTGGCTGCATAAAGGCAGTGTTTTGGGGCTGCAGGCAGAATCTTAAGGGGAGAAAGAAGATTTCACCTTTGACTGCAAAAAAACTTGGATGTAGCCCACTTCATCAGGCGAGCCATGCCACACACATCACAAGAGCTTCTGCATGTCGCTCAGTCCCCCAGCCCTGCCTGCAGCTGTGAAGCAAGATTGCCTCACTGCAACGCGGACTCCATGTGGGGGGGAGGCCCATAAACTTTGCTTTCCTCTACTTGCATCAGGTATTGTCCCAGCCCTGACCTGTTTTGCTTGTAAACTGCAGGAGGGGTTGGCCTGAGAGGTACCAGAGTGATTACCCTGCACTCCTTGCCAGTGGGGGAAACAGTTAACGGATTTCACTTAGTACGCCTGCCCAGCAAGGCTTGATATAAATTCTCAACTGCGTACCAGCTTGGGTGACCATAAACTCACCGTGCAGCTCCTGTCATTACCGTAAAGACCCTAATATGAGCCCCATGCAATTGGAGATGCAGGTTTGTTCCTTTATTTTGTGCACTGATTGTAGACTTGTATTTCTTGTATTCCTTGCCTTGGCCTAATATAATTTTAACCGGATCTATTCTAAAGCACAACTCCTAAGCTATTTTTTTGGATTTTTTGTTATTTTTGTCTTATATTCACTCCATAAAAAAAATCACTATCTTCTTAAGCTTGTGTGTAGTCTGTTTCTGGTGTTCTATTGCGTTGCTGTGAGAGTGTTGCACAAAAACGTTACACATCGCATCTGAGATAGGGCTGTCTGCTTGAGCCAAGCTACCAAGGATGTAAGCAGGGGTTATCTTGGCTGTGTGATTCCCTTACCCTTTCCAGAGTGAGGGTCCCTACATGGACAGGGTGCAAATAGTAGCATTAAGGAAAAGAGGGGAGAGTGGCACACCACGTACCTGCAGGCTTAAAACACACCTGGCAATTCCATCCATGAGGTATTGGAGAGCTGATCATTGAAAGCTGCTTATCTGAACACACGTTTGCCAGGGAGTGTATCACAAATACATAGGGTGTGGTGAGGCGACCTACCACCATGAGTTCACCACACCAGCAGAACCAGGCCTGTCCTGCTCCAGTTCCCTGCACACATATCTCGATGACACCACTGCACTGTTTGGTCAGCTGTCAGACCCTGCCATGGCTGTGCCCAGGTGGTGCTCATGGATAGGACAACTACAGAACTATGTGGGAAATAGAAGGCCCAGTCCTTGCTGATGCACTTTGGGGATGGTGAGAACTGTTTGAAACCCTACCAAATACAGGGGATTATGCTAATTATGACATAGCTGTGGCCACTTTAAACATGCATTTTGATCTGCAGCTAAACCCAGACAATGAGCGTTTTAAGCTTCGCCAGGCCAAACAAACAGACACTGAATAGGTTGACATGTTCTATGGCAGGCTGAGCAAAGTAGCCAGCACGTGTACAGGCATCAACCAGCACGAAGAGATCCGAGCACAAATCATTCAAGGATCCTGGTCAACAATGCTAAGATAACTCATACTTAGACAACCAAGTATTTTGCTGGATGACCTATTTATTCTTGCTCTGTCACACAAACTTTCGAACAGCCATGCAGAGGACATGGAGGCAGCTTTGGGTAGATCTGCAACCTTGGCCATATACTAGAAGTGAATCAGCATGACAGTTGAACATGTTAATGTGATTCAAGGATGGAGAGGGCCAACAAGAACAGCCTGAAACCCTGGACTGACAAGTAGTAGTTTGCGGCAATTGCGGACTGGACCACAAGACCTCTAGAGTGTACCCAGCCAAAGGAAAAGCATGCTTGAAATGTGAAAAAGCCAACCAGTTTGCAAAGGTGTGCAGCAGTGGGAGACTCAAGTCCACACAATGAACATCTGAAGAGGGTGACTGCAGCCCTGTGTCAACTGTAGATTGAAGACGTAGCAGACAACACTACACCCTTTAGTAGCAAGACCAGCATTCCTTACAACGATGAAAGCGATGACATCTTTGTCATCTCATTCTCTGTGCAGTTGGGGTATAAGAAATGGTCACTCCCCATGTGCACAGTAGACATAAGGGGCACTCCTGTGGCAACCCTCAATGGCACAGGAGCGTCTGTAAATGTTATGGACTCTGAGCAGGTTGAGAATCTTGCATCACAACCACCACTGTCGCCTGGTTGGCGAGAATCTACACCTATGGTGGGACAGAGCCACTGCCACTCAGGTGGACCATGGAGGTGGACATCACGTGCAACGGTCGTTCAATGCGAGCAAAGTTTCTTGTCACAGAAGAAGGAAAGGGCACACTTCTTGGCTGCCACACTGCTGAAGATCTCAAGCTGGTCTTCTTTGCAAAATAAGTGTATGAATCTCATGCAGACACTCTGCTTGCTGAGTTTCCCCAATTGCTAACAGGCCTTGGAAAGTTAAAGGGCAACCAAGTCCAGTTGCACATTGATGACTTTGACAAGCATACAGCTCTAAGACAGAGAAGAGTCCCCTTTCACTTACAGCCGCAGGTGGAACATGAGCTACTATCACTGGGAGAACAGGGCGTCATTGAGAAGGTGACCAGCTCCACTATGTGGGTATCACCGCTTGTCATTGCACCTAAACTGAAATAGCCAGGGGCTATACGTTTATGCATGGACATGAGGCTCCCAAACCAAACTATCAGACAGGTGCGACATATAACATTGACTAAGGATGACATTGTAGTTGACCTCAACAGGGCTAAATGATTTTCAAAACTGGATCTGAATTCAGGCTACCACAGTTGGAGCTCTCCCTCGAGAGTCACTATATCTACACCTGTGGGCCTCCAGTGCTACAAGAGGCTGAGTTTTGGTGCCTCCTCCGCGGCGGAGGTGTTTCAGAATGCCATCAAAGAAACCTTTTCCAGGTTGGTTGGAGTGATCAGTCTGAATGACAACATTCTGATCTTCTCGGAGAGCCTGGAGGAACATCATGTGAGACTGAAGGCCACTCTGTAGAGGCTGGCTGACTCTGGATTAACACTGCACAAAAATAAATTCTCCTTCTATCAGTACTCTGTAGAATTCTTTGGTAACATATTTTCAAGGGAGTGGCTCAAAGTCAATCGAAGGAGGGTAGAAGCAATCAGAAATGCACCAGTGCCTCAGAACCCTACCGAAGTGTGCAGTTTCTTGGGCATGGCAACATACTGTGAAAGATGAATTCCAAACCTCATGACTATGTCTGAGCCACTTAGAACCCACACCCAAACTGGTGCCTCATCGGAATGGAGCCCAGAGGTGGAGAAGGCATTTAGGGCAGTTAAAGAAGCCCTTTTGGACAGGGCCACCATGGCCTATTTCCACCCGCAGCGGAAGACAGAACTGGCAGTAGATGCCAGCCCTGTGGGGCTATGGGCTGTGCTCCTGCAAGAGAGGGCGGATTGTGAATGAATACCAGTGGTAAACGCCAACCATGCACTTTCAGCAACAGAGACTCGCTACGCCCAGATTTAAAGGGAGGCCCTTGCCATCAGGTGGGCATACCAACATTTTCATCTGTATCTCTGTGGTCATGATTTCAGAGTTGTCATTGATCATGAGCCCCTAGTCCCTCCCTTCACTGACACCACTCGCCTTGCCCCTCCGAGTATGGAGAGGTGGGCCATAATACTGCAACTCCATGTGTTCCAAGTTATTTACCATCCCAGGGCCAACAACCCCGCTATCTGTCGAGGCATCTATATCTGGACTGATCCAGTAGCTCCGAAGGTGGTGAAGGGGCAAAAGGCTTTGTACAAATGATTGTGGAGGAAGCATGTCCCAATGTGCTGACCCTCGAAGAGAATCAAGAGGCTACACAGAGGAACAGAAGCATAATCAAAGCAAAGGAGGCTTTAGCGCAACGGCAGTGGCAGCATTTCCTTGATGATATGAGCTCCCTAACACATGAAGAACGGACAGCAAGACAACTAATATGCTAGAAGAGGGAGCGAGAACACATCCAAAAGCCGTAAGTATGGACTTTGGCCTAATCCCACTCCCAGTCAGAAGTCGAAAGACTTTGGCGGCCATTATGAACATGGCGGGAAAGACCGCCGACCGCCGTGGCGGCGGTGAACAGAATCCTGCCGGCGGCAGCGAATGGAAACCCCCCATATAATGATCGAAAAACCCAACCCCACCAAAAATTCCTAGATCACGACTCCCTGCCAGGACCCTTTCGATGGGAATCCCGGCCCACCCCACCCCGCCACCACCAAGCACACCCACATCCCGCCCTCCAAATAATGATGCACAAATCACCTCAGCGGACAGTGGAGGCCGGACAACCAATGGCGGCTGTGACCGCCACGGGCTGCAAGTGGGCCCAACAGCAACCAGTGCACACATTGGCTGGGCTTAGCACCCACACACCTGACACACATCCAGAACACCATAAAACACCCCCAGACACACCCCACAATCCCATGTAACAAAACCAGGACCAGAGGACGGAGAGCACCAGAGCCAGACAGAGAACACCAGCAGACAGGACACGCATATCGACCCAACACAGGAGCACCCAAACCCCATCCCCAGTCCCAATGCCGAAAGGGAGCTAGGGACCATGGTGGACGAGATTCTAAAAATGGAGTCACAAATATTCAGGTCAGAGGTGCAGCACACACCCATCGCCCGGAAAATGGAGCTGTGGCAGACCATTGTGAACAGGGTAAATGCAGTGAGACAGCATCCAAGCAACAGGGACGACATCCGCAAGAGATGGAATGACCTGCAGGGGAAGGTCTGGGCCATGCCATCCAGGCACCACATCGCAGTGCAGAAGATTGGGGGAGGACCGCCACCAACACCACCCGACTACACAGACTGGGAGGAGAAGGTATTCGCCATCCTGTCCCCAGAGGGACTCACTGGACTCACTGGAGGAATGGACTGGGGTAAGTCATCTACAATTACTCCATATATACATTACCTATAATGCATGCACCACCCCACCCCACCCACACCCAACTAGACCCACACCCCACCCAGCCATTACCCACCACATCCACCACCCTGCATCACCCACAACTCACTACCAGGCCCACATCACTCCCGCTGTGCACAGCCACCCACCCCTGCACGTACCCACAATGGAATAATAACCCCCACCACAATGTAACCCCACCACTGCCACTAACTGCAATGCCCACCTCACAAAGGCACCCTGGAAGGCCACTGAAAGGCACACCACCACAAAATTGCACAGTTCAGTACACCTGAAACCCTCATGCATATGTAAACACACATTTCTATGTCCCCCAACAGGCACCACCACCCATGCAACCCTAATGGAGGGGACAAGGAGTGCCACAGCACTCCAGAGAAACAGAGGCACATTACAGGACACTGGTGAAGGATCCCTGGACACTAATGAGCAGGCAGGCCCCTCACACAGCCCTGGATGCTCACCATGCAGCAGCCCCACCCAGGAAAACACTGTCACCTCTAACACCCAGTCAAGACCAGCAGGCCAGGGGAGGCGTACCCACACCAGTGGACCCAGGGCACAAACAGGTGGAACACAGCTACAGAGGCCACAGTCTCCCACCCCCAACATGCAGGAAGACGAGGACCCCAGTATTAGTGGCACGTCAAGACCTGCACAGGGGACACAGGCACAGGGGGCCAGGGCAAGGTCAAGTGCCACAGTGGGTCAGGGGGTAGGGCACCGTATAGATGCAGCAGCCCGGGACGTCATTGCAGAGGTATTGGGGGCCTGCCAACATACCCAACATACCCAAGACAGGTTGGCACAGATTGTATCCACCCTGAAGCAAAGTCAGAGAATGCAGCTGGAACAACACTAACAGGCCATGGAGTAGTGGAAAGAACACAATGCCACAATGGCCACCATTGCTGGAGCACTGCTGCGGTTGGTCAACAAACACTCAGACACCCACACCGGACAAGAGGCCCCCACAACAGCCCTGGACAACCAGCAACAGATGACCCAAGCAGCTGAAACAGGACAGGAAATACCTTCCCAGGAATCACAAGGCCCAACCATGCCACCCCAAGAAGCTCCACAGCAGGCGCCCAAACGTAGTATCAGGGCAAGATATGGCACTGGAAACCCAGCTAAGAACAAGCCCCACTCCAACAATTGACACTGCTACTACTGCCAAGCAACCATCCCACCCATTCACCAACTATACTTAGCTGAGGGCTAAATAAAGTACTGAACTGCAAATAGGACCCACCTATGACATCAAACAGGCCTGCCACCAAGTCGGTTTTGAGGACACCCAACCATTACGACTTCCATCACTGTACATAGCACATTTCACTGTATTCCACCAATAAACAACATATCTCACCTGTAACACTGCCCCATGTCTTCAATATTGAACAAAGTGGAGTATGGATGCAACTGGCAGGGAACAACTTTATTGTCAATTTGTGCATGGTGGTGGTAATGTGTGTTTCAAATTAGGCAAGGAGGGAATGCATATGTTGTCTGTCAGTACCATGCTGAAGAAGTCCATGTCTCGCCTATCATAACCAATTCCCCCTAGATGACATGGCACACTTACAGTATCAGTCACTAACCACATTTACAGGCTGAAGTCCCACACAGTTATTGGAAGTAGAGTTGTATCAGTTGGTTCCTGGAATTGACATCTTCACCTTCTTCATCCTCACCATCATTCTCCTGACCTCTCTGAGGTAACTGATCAGGACCTATTGCACCCTCCACCTCCAAAAGGGGGATTGAATGTCTCACTGCCAGGTTGTGCAGCATGCAGCAGGCCACCACTATTCTACACACCTTATCAAGCCCATAGGCCAGGGAACCCCCAGAAATATGTAGGCACCGGAATCTAGCCTTCAGGAGACCTATAGTACGCTCTATCACCCTCCTAGTACGTCCATGGGCCTCATTGAATTTCCTCTCTGCATCCGTCCTGGGATTCCTCACTGGTGTCAGGAGCCAACGCAAGTTTGAATAGCCAGAATCACCTAGAGAAATGGTCAATACAGAGTCGTCATTGCAATGTCCTTAGTCAGACAAGCTGGTTTTCTGCAATGTGTCAGTTAGTGACAGGCAAACCTACCTATGATCCACCATGGCATTCACATGGGATATGTACTGGTCTGCAGTACAGACCAATTGGATGTTCATGGAGTGAAAGTTCTTCCTGTTTCTGTACACCTGTTCACTCACTTTTGGGGGGATGATAGCTATGTGGGTACCATTGATGGCACCTATGACATGGGGAATGTTTGCAAAGGCATAGAAGTCAGACTTGATGGCAGAGAGGTCAGCACTTTGGGGGAATCACACATAGGATGGCAGATGTTGTACAAATGCATTCAGAAATCTTATCAGTACCTGGCTGAACATTGGCTGTGAGAAACCAGCACCCATGCCCACTGTCACTTGAAAAGAGCCTGTGGCCAGGAAATGGAGTATGGAGAGCATCTGCACCTCAGTTGGAATGGCATGCTGATTACGATTTCCGGGAGTCAGTGCAGGATCCAGTAATGCACATAGGTCCTGAATAGTTGCGCGTGTGAGTCTGTAAATGATTATGATCTGACGCTCCACCATGGTCCCCATATCCACAAGTGGTCTGTACACTGATGGTGCCCTTCCTCGCCACAAGGGTCGGTACCTATGAGGGGTAAGAAAAAGGAGTGATATGCACACATACACTGGCATATTTGCCACATACATGCACTGCATTCTTCATAGTAGTGTCTGTACAATAACTGCAATCTGACAAATGTACATGTACATCACTAGGAGGGAACGGAGTAAATCATGTGTGATTATATACTCAATGGATAGAGGCCTAGGGGCTTCATATGGCTAGTAGGCCCAGCATTTTGAGTATTATGAATTTCAAGATGCGTAAGTGATGGCAAAATGTCTGCCCACTGTAGTTCTGCCCCTTCGTTGTGGAAGTAACCTAATACCGCTAGCGGTTGACGTCACAGCGTACAGCGGTGTTGACTGCTGTTTGCACCCTCATTGGATAACATGGATGCCAATGGGGAATCCTGGCGTATCATGATCGCCGCCGCCAGTGACGGTCCATACCGCCACGGAACGTACGCGTGTTTGTCATCGTTTGATCACTTGACTCCCTGATCCTGTGCAGACAAGTACTCCACTCTGTGTACTGCTGTGGCCTGCCTTTGGCTATGGATGTTCCACATGGTGCAGGGGAAAGGGCCCCGGCCTTCACCCAGGAAGAACTGGAGAAACTGGTGGAAGGGGTCCTGCCCCTGTACGGCAGACTCTACGGACGGCCAGAGATACAGGTGAGTCCAGGTTTGGGGGGCACTGTGAGTGATGGATGGAGTAATTTGCACAGATGTGTGCTCCTGTGAGCCAGGATGGGGCTTGGTGCATGGAATTCTACGTGCCACTGTCCTGCATGTCTGGGAGTACTGTCTGTCCGATGTCTGACAATCTGCCAGCTGTTGCCATCGTGCAGGTGCCTGACCTCTGTGTTTCATGTCAGTGTCTCCCTACTAGGTCAGCGCCCACCAGAAGAGGGCACATTGGCGTGCCATCACCAAGGAGGTACGGACCTTGGGGGTCTGCAACTGCCGGAGCACCCACTGTCGAAAGAGGAGGGAGGACCTGCGGCGCTAGGCACGGAAGATCACTGAGGCGCAACTGGGGAAGTCCTCCCAACGTGAAAGGGGTACCTGGATGGATGCTTGAAGGCTGCACAGCAGTCACAAGAGGGTGAGTACTCACAGCCTATACTTCAGCCTGGAAGGATGAGTGTGTGTGTGATAGGGCTCATGGTGCTTAGAGCAGGGTTTTTGACTGGTGTCCAGCTACTGTCTGCTCCCCAAAGGGTATAGGGGTGTCCCTGTCAGGTTTCACCTACCTCAGCTCCAATACAATTTCAGAATATGGGTGTAGGTCAATATACTGCTCAGTAGTCATGGCCATGGCCATGGGCCTAGTGCACGGTGCTGCCTGTTGGGTGTGTCTGCTGGGTAGGTGTATGTCTGGCCATTGCGTATCAGCATTCAGCTACTTACAGGTGTCTCTCCTGTTTTGTCTCCCCATCCCTGTTCTCTTATGTTTGTCTGGTACAGCATCAACATCAGGCGAGGGAGCTGAGGCACCGGCAAGTGGGGAGGCAGCAGCCCACGGATCCTCCGAGGCAGAGACAATGGGCGCCCAGTGGACCAGTGGGTGGGAGGGCGAGGGGTCTTCCACGGGGGAGGCTACTACCACAGGAGGTAGTGATTCTGAGACCTCCTCCAATGGGTGTCCTCCAGCAGTGGCAGACACTAGTGGACAAACCACAACCGTGAGATCTTTCGCCACCCCATACCATAAGCACCCTCCCTTTTGCTCCCCATCGAGTTGCCTGTGCCCGCCCACCAAGTAAGGTGTGCGTCTCCTTCGCCCCAGACACCTCCTCCCCTGCCCCAGTCAGACCTGTTGCCCTCACAGAGGAGGCTATTGACTTCCTGAGAACCATCTCTGTAGGATAGACAACCATCATCAATGCCATCCAGGGTCAGGTTTCTGAGGTGCAGCAGACCAATGCCTATCTGGATGGCATTCACGGTGCTGTGTCTGCCCTACAGAGATCTTTTCAGGCTCTGGTCTCCCCTTGGAAGGCAGCCAGTTTCCCTGGCCATTCCATCCCCCCTCCAACATCCTCTACCCCTTCCAGCACCCCACTCCCTCACCCGTCCAAAGCACACAATCAGACCCGCTTACAGGCACATCAACACACAAGAAGCACACTTCCAAACACAAGCACCACTCCTCCCACCACAAGCATTCACACAGCCAACAGACACCTGCACACACAACAACGTCCACTTCACCCAGTGTGCCCGCCTCTTCCGCCTCCCTGTCTGTCCCCTCTACATCCACACCCTCCTGCACTGCACCTTCACTCACTGTTACTGCTCCTCTTCCTGCACTCACCATAATAGCAGACAACCATGCATGCACCCCATACACCACACCTGCACTCACCACCTCCACTGTCATTGACACATGCAGCACATTCACCCGACTTGCAGACACACACCCAACATACATCCACACTGGCTGTTTGTCTTCTCCCACTGTGTCCACCCCCCACCTCTGAAAACACTCAAACTCACCAAGACACCAACCCATCAGACATCCACCACACCACAGCATACTGAGCAGTCACCTGCACCCACTACACGCACACCTACACCCCATACATCAACTCCCTCTGCCTCCACTCCCATGCCCTCATCCACGCCCACCCCACTTGCTCCCCAAAAACCTTTCCTCTCCCGTGCAGACCTGTTTGAACCCAGTGGCCCACCCCATCTTGTCCCGAAATGTGCCCACCTCTTTACCCTTTCCGCTCCTTCCACATCGCAGCCCACCCGGTCCAGCCTTCCCATTCCCGTGCCCCTTCTCCGGTGAAGAAGAAGGCCCACTCAGAGCCTAGGTCATCCTGCTTCGCCTGAGCCAAACACCCCCCACCCCCTTCAAAGGAGAAGCCCACCCCCCCTCCAACCCCTTCATGCAAGTCTAAGTCCCACCCCCGTCGTAAATCCCCACCCCGCCCCTCTTCCGTGACATACCTAGATCCCCATATGGTGCCCCATTCAGTGGAGTACCCAGCACTTGTGGGAGTCAGGTGTGGCCAGTTGTGGCCAAGGACAAATGACTTTTGATGGACTAGCCATTGGCCCTGTTGGCACCATTTAGCACACTGAGCTACATAATAAAGTTTTGGTGTGGCCTGTGTTTGGGCTGCACGCAGTTCCACCCTGGTGTTTGTTTAAATTATTTATGGGTTTGGGGCTATTGTATGTACTATGGCAAGTTGAAGTGGCCTCGGTCGGGTACGCCCCTCTTGGTGTGGGGTGTCTGACTTGTGCTGCTGGGAAGGGTTGGGGGGGTGTTGCGGGGTGGGTGGAGTTGGTGGGTATGTAACCTTGCCCTTTCCTCCGTTGTGTTGTAGGTTGCGGTACTTACCGTTGTCGTCTTCGTCGGCGGTCTCGGCCGTGTAGATATATGGCATGGGAGCAAGGCTGGCATGATCTGCAGCTCTCTGTCCATGGCTGCCGCTGCACGTTTTGTGGAACTCCGGTGAGTGTTTCCTTCTTTTTGTTTCTTTTCCGCCTGGCTTTGTGTGGCAGTGGTTTCTGCCCCGGAACTGATGGCGGAATGGTGATTCATAATTTGATGGGCGGGTTGGGCCTTTCCGACGGCCTGTGGGCGAACTCTGCCGTTGTTAGCAGGACACCTTTCCTGGCAGTGGGAGGTGCGCGGATGCGTGTGTTTCGTTTGGTTCATTATTTGGCAGTCTGGGCCGCTCCTCTGTTGGCGGTTTCTACCGCCACTGCCGGTGGTGGGGTACAGACCGCCATGTTCATAATGAGGGCTTTTGTGTGTTCTGTACAAGATGTTTATGTTTGTTTTTGTCAGTTATTAAAAGATGGAAGGGATGTAAAGTAACACCCAGCCTCTACATTCATATGTATCCATTCTTCACTATAAAGGCCGGGCACAGTACAAGGGGATAAATGAACAGTCAGATTGTTGCTCAGGTCATTGCGGATCAGTATACATAGAGCACTGTGTTTGATTTGTGCAAGCTATTTGTAGGCCCACCAGCATGCTGCCGTGAGGTTATCGCCCTTACCACAACCTCTTTGTATAGTGCCAACTTCTAGCACCACATAGGAGAGGAGGACACAGACTTGGCACATGTCCACTTTGTCTTTGTTTTCAAATGGCCTCACATAACATTGGCATGTGACACCTGGTACTGGACCCTGAAAGAAAATCACCGGTCACATTGGCAGTTCCTCTGCTGCTTCATGAATTATCCACCACTCAACTCAGGATGGAAACCTGAGTACGAGATACATGTGGACGCAGGCACACACAAACTGCTGGCTTCTGAAAATCAGAATCCATGCAAGCAGCAGAATATTATTAAAAATACACTTTACAACAGGTGAACCCACAGTGTGAAGTCCCTCAAGGAATTCATGAACAAAAGTAGGAGGAAACACATTTTATTAAAGGTGTCAACTAATTTACTTTACATCTTCATGCCCTGAGTGGCCTGGTATGCTATTTACATTTGACCATCAACTCCATTTTTTGTGTGACTCCATTTTGTGCCCTGCTGCAGCTGCAGGACAGCGCAAGCGTTTTTACCTTACAAAACTTGTTGTTGTCTTCACCAGCGAAGAGTCGGACAGTGCTGGAACATATTATGTGAGATGAGGACTTGATAAGAGTTCACAAGGCTGAGACTATTTGTACCAGAGGAATGTACAAATCTGTCTCAGAACAAACATTGGGAGCCTGGGCAGCTTCTCTGGGTGCTTTTGACGCAGATAAAGTACAGCCAGTGTTTAATTTCAGAACAGAGGGACGGGGTTCTAAAACTTCTTCTTGAGGTGTTTTAATGCATAAAAGATGGGGAGTCTTGGCGCTCAGGTAAGAGCTCACTTGTGGAGCAGACACGCTGCCCAGGATCTGATTTGTGATCCCGATCGGGTCTCTTTCCTGACTGAATCAAGGGCTACCCAGTCGTGCTAGCGAGGATGATGTCACCCCAATCAGTGAAGTATTTTAAATCTTGATTATTTAGCTTATGTATCCATGATCTGTTGATTCATTGCACATTTCTTTTTAAGTCTTGACCACTCAATATACGCACTTATCTTTGTACATACACATGTTCAGCTGCACTTGAGCGATACATATATTTGTATGACTTTTAGCTGATACGTGGGAAGTGCCTTAATACATTTATTAATTGGACTACGAGTCCTGAATTCTTTTGGCATTGTGTCTTCTTAGCTTAAGTGAAACCAATACATGGCCACAGCTACATGTGCCCTGAACTGACATCCACTAGCCACAATCTATATGACATTATAATGAGAGAACATGACTCTAGGAGCTGCAGCACTAAATGCCTAAAATTAAAAACACAAAATGCTCTCACCCCTCTCAAGACTCCCAGTACACTGCAGGGTGGGTTATCTAAACCTTTGGCACTAGAATACAGGAGGAAAAGGTACAAGTATGTATGGTAGCAATCTGGGTTGAACAATCAGCAATCAGGCACAACAGTACCTGTCCAAGTGTAAATTGTGACAAATCCTCCTCTGTACAATCAAGTAGGTGCAATTTCATGCCTTCTGCCAACATTTAGTGGCCACTCTGTGTCTGCAATGGGTGCATCATGTTGGGTAGTATAGATGGGCCCACTCAATTACTGTTTTATAGATTCGAAAGAAGTGAATCCCATAGTGAAATTCTCCTTACTCCTGCACTACACAGGTGTGTTGCCTCACACTTCAGAATAACAGAACTATGCACTTCAGGACGATTTAGGGCACAACGTGAAATAATCACTCTCAAACACCTTAATAAGTAGGATAATCAAGTTTATTTATGGGAAAAGTTCTCATATAGCAAAACTGACCACACTAAAATAACATGAAAAATAATGTGAGAATAACTGCAAGAATATAAACACTATGTGATATAATAACTGCAAGAATATAAGCACTCTGTGATATCATGGGAGTTGATTAATATGGAGTGATCGGATAAATTAAAACAACACAACCCTTCAAAATCGTTGCAGCCATGGTTGTGCTTGAGCAGCAAATAGTCAATAGCAGCACGATTCTGCAAAGCAGCTTTTCTAGTTCCTTGTACATCTAACAACAGCTCAGCTAAAGCAGCTGATGTATGATTAATATTCTTAACTACTAAACATGCAAGTCTATTAATAACTCTGGTATTATGCACTGCGAGCCCTGACACCCCTACGATAGAAACAGCTAAACTGACATACTCTGTTTTGGAAAGCAATGATATTTCAGGATCACAGTCTGCAGGCAATTGAATAGTGTCTCTGACATGATGAGGGTGTAGAGCTGTATCCATAGGAAACATAAGGAAGCCTAAGTGTGTCCAGGCCCAAGGCCCTCCAGTTAGATTGGCTGGGATATAGGTAAAAGAGATGTTACCGCATGAAAAGAGCCAAGCTTTCAACAACTTAACATTTTGAGTGTGGCTGACAGCAGGCACCACATTCTGGCAGAAAACTGAATTATTTACATTCAAACAGGTCATGTCATTTCGTGAGTGGCACAATGTCCGTTGTGCAGCAGTCAAGTTTTTGTTTGAGTTATCTAGTTTAATCTGAGCTTGTTTACCTATTTTAATAGGATCACAGGTTAATGAATAGCACACTTCACCACCTGAGATGTTAAATGTGAGTATTGGTGTCATGTTACTCCACAACCGCCTGCCCACCTCAGGGCAATGACGGCAGTACTTATAGAGTTACAGAGGGGAGTGAATGTCACTCACATCCACCATTTCATCCTGGTTTGTACCATTAAAGATGTGCAATAATACCGCAGCAGAAGTGGGCACCGCCACTAGACAAGTGGTAATCAGATCTTGAATGCTTCGCATGTTACTCATACAGAAGTGAGATACATTCAGCACTTCCTGCGTCAGATGAATCCAAACATTGTTCGGTTGATGCAGTAGCGTCGGCATCTGCGGCTGGCGATTGAATCATTGGGTTATGAGCCCCTCCCGCTCCCTGATGGAGCCTCCCGAAAGGGCTCAATACACCACACTCATCGTACAGGCACCCCCACAGGATGATCTGAAAAGAACAGAATACAAAACACGTATTATCATTCTTGCAAATAACATTTGCCAGCGGAAACATGTTCCCATTTGTCTTGACCAGGTCACATGACTACCAGGACATTGTCTGGTCCAGTGGCAATGACATCAGTGGGTTGAGGAGGGTTATTTGGGGATTTAATCCACACTTTGGCCCCTGGTTTCTTGTCAGTAGATCCAAACCCTCATTTGCCTCTTACAGTGAGAAGGGCTGGGGCAGTCCCCTTTTTGACAACACCTCTGTAAACCGGCATAATAACAATCTGGGCAACGCGATCACCGGGTTGCACCACTAGGTCTGTGTCGCCACTGTTCAAAAGAATAACTTTCAACTCGCCCTGGTAGTTGGCATCTATCACTCCTCCTAAAATTTGGATGCCTCTCAGGGTAAGCCCAGATCGAGGGGTGATCAGACCATAATGCTCAGGGGGAATCTGAATTCCAACCCTTGTTTCAATCAGAGTGATGTGTCTAGGCTTCAATCGATGCATATGTAAAGCATGCAGGTCAAGCCCTGCAGATTCTGGTGTAGCCCGATATGGGGCTAAAGCTCCTGGAACTGTTTGCCAATACACAATGGTATTGCTTGCTGTAAATGGATTAATCTGTAAAGCAGGTGTGAGCATTCTCATGAGAGGTGTCTCGGCATTCATAAGGGGTCGGTTGTTCAAAATTTGCAAAGCATCATACAAATTAGCCCTCACCCCTTTAGTGTCCCATCAGACAGTTTGCCTAATTGTTCTTTCAACAATCCATTCATTCTCTCAATCAGTCCCGCTGCTTGCGGGTAATAAGGTATGTGAAAATTCATTCAATGTTATGTTGTGTGCAATAGTCCTGTACTAGCCTGCCCTTGAACTGGCTGGTGTTATCACTCTTAATTTGGAGAGGCACTCCATAGTACAGAATCAACAGATCTAATGTTTTCAGGGTGACCTGCTGAGTTGCGCGCTTACAGGGAAAGGCTATGAGATAACCAGAGTAAGTATCCACCACTGTGCAGGTGTACTGACATCCTCTGCTCACTGACATTGGCCCAATGTAATCAATCTGCCATATCTGTCCTGGCAATTTACCTCTGCCTAGCTGGCCTCTCACCACTTGTGGGACAGGTCTGTGCTGTGTATGCTTACAAATGTGACATTCAATGATTGCTGTTTTAATTAAATCTAGGGGAAGATGCATCCCTCTAATCTCCGCCCACCTTTGAGTAGCTTTTTCTCCAAGATGTCCGCATTTCTGGTGTGCTTGTTTAGCCATTCCCACCAAATCAGAATTCTGCACCTCCACTTCAGCCTCTTGAATCTTGGCTCGATCCTCTGCATGACAAATGAACCATCGGTCTAATGAATCAGTCTGACAGTGAGCTTCCACATGGTAGACAGTAACTGTGCTTTGAGGTAACATTTCCCAGATCTCCTACCATAACTCCTTCCCCCATACCTCTTTGTTATGGATTTTGTACTGATATGCATGCCACGTGGGGAGCCAAGTAGCTAACCCATTGGCAGTAGACCAGGAATCTGTATAAATGTGACATTTTCCGGGTAGCTCTTGTTTCAAAGCTTGATACACAGCGTAAAGCTCTGCAAACTGGCTACTTTTTCCCTGTCCTGTAGTTGTTAAAAGCTTCTTTGTAACAGGATTATGGGACACTGCTTTTCAGTGCCTTTTCGCTCCTATATATTTTGCTGAGCCGTCAGTGAGCCAGACATGTTTTTTGTCATCTGCAGATAACTCTGCGAACTGCTGGCCCCACCCTACCGGACATCCACACACTGGAGGTACATTGTGCAATATTTCTGGATCCTCCACGGGAGCCTGCACTACCTGTTCGTGTAAAACGACAGCTCCTTTTGGACCCACTCTTGCCCTGTCCTGGACATACCATTTCCATTTTATAATGTTAGCTTCTTGCGCATGCCCAATTCTGTGAGTCTTAGGAGTACTCATCACCCACTGCATGATGGGGATTTCAGGTCTTAAAATCACATTATGTCCCAATGTCATTTGCTCGGTATCAACTAGAGCCCAATAGCAGGCCAGCAGCTGCTTCTCAAAGGAAGTGTACCGCTCTCCCGCATCTGGTAACTTCTTTGTCCAGAACCCCAGGGGCACCCTCTTTCTTCCTTGTTTCTGCCACAAACTCCAATTAGCATGCTGCCCCTGGACTGTCACATTCAGCTCAATGTCTCCCTCCCGAATTGGCCACAAATCCAAAGCACGCTGAATGATGTATTTCGCTAATTCAAACGTGCGCTGCTCCTGCTCTCCCCATTCAAACGCATTCTTCTTTCGTGTAACTTTGTACAATGGGGCCAAAATCTGAGACAAGTGGGGTATGTGTTGTATCCAATACCCGAATAGTCCAATAAAACACTGGTCTTCTTTTCCATTTTGCAGCACTGCAAATTCCCTAATCTTTTATTTCACTTTTGGCAACACTTCTCTGTGTCCCTGATTCCACTGAATGCCCAGAAATTGCACGCTCTGAGATGGTCCCTGCACTTTCTCGGGGTTAATCTCCCACCATTTACTCTGCAAATGTTCCACCACACTGTCTAGCTGAATCTGCACCTGTTCTTGTGTCTCTCCCTGCATCATCACATCATCTATGTAGTGGGAAATTTGCACCCCGGAAACCACTGGTACTTCATTTAAATGCTCTGCCACCAGCCAGTGACAGATGGTGGGGCTATGTAAATACCCCACTGGCAATCTACAAAATGTATACTGGCGCTCCGCCCACTGGGAAGCCAGCTGGGGCTGGCTCTCAGAGGCTATTGGTATCGTGAAAAAAGCATTGGCAATGTCAATTATCGCATACCAGGTCTCACTATGTTTCTGAATGCTTTCAATCAAAGTAATGGTATCTGGGACCGCAGCAGTCAGAGGAGGGGTATATTTATTCAACTGACGATAATCAATGCAAATCCTCCAACTGTTATCACTTTTGCAAACAGGCCAGAGGGCATTATTCCATGCGGTAGTGATGGGAATTACCACCCCAGCCTCCAGTAAGTCATGTATAGTCTGGCTAATCTCTTCATGCACTCCCGGTATTCTGTACTGCTTTATTGAACCTTAGTTGCCTGGGGAAGCGTTACTGGAGGAATCTTCAACAGCCCCACCCTCGCGGCGGCTATTGATATAAATCTCTTGAAACCAAATTGATAACATCAATCTTCCAAATGTAGGGTCATCCCTTTCAGAATGTCAATCCCAATAATGTACTCTTGAATGGGCACGATCAAGACGGTGTATTCTCTCTTTGGGAGTGCCCCTATTTTCATGGAGACGACTATCTGCACTGCTGGGGTTTCTTTTCCACCCAATCCTGTGATGGTAACGTACTGTCCCTTGAATTTTCTTGGGTTTCCATGAATTAAAGAGGCCTCCGCTCCGGTGTGGACAAGGGCTAGAACTCTCTGAACATTCCCAAGTTTCCAAAAAATTTCTACTTTAACATGTGGTCTATTATCTTTGTGAGCTCATCCCTGCACCGGAGTTTCACCTATTTCCTAGTCTATTTTCACTCTGCTCACATCAGACTCTGCCCAAGTCAGATCTGGATATAGTCTACGGTAATTCTCAGGGAACTCCTCCTCCCTGTCTCTGCCTTGTAACTTCTCTGAACTTGCCAGGTCCCGCTCCCACTCTCTGTCTCCAGTTCTCTCAGGACTTGTGGGTTCCCAGTCTCTTTCTCTGCTTCGGGTTCTCTATGAGCCTCTGTGCTCTTGCTCCCAATCTTCATCATCCAGGGATCTCTCTCTACTGCGTGGCTCTCTCTCTCTCTCCCTCTCTCTTTATCCTCGTGCTCCTCAGAGTCTGCCTTTCTCTGGTTCACCTGTTTGTTATCTTTCTTCTTCCTTTTCCTGCTTCCCGCCTTCTTATCCAAACCATGCTTGCGGTACATCTCCCACATGTCCTTCATGGTTCTCCCGTCAATGTCATCCCTGGCTACCCCATCTTTCAGCAAGGCCATAATACCCTGTTGTTATCAGTGCGAGTCTCAGACCGTGAATTTTTCTCCGGCTTCGTCCACTCACCTAAATCACTTAACTCATGCACGGCTTCTACCATCTGAGACAGTGGGTTACCAGCCTGATTAATCAACAGCGTCATGATGACATGCTTATGTGCAGGAGGAGCAGACCTAATCAGCCTGTTTCGCACAGACACATTTAAAATTCAATTAATCAAATCATGAGCCTTACCCAGAAAGATAGCTGTTTTCATTCCTTCCTCTTTCAATCTCTGTACTGCATCTCTTAAAGTATACCAGGGTTTATCATTCGGCGGCCAGTCTGACTCTGTCGGATACTTCAGACCACACCCTCGTGGCGCTAGCTCCAACAGATTGGTCATGGGACCATTCCCTGGATAAGTTCTAAACTCATTTTGGATAACTGGGTCAGTACTTAGGATACAAAGCCTTGGGGCGTCACCGTGATCTAATTGGACCCCTGACCCCTCATGTCATGCAATCGCACCATCCACTTAAGAAGGGTTCCCCTGACCTTTGTCGAAATCTGTCTACCACATCACTTAGGGACAGATGTATGAAAGCATTTTGCATTTGCAAACGGTGGGAATGCCCGTTTGCGAATGCAAAATGCCATTTCAGAATGTATGAAATACATTCTGAACGCAATTTTAAGGAATCGCTAAAATAGCGATTCCTTAAAATTGCGACCCTATTTAGAGAGTCGGAAATTGCGACTCTCTAAATTAGAAATCGCAAATAAGGATTCCTTATTTGCGATTTCTTAGCACATGTATGAAGCAATTCCTAAATGCGATTTTGGCATTTAGGAATCCCTAATTACCACCAAGTTGAACTTGGTGCTAACCATGTGCAAAATTTAAAAATGCATTTGAAATGCATTTTCAAATTGTACATGGAAAGCACACATGCCCTTTTGGCATGTGTGCATCTTACATGTCCCCAAATTTTTTTAGGGGGTAGCAGAGGGGGCCTTAGGCCCCCAGCACCCTGGGGTTTTGCATTTCCAAAATTGCAATTTCTGGTTCAGAAATCGCAATTTTGGAAATACAAAAAATTTGCAGATATGGGCCAACAGGCCCATAGCTGCGAATGGGGCCGGTATCGCAATTTGCGATTTGGTAATAGCATTTGCGATTTTTAAGAAATCGCTATTACTGAATCGCAAATGTGATACATGGCACTTTGCGAGTCGGAAATAGCGATTTCTTAAAAATCGCTATTTCCGAATCGAAAAGGGCCGTGATAATACATCTGGCCCTTAGTCCTTGCTGTGTGTAATCCTCCAGGGCATCCAGCATCACCCCTCCAGGGTTAGCTAGGCTATGCTGTAACTTTCGCCGATATATTGGCTGCGAAGGGACAACATGCCTGCGCTCTGTCTTTTCCTGACTAACATCTTGACAATTATCACCCCCGGACTCATCTGAAAAATCAGACGTGTCCCAGATGTTTCCCTCCCAAAATTCAGGGTCAAAGGCTAACCCTGCCTGAGAGATGGCTAAGTGTACCTTCTTTTTATTAACTTTCCCTCTTTGTCTTTTGTGCTTATACTGAGCGATGCTAACTGCCGTCCTCTCTGCAACCAGCTGGTACATTTCAAGCTTATCACTTAACAATTTATTCTGACAAGCTAACATGGTAGAGGAATTTCGGGCTTCTATTAAATCTTTTTTCATCTGCCCGTGGTCTCTCTGTAAATGTAAACATTCTTCCTGCAACTTTCTGTACGCGGAGAGCAAAATCCAGCCTCGCCTACCTAACGTACAAATCTCTTTCCCCTTATCCATCCACACTTTTTGTAAACATGTTAAAACATTTTCAGGTTCTGCATTTAACATACAGGTACTCCAATTTTCACACAAACCAGCACAACGTGACCATTCCTGAGCTAAAAGTTTATACAGGGGAGTTTCCCACCCTGGTATTTCTATGTCAGGATTAGATATATGAGAACTTGCTTTTGAGCTTGCCTTTAACTTGTTAAACATTTTTCCCCTTCGGAATCCTGCAATCGAAAATGCCAAAGTGTGTTGCTTTACACTTCAGAACAACAGAACTATGTACTTCAGGACTACCAAGGGCACAATGTAAAACAATCACTCTCAAACACCTTAATAAGTAGAATAATCAAGGTTATTTATGGGAAAAGTTCTCATATAGCAAAACTGACCACACTAAAATAACATGAAAAATAACATGAGAATAACTGCAAGAATATAAAAACTCTGCGATATAATAACTGCAAGAATATAAGCACTTTGTGATATCATGAAAAATAATCTGAAAGTAGCTGCAAGAATAAATGCATACCAAACATACACACACAATATGCTCAAATGACTATAAAATGAAAGACTTCATCGAAAAGAGATTCTGCATCCCTCGGCCGTACACCAAGCCGAGGAACCCAAATCGACTTGCGGAGGGAGTCTCGTTTGGGACAATCAGTCCTCCTGGCGTTGCATCCAACCCAGAAGAGAGTTCCTGAGCTAGTCCATAAGGGCTCCTGACCGTTATAGTATTTACTAAGGCCCAGGAGTCTTTACAAGAAAAGGACCCCCTCCTTTACAAATTGTGCAATCAGCGGTACCTTGTTCACCCTTCGAGACGTCTCCTCGGAACGGGCCGGGTTCCCAGAAGAGGGCTCCAAGGTGAAGCTTGCATTCCTCCTTGAGTATAGGCGCATCCCCCTGTCCTAAATGATAGCTTGTGGAATGTAAATAGCACCCTCCGTACCAGGCAGATGGAGCGAAGTTGAGCAGAAAAACTCCCCACCCTGCAGCTTGCAGAAGCTTGTGGAAAAACACAGAACCGTGTAACACGCCGGAAACAGACTCAACAAGATGGAGTCGTGTGCCAATGTAAAATGGAAGCAGAGGCCAATGGCCATCGTATATTTCATTGCCCTTACACTGCACTACTGTTCACCTTGCACGTAGTGCATGTAGCAATACAGCAGGTTTAGAGATATTTAGCCTATTTTAACCTGCCCAACATTGGAGATGACAACAACTACAATGAAGCAGTGGTCACTTCCTAAATACATTTCAATCCACAGCTAAGTTCAGTGTACAAAAGATTTGTACCACAGCAAGCATGAGAGCGAGAAAATGAGTCAATTGACAACTTTTACGCCAGGCTGAGGGAACTCACTAGCACATGAGTAGATGAAAACACAAGCAAAGATGTACAAGCCCCAACTGATCTAAGCCTGTAGGTCAGCAGAGATTCTCTACGAAACCCACTTGGCCCTAAATGACGTACTCACTCCTAGCAGGTCGAGTAAAGTGTCTACTGAGAGAACGGCAATAAAGGAATCAGCTCTTTCCCTAAAAGCTGTGAAGGTGGATGTAAAATCTGGGTTGTTGGTTGAGGAGGTGGAAGCCCTTATGTCATTGATACAAGGCTTTGTGTTGTGCTGCTTTGGTTTTGATTAGGAGCTGCAAGGCCTGCGACGTGATATCCTATGTCAAGTTGCATCATGCTGTGTCAGTTCCAATGAGGCCATGATCAGGAACTGCGATGCAAGATCCTGCGTCAAGTTGTGTCGAGCTGCATCTGCACTTACGAACCCACAGTTAGGCAGGCAGGAGTACATTCTGATGCTAGCAAAGGTTCCAGGACCTGTGGAGACATCTCTTGTAGGTTCAGGAACTCACTCCAGCAGAGGCCAGCAGGGCTCAGTCCGGTCCAGTGCAACAGGTCAGCTGGGCAGTTGCAGGGAGGTCTCTGCAGCTTGTTGTGTCCCTGTAGCTCAGACAGCAGGGCAGCCAAATGTCCCTCAGAGTCACGCGGGTTATCCTGGGATGAAGGGAGCAGGTCTAGTCCTCCTTCTCGAAAGCAAGGCAGTCCTCAACCAGCAGGGTAGTCTTCTGATAGCAGCAAGGCGGTGGCAGGGCAGTCCTTCTTCTGTTTGTAATGTCCACAGGTCCAGTAGTATACTGATGAGTGGCTGTGGAGATACAATATTTATAACTGGTGCCAGACCAGTCTTCTGTGTGTGGGGACACCCTGTCCTATCCCCAAATCTGGTTTTGGAGGTTCTTCCCCTTCCCACCTAAAGCTTCAAGGAGACTGCAGTGATAAACGGCAGCTGAAGTCAGGTTTCTTTGTGTGTGCTACAGGCAAGCCTTTTGAAGAGCAAGTGGGGCAGGGCACAGCTCTGCCCCCAATCATCCTCGTAGGATGTCTCATCCTCCATATACCTAATTCCCTTTGTGTTACTGTCTAGAAGCAATACTCAAACCCCAACAGCAGAGCCATTCACAGTTATGTGGCCCAGGACACTGGAAGAACACACAAATGGTTAGGACAAGAAAGTAGCTGCTTTTTAAAAGTGGCAATTTCAGAATTGTGACTCAAAGTCAGACTTTGCGAATAAAAAAGGATTTAAATTACAATTCAGTTGTGTGTAAACAGCATATATCTATCTGTTCCAAATCCAAAGTTATCATTAATTTAATGTAATAAGTTAACCCAGTTTTAGTTAATGAGAGCGGTAGGCCTTACATGAGTGAAAAAGCTCTAGGAGTTTTTCACTGCCAAGTCATGTAAAACTTAAGCACATGTCCTGTCTTTTAAATACAATGCACCCTACTCTGTGAGCCTTTAGGGCCTACTTTAGGGGTGATGTATATGGATAACAAAGGGAGGTTTAGACCTGGTAATGAGTTTATTTTGCCAGGTCCAAATGGCAGTTTAAAACTGCACTAGAGGCTGCAGTGCCCTGTCTGATAAATAAAAACACTACTTTTGTGGGTGGCACAATGTGTGCTGCAGCTCCACTAGTAACATTTAAGTTACAGGCCCAGGGTACATATAGTACCATTTACTAGGAACTTACACATAACTTAGGGCCTGATTCTAACTTTGGAGGACGGTGTTAAACCGTCCCAAAAGTGGCGGATTTACCACCTACCGTATTACGAGTCCATTATATCCTATGGAACTCGTAATACGGTAGGTGGTATATCCGCCACTTTTGGGACGGTTTAACACCGTCCTCCAAAGTTAGAATCAGGCCCTTAGTGTACTAATCAGGTAGATGCCAATTGCAGCATGTTTTAGAAAGAGAGAGCACAACCACTTTACCACTGGGTAGCAGTGAAAATGTGCACTAAGTCGTAATACCAACAAAAAAAAGTTTCAGCACAAAAGGCAAAAATCTAGGGGTGACCTTGTGACAAAGGCCAAGTCCAACAGTGAAAGTGACAGCGACACCTCAAACTAGAGACAGCTGAGGCTTTGCCCAAGCACTCCCAACCAGAGGTGAGGCAGTGACTGTATGCCCTGTGGGTCCTGTAGAGGTGAGTCAACCCTAGCAGCAGTTGTCTTGCGCAAGGGAAGTCCTGAGGAATGGGTGCAAGCTTCACCAAGGAAACAAAGAAGATTAAACACAGATATTTCTGATCTAATTTGTAGACAGTTCTTCCTAAGATAAGAGACCACAGCCAAGGTTCAGAATACGCATTAAACACTTCAACCTTAGAGTCCTCTAAGACTCAGGGTATTTGTTAGTGTCAAGTTTCAACATCAATATTTGTAATTATGACCTAGGCTCAAGTTAATATTCACTAAGACACACATATATTTGTACAGCGGTCTTACTGGACTACTGGTGATATTTGAGGACATCATCTCTCATGGGTTGACACTAATCACAGCAAAAATATTCATCACAGAAGAATGCACTGGAACTTTGTTGAGCTTGTGCAAATGGAAAAGATGTTACCTCGTCTTCTCTGCCTGCTGCATAAATACATAGAATGTGGAGGAAATGCTAAACAAATACCTCCATATTTTTCTGGCATGCTGTGTTGGAAGGGCAAACCTATAACATTATATATTGACCATTCAATAAGGACATTGGCACTCAGGAACCAAAAAATTACATTCCATCTCAGACCAAAAGTTGTCTCAAAACGCATGCAACTAGAGCAAATATATATCATCGAAAACATCACATGACCCACACTGTGCGTTTCACCCATGGTAGTGACCACAAAACGGAAACAACCAGATTCAGCATGAATCTGCATTGAAATCAGGAGGGAACGCTACAACACTCCCATTACACTAGGTATCTAAGCAAACAATAATAACGCTTCTCTAAAATGGACTTCAACTCTGGTTATTACCAACAAAGGCTTGATGACTCAAGTAGATATTTTACAAACATGGCGTAACCCATGTGGGGTTTTAACGGTATAAGAGTTTTAGAATGTGGTCAACACCAGAGGTGCCACCCTACAAGCACTGACATGTTAGGAGTCATGAACGTACGCAACAACATCCTTGATCTAGATCACAAATGTAGCAGAACAACATAACAGAAGCTACATTGCAATGGATACCTAATTCAGGCCTGGATTAACAAATAATTTAATTTTTGAAAGAATGTATAAACTTAGTTGAACTCTTTGTGCACATTTCCCAAAACAAGGTATCATCGTGGAGCCCAAAAACGTAGAAGATAATCGTAATGTGCGCCATCCTCAAAAAAGTGCTGATGTTTGTACTTCATAGGTAACTTGGCCACACCACAACCTCACCAAAGCAAACACAGCTTGGTCTAAGCCTCAAAACCAAATTAGACTTTTAAGAGCACAGAGGCCCTCAATATGACCCTGGCAGTAAATCCCGCTTGCAGCCGCGGGGACGGCCTTCAACATACCGCTGGGGCTGCGAATATCTGTTTGCCAAATAATGACACACACACAAATCCGACAGAATACAGCCACATACACAAATCCGCCAGCCCAAGGTCAGTGATAAAGTGGTGGTCCCAACACCCATACCGTTATGCCAACAGAATAACGCCCATCGCATCATGGCCCACGAATCACCACGGCAGACATTCAACGTCCGTAAACCATTGCGCTCAGAATGGACACCCAAATACAAAACACCACCACATTGGCCAATACTAAAGACACACATCTGACACTCAAACACACACCACACCCACACACCCACAGCACTATAAAACACACACCCACATTACCCACAACCCTTTACAAATCATTACCACAAGTCTGACACCAAGACCACAGCGACAACTAGACACACACACACACCACTTACATCGTACATCCCTCACGCACCCCACATCACACACCCCACCACATTACTCAACAGACTCTCACCAACACACACCACACAACACCCATGTCCCCACTAAGGCACCTCGGTTTCACTGATGAGGAGTTAAGGGTCATGGTGGAGGAAATTGCCAGGGTAGAGCCACAGCTGTTTGGAGCAGAGGTACAGCAGATATCAATTGCAAGGAAGATGGAGCTATGCTGGATAATTGTGGACAGGGTGAATGCCGTGGGACAGCATCCAAGAACAAGGGACGACATCAGGAAGAGGTGGAATGACCTACAGCAGAAGGTACGTTCCAGAGCAGCAAGGCACCAGCTTGCCATACAGAGAACTGGTGGTGGACTCCCACCTCCTCCCCCAAAGCGCACAGCATGGGAGGAGCAAGACTTGGCATTACTGGATCTTGAGGGGCTTACTTGAGTAGCTGGAGGATTGGACACTGGTAAGTCAACATTTACCACCTATCACCTCCCATACCTGCATGCCATCTCACACCCTCACTCCCATCACTCCATTCCATCCCACATACTGCACCTACACATATGACTGACCCGAATGCCAAGCCCTGCATCCTATACCAATGCATTGACAGCCTTCCCAGCCCTGCATTGACACCCATCACCAAAGCATGCACGGCATAGGGAAACTAACAATCACACAATACATCACCATCCACAGGCTAAAGGTGGCAGGGCAACACCAACAATAGAGGGCGAGCCAGAGATGTACAATATGTCACACATGAGGCATAATACATCACTTACATCCCCACAGGTACCCCAGCCAATGTCAGCGAAGAGGAGGTTCCACAACTATCCAGTCCCCCAACAGAAGATGCCCCCAGTGATGACAGTAACTCTGGACTACAGGATCTGGATGACCTACCTGGCCCATCAGGGACCACTGGACAGCCGGTCACCCAAGCCCACTGACCACCACAGGGCCTCCACCATCAGGATCCACCACCACAGCACTCACCCAGCGTACCCATACCTCTGTCCCCAAGACACTTCAATCAGCAGTATGCCCACCTGTACAGGGACCCCAGGTCACACTTCATACCCAAGACAGTCATGGACCTGGAAGTGAGGAGGACAGGACCAGGGAACCAACTCTCCAGGAGGCACTCTCCGTGATCCTGCGAGCCTACCAGCATTCCCAGGACACGATGGGCCAGATAATTGACAAGGTGCAGAAAACAGGCGGCTGAAGGAGGGACAGTATCAGGGGATCAGGGAGGACTTGCAGGCCATTAACACCACCCTGATCTCCATAGAAGGGATGCTGGCAGACATGGGCAACATCATGAGGGAGGCAACAGCACACCAGCGGGCCCCTACCACTAGCCAGTCCATTGACCAGCCCTCCACTTCTGCTGCAGCTAGTGGGCAGGAGGCACCGCCACGGGACCCACAGGCCACCAGCATCGCTCCCCCTGCAGAAGGTGAACCACCCCACAAACGTTCCCTGCGAACCAGACAGAAGCCAGAGACACTTGCCAACACCACTGCCAGGAAATGAGACTTTCCTGATTGTCCCCCTTGTGTTCCACCCTGTCACCTTGTCCACTTGGAACTGCCTTTGCTCCCCTTCCAATGGCCCATTGGACACTGCACCTGTGCTAAAAACAGACTGGAACAATATCCTGGGCTTTCCTCCATCATCACAGCATTACATTGCAAATTCCCCTCAATTTCTTAGCACTACAATAAACACCCTTGAACACAACTTGACTACTCATGTTTCACGTATTGGAAATGTGTATTTATGGAAACAGTCACATTTAGTGCACATGAACTGTACACTGTGAGAGCATAGAAATAATGACCTGTAGCTGGTTGTAGTCAGCACATCAGTACACAGTTGTTATATCACCAACATCTGTAAAATGACAAACCATAGGTGACAGTAAGTTGATCTGCAAAGGAAGTTAATGCCATCATGCTACAGCCACACAGAATACACCAATAGTCATAGGAATGTGCAGTTGCACTGTCTCACCGGTGTGTCATTGAAAGTACTGACAGATAACTGATGTCCTGTTGTCCTCATCCTCAGCCTCTTCATCCTCACTGTCCTCAGGGTCTACTGCTGCCACAGGGGCATCTCCAGTCTCCTCCTTCTGCAGAAAAGGTACATGCCGTCTGCGGGCCAGGTTGTGCAACATGCAGGTTGCCACTACTATCTGGCAGACCTTCTCGGGTGAGTAGCACATGGATCCACCTGCCAGATGGACGCACCTCGAACCACAACTTCAGAATCCTTGGTGTACTTATGTAATGGGACAGTTTTAATGGCGAGGTATGTGGTAATCTAATCTATGACGCAGTTGATGTCGATATGACCATTCCCCCCCCCCTCGAAATGGCGACCACCTGTCCTAGGGACAGGTGGATGTGAGGTAATTTCGCCGATGTTGGGTGGTCCTGCACTGCCGTGCAATTTCTCATTGAATAATATGGAGGTCTATGGAGTACAGTGGCCAATGGAGATCTGCGCCGGCGGTGACGGTGTCCACCACCACGGACGTGACTGCCATTTTCTATCTGAATCCTCACTTGTTTCCTGACCTTCAACAGGAGGACACCTACACTGTGTGTGCTGCTGTGACCTGTGTCTGGAACGCACCATGGCCCGTGTGACTGGGGAAAGGGCCCCTGCCTTCACTTTGAAGGAGTTGGAGCAACTGGTGGATGGGGTCCTACCCCAGTACAGACTGCTGTATGTGCATCCAGACCAACAGGTGAGTACACATTGGGCACAATGCATGTGGGAAGGATGCATGGGGATGTATGTGCAAGCATCGTGTCATCAGCGGGGGCGCGGGAATGTCTTGTGGTGGGGTACATGGTGTGCGCCGGGTGATGTGCATGCCAATGGTGAAGGAAACGGGTATAGTGGGCCATTTGTGTAACAAGCTGGACTACTTGTTTAATGGTGTTCTCCTCTCTGTATTGCCTCTGCAGGTCAGCACCCATCAAAAGAAGGGATTATGGCATGCCATCGCCAAGGACATGCAGACCCTGGGGGTCTATAGCAGGCGGAGCACCCTCTGTCGGAAACAGTGGGAGGAGCTGAGATGCTGGGCACAGAAGACCGCGGAGGCCCAGCTGGGGATGGCTTCCCAATGAGGAAGGGGTGCCCATCGGAACCTGACCCCCCGTTAGGCCGCATACTGGTGGTGGCCTACCCTGAGCTGGATGGGCGCTTGAGGGAATCACAGCAACCACAAGGGGGTGAGTACAGTGGGTATCATTCCAAAATTTGGCAGGTGGGGTGTGATCCAGGTGGTGGATGTGAGTTACTGGGTGCCCCTAAGGCCAGGCCAGACATTGCTGAGTGGGTCAACTCTAGGGTGATGGGTGTATATTAAATGCAGGTCACCTAGCTTGTTAGCATTCCATTTCAGGCAGGGCTTCATGGGTACCAGGAGGGGTGCAGTTGGTGGTGTGTGGCCCTCATCTTGCCTTAGCATCTAGCCATATCACTGGCAGTGCAATGCATAGTGCTTAAGCCTGTTCCCTGTGTGTGACGGTACTGTGTATGCCAACTGTGGTGTTGGTGCAATCATTGCCCCAGTGTTTCCTTTGTCTCTCTCCCCCCCTTTTTTGTTCTGTCATCCTGCCCTTGTGTGCATTAGCATCATCTGGCAGAGGAGCAGGGGCACCGGCGACAGAGGGAGCTGCATCCCACAGGACCCAGGAGGCAGAGTCCACCGACGCCGAGGGAAACAGTGGGACGGAGGGCAAGGGGAGCACCACGGCAGAGACAGGAGGTGACAGCACAGACTCAGATACCTCCTCCAATGGAAGCTCCCTGGTGGTGGCAGACACCTCTGTGACCACCCCAGATGCAGGTACAGACGCCACCCCGTGCCAGCACCGCCCTCCCAGTAGCCCCTCAGTGTGTTAGCCATGCCGCTCACCCAGGAGGGTGGGCATCTCCTTCACCCCAGGCACCTCAGGACCTGCCCCAGTGAGCCCTGCTGCCCTGAGTGAGGAGGCTATTGACCTCCTGAGATCCATCTCTGTAGGGCAATCAACCATTGTGAATGCCATCCAGGGGCTGGCATCCCAGATGCAGCAATGCAATTAATTCCTGAAGGGCATTCACGTTGGATTGGCGGCCCAACAGACATGGATTCAGGCTCTGACCCCCTCTCTGATGGCAGCCAGTGTCCCTGTTTCTACCGTCCCCCCTCCAACTACCACTTCCCAGTAGCAGTCTCCTCAACCCCAACCCTTCCCAGGCACACATACTGACTAGCATGTACACAAGAGAACACCCAAGTGTGGCGCCAGCAAACACAAGCACCACACTTCATCCCACAAACACTCACGCAAACACCAGACAGGTACAGACACAAAAACATCCACTGCCTCCACTGTCTCCCCCTCCTCCTCCACCTCCCTCCCAGTCATGTCCACACCCACAGCTGCATGCACTGCATCAACATCCACCACCAGCATCACCACACCAAGCAGCACACACCTCACCAGCAGACACATCCACAACATACATGCATGCGTCCCCTGTGTCCTCTCCCACCCTGTCTGTCCCCCCCTTCTAAAGGACACAAACGCAAGCACTCACACACCCAACAGCCATCCACCTCACATCAGCATACTGCCCATGCACCTGAACCCAAATCCAGCAGACATACACCTCCTACAACCTCTCCCTCAACCTCCACTCCCATCACTCCTCCCTCCTCCCGCCCCACTGTCCCTAAGAAGCTTTTCCTTATGCAACTTGAACTCTTCCCTCCCCCTCCCCTACCCCATCCTGCACGTAATGACAGGGTCCCAACGAGCCAGCCCAGCACCTCAGCCAAACAGTCCATGGGGACAGTGGTGGCACCACCTAGTCATGGTGGGAAGGATTTCACACCTACAGCCAAGAAGGGGAAGGAGCCTGCACCTCCAGCCAAGAAGGGGAAGGAGCCTGCACCTCCTGCTTTGAAGGGGAAGAAGCCATCGACTCCTGCCCCGAAGGCTAGTGACCATGTACAACCTGCCATGAAGGGGAAGAAGCCATCAACCCCTGCCAGGAAGGGTAAGGATTCCACATCCAATGTCATGGAGAGGACGAAGTCCTCTACTCCAGCGGAGGCCGTCAGGGTGACATCTCCACCAGCGGTCACGAGGCCCCACCGCAGCTGAGGAAGTGCAGCCATCACCACCTGCAGAGGCTACCTAGGAGGCACCTCCCTCTGCCACCACAGTGCAGCCATCACCACCAGCGGAAGCCATGTAGGCCACCCTCCAGGGGCTACTATACGAGGGGGCCCTCCAGAGACAGTGGGCTAGTCACCCAACTGACAGACTGTAGCTTTGTACTCCCCAGGACAGAGTAATGGGCAAAGAGCCCCCTCCAGAACTAGTGGGAAAGTCACCCACCTGAGAGACTGTGGCCTTGCACTCCCAGCAGAGAGAAATGGGCATGGTGCACCCTCCAGAACCGGTGGAAAAGTCACCCACCTAAGAGACTGTGGCCTTGCACTCCCCAGGACAGAGAAATGGGCATGGAGCCCCCTCCAGAACCAGTGGGCTTGTTCCCCACTTCGGCTGAGGTGACCCCCATACCCATTAGGTGCCTACCCACTTGCAAACTGATGCCCCTGTAGAGTTCTATCTGGAGGAGGTAAGGATTCGAGTTGGGCCTTGGACTGTGCCCTGTGGCCATGTGGGCCCTTTGAACATTGGATTGGGCAGTGTCCCTTTGTGTACATGTGTACATATCTGTTTCACAGATAGTTGGATTATTTATTAGCTGTTGATATTAATTCATTCACCTTAGTGCATTCCTGTGGTCCTTGCATCATTCTGCTGTGTATCGGGTGCAAATTGTTTTTCGTGAGCAGCTGGAAGTGTGTATGGTGTGTGTGTTGGGTGTGTGTTGTGCGTGTGTGTGTTTCACTCTCATTTTCTTCCTTTCCTCCCTTTTTTTGCTAGGTGGCTGTACTCACCATTGTCGTCTTCGTCAGCCTTGGTGTTCCAGGTGGAACATAACATAGAAAATCATCGGAAAAACATGCAGTTTGGGTTCCATGGCAGCGTTGTGCTTCCCTGGGTCTCCAGTGGTGAGCCTTTTCTCTTCAGTGATGTGTTTCTGCCAGGCTTTTGATGGCGTTGGTACCGCCCCGGAAAATGTGGCCGATTGTAGGGTCTTAATATGGTGGGCAGTACTTTGTCTTCTGCCTGGCTGTTGATGGCGACCGCCGGCATGCGTGGTGTTTCCACCCTGGCGGATGGTGTGGTACATTGGCTGTCTATGGGAGTTCTCACTGCCATGGTCATAATTTGGCTGTAATTACCACCAGCCTGTTGGTGGTATTACCGCCACTTTATCACTCACTGCCAGGATCATAATGAGGGCTAAAGTCATCTATCCTATGTGATGAGTGACTATTCTAAGTGATGAAATAACTAAATATGACATCCAAACCAGAGTTAGTAGGTGATGTCGGACCCATAGGATATGGGGCAGTGTTGCAGCAAAAACATTTGTGAGTACAGTGAAGAACAGTGGTGTTTGCAAAGCCAAGTGCTGAGAGACATGGAAAAGAATACTCACAAATTGAGAAGGAGGAATTAGCAATACCATGATTCTGTGTTCACTTTCATCTCTATTTATCATCTCTATTTTATGAACATTAATTCAGAATTCTGAGTGTTCACAGACCACAAGTTTCTCATACCTTTATTTAAAGACACTGACCAACATTCACTGCTTAAGATTGTAAAATGAGCATTTGAACTGTAAAATAGTAGTTTTCCAGACACCTACATACCAGTCGAGCTAATACTGTTGAACTATAAAGGGGCTTCCCGAATAACCCTAACAAAACCTGGGACATAGACAACCATACATAGTTGGTTTTCTGTAGGGATAAATTAATTATAAACATTGCTCCAATGACTTTTAAATTGCCATTGTGAATGCTATTTTAATCAGAATTAACAAATCTATACCTTGTTTATCATGCCCTCATCTCCTCATCCTCCAGTAACTATAAACATTGTGTGTCAATATATTAAAATATTTCATACTGACACAAGACGTATTTACACAAATTACGAAACAGTTACACAAAAATCCTGCCAACATGATTTTTTTGCACGTGTTAAAGTTTCTTCAATTTTACAGTATGGTACACGTTGAAGGTAATCCATAAATATAAAGTGGTAGGAGGGTCCAAAGTCCTTATGTCACCCTTCGAGTCACCAATAATTATTATATTTTACTGGCAAACTGCTCAACTGGCAAAATAGGAGGCAGCATAGCAACCCCTTCAACTACGCATTGTCATTGTGCAAATATTCTTACAAATGTATGTGTATTTGGGTGCTTGTCAACCCTCATGGTGGCCCGCACAAGAACAGCCACAAACCACTCCTGCAATTAGATTTACTCACTTGAAACCTCCACAATACCAGCCTAACCTTTAAGTGAGCAAATATCAATTATAAGGGTTGAATGTCACCATCTTGATTCTGTGAAAAGAAATTAGGGTTTACTCTTGGAAAGTATGCTAAACCTTATTTCCTTCAGCAGGTTGTCCTTTTCAACATGGACAGAGAATAAGGCTGAAATGATTAGGGATCTCTCCTGTGCCTGAATGACAGTAGCAAATGGCCTACTATCAGCATGACCATTATATGCTTTCCCTGTTGCCACATGGTCTGCCCTAATTTGTCTGTGAGCATGAAAAGCAGGCTCGCATGGCACCACTGAAAACACATTAAGTTGCTGCTGAGCAACAAGGTCACAACCCTTCTCATCGGACACAGCCCTTGCGTCAAAACACAAGGGGCCAGATGTAGCAAAACGGCAATTTGCGACTTGCAAATTGCGAGTCCCTGCGACTCGCAATTTGCAAGTCGCAAATTGCTATGCAGTACGGTGTCTCAGACACCGACTGCGACTCGCTATGGGGTCGCAATGACCCACCTCATGAATATTCATGAGGTGGGTCGCAAATTGAGGCCCCATAGCGAGTATAGGCACTTGCTAACATGGAGGCCTGCTGTCGTCAGCAGACCTCCATGTTCGTGACTGCTTGATCAATAAAGCAGTTTTTTTTTTTACGTGTAGCCCGTTTTCCTTACAGGAAAACGAGCTGCACTTAAAAAAAAAACGAAACCTTTAGTTTCGGTATTTTTTCAGGGCAGGGAGTGGTCCCTTGGACCACTCCCTGCCCTGAAAAAATATTTGTGGGTCCAGTCACAAACTGGAAGGGGTCCCATGGGGACCCCTTCCAATTTGCGAGTGGGTTACCATCCACTTGAAGTGGATGGTAACTGCGATGCCATTTGCGACCGCGTACGCGGTCGCAAATGGTATTGCATCCCACTGCGAGTCGCAAATAGGAAGGGAACACCCCTTCCTATTTGCGAGTCGGAAATGCATTTTGCGAGTCAGTTCCGACTCGCAAAATGCATTTCTGCATAGGAAACTGCGTTTTGCGACTCGCAAACGGCAAATTTTGCCAGGTGGGCAAAGCAATGCTGAAGTTGCACTGCCTGTGGATTTGTGATTTCACACGTGCCTAGTTATCTGCACAGGAGGTTGATCCTGAAGAAACAAGTGAAAGAAAGGGGAGTAAAACATAAAATATGAATTCAGTTTCTTCATCAAATAGGGCATGGAAGGGGTATCGAATGATGTGATGCAGACCAAGAAATTGCCAAATCATTCATGTTAGTACGAGCTAGAGGGCCTCTGGAAGCACCACTATAACCCAACCTGTTTTGTAAAGATGTGCAATATTTATGAACCTGTTACTATGAATTAACCCTCTTGCTGACATAAGGTCAAATATCATAACACAATTAAGGTTTATACATTTCTAGATCTGCATAGTCTTTCATTAACTTAATGACCGCTTTACCATTTTCACCCTAAATCAATAGGTCAACTTCGTCTTAGGGTCTTGAACCCTAAAAAATATTTTTAATTATCCAAGAAAACACCCTGATGGTGAAAACTAGTCCTAACTGCTGAACAAGAATTATTTTTGGTCGCCAAAATGAACATAAGCACACACAGAAGGCTGGGCTAGAACATAACTTTCAAATTTTTTATAACTAACTTTATAAGATCACAAAAACATACTAGCATCATGAACGTGAAATGAGACACACACATTAATATAATTCCATTACCAACATTAAACCTTAAGCAATCTCGTGAACTTCTCTCAAATAGCAGTCATTTCCAGACGTGTCTGGAGCAAGAGGAAACCGTTGTTAATTTTTTTTTACATCTGCAGCCATATATTGCAATTATAAAGAAGCTTATAAGATTCACCAAACGCACACCCCTAAACATACCTGCGGTAGTCTCATTATCATAATGGATCTTTCCTCCTCTTATGTATCCTGGTTTATAGACATCCAGATTATATGCAACATTTCCCTCAGTTGTTCTTCGAGCTATCTTTCTTTACTGTGTGGATTCTGCAAATATTCTCTTGCTCTGCGATTTTAAATATTGGGCCGGGGCGTGGCCAAGGCGTCAAGATGGCGGACGCACTTTCATAGTGCTCCAGACCCCTCCGTCATCCGCCTTGAATCCGCCAGGAATCACAGGCCCCTGGACGTCTCCCTTCCGTCGAAGGGACACCAAGACCTCCTGCCCAGAGACGGGAGGAAAAAAAAAGCGAAGCCCGAGTCCGATCCAGAGGCTCGGGCGGACTCACGGAGTCGCGGCCGCGAGGAGTGGCTGGGAACATCGGAGGCCTCGGACGGGGGCAAGACCCGCCGGGACAGACCCGGGGAGAGGGGCCGGGGCTGCCTCTGGCCCGCTGCCTCCTACCTGCTCTCCTGCGTCCCCCCCATCTCCCCAACGCAAAGGACGAGGCCCAGAGTCGGCGCGCGCGGCGGGGGAGAGAGCGGCCCAGGCCGCGATCGCAAGAGGGCCCGAGCGGACCTGGGGGTTTGCGGCCCGCGTCCGGCCACGAAGAAAAGCCGAGAGCGCCGGAGGCGCGAAGCCCCGGAAAAAAGCGGAACCCGCTGCAGCAGATCCTGGGGGGGGGGTCGTATCCCCCGTCTTCTCTCCTGCATCCCCCCCTCCCCGGCCGGAAAGCCGAAGCCCAGAGCCGGGACGTGGGGATCGGCCCAGATCGAGGCGGTGGATCGGAGGGAAGAGTTCCATCACCGAGACGACCACGAACAGAGGTACTGGGCCGGGGTGTCTCCATTGTGACTGAAACCCGGGGAGGAGCACTGACACTCTGACGGAAAGCCCCCTCTCTTCTGAACAAACAATCCTTCGCCCCCTTACTGCTTCTGCCATCATCGGGCCCTCATCCTCCTCTCCCCCTGGAAAGAAGAGGGGAAGAAAACGCACAACACCGGGGTTGCCCCTCGGGCTCTTGTATCTACAGCTCATGCACTACAATCTGAGGCCACGAGGAAGAAAGGACACAGAGCCAACCACCAGTCATAAAAGATCGATCAACCTCCCATTGCGTGCGAAACCAGGGAGATCAAAGTAAAAACAACCATAACCAGATATACAGAGGCAACCCATGTGGAGATTAAATGCTTGGTACCTACAAGACGAAGAATTCGTAGAACAGCTACAAGAGGCACAAAATGAATATTTTGGCCTGAACGAGGGATCGGTGTCCTCACCTGGCATTTTATGGGCAGCAGGCAAGGCTGTCCTGAGAGGGTCAGCCAGAGGCCTGATAAGAAAGATAGAACGTCATAAAAATCAAAAGATTGAGTCATTAGAGAAACAAGCAGCAGAGCTAGAACTAATGCAAGAAGAGAACCCCAACGGAAGGAGCGCAAGACAGCTGTCCCTGATACGAGAGGAAATCAGAGATCTGTCCCTAGAAGCAGCAAAAGCTCTCTGGCGAGCAAGCACAGCCAGAATATATGGATGGGGGGACAAAACAGGGAAATTACTACACTGGCTGATCTCCCATCACAGAGCCTCAGCCATTATTTCCGAAATATGGGATGGAGAAAAGGGCAAAGTCGAGAAACGCCAAGATATAGCAGAGGCCTTTGCCCGATATTACAAAACATTGTATAAGGCCTCAGACTCCATCGACCCAGCCCATGGCCGTAGACTACTAGACACAATCCCCCTGCCCAGTCTGCCCCCTACAAAAACGCAGATCTTAGATGAACCTTTGCAAGAAGAAGAGATAAGCAATGCCATCTCGGGACTGAGAGCTGGAAAAACCCCAGGCCCTGATGGCTTCCCAGCAGAATATTACAAGAAATACAAAAAGGAGCTGTTGCCACATCTAATGGCCCTTTTCGCAGAAGTAGAACAACAGGGGCGTTTCCCGAGAGGGCTGGATGAGGCCACCATAGTGGTGATTCCAAAATCTAACCCTCCATCACCACACTGTGCAGACTATAGACCGATCTCATTGATCAACTGTGAGGTCAAGATCCTAGCCAACATACTCGCAACACGTCTCAAAAGAGTACTACCGCAACTGATCCACGCAGACCAATGTGGGTTTATGACAGCCCGCAGCACCCGTCAATGTATTCGCCGCCTCCATGTGGCCCTCGATGAAAGACATAAACTACCCAGAGACTTAGCGCTGCTCTTTATTGACTTCGAGAAGGCTTTTGACTCCGTAGACTGGAATTTCCTATTCATGGTGCTACAGAGGGCGGGATTGGGACCAAGATTCTGTCAACTAACCCGAGCGTTATATGCGGACCCCTCGGCCCGAGTACAAATCAATGGAACCCTATCATCACTCTTTGAAGTCAGAAGGGGAACAAGACAAGGATGTCCGCTATCCCCCCTTCTCTTTGCCCTAACTATAGAACCCCTGGCCCAGATGTTCCGAACAGACCCGGAATATTGTGGCTGGAAATGGAAACACGCCACAGAAGACAAAATAGCTTTATACGCAGACGATGTATTACTTTATATGGGTACCCCAAGCACATCTTGCCCACGCAGTCTCCAACTCCTTAAGAGCTTTGCAACAGCCTCAGGCCTGAAGATGAACCCAGCCAAATCGGCTTTGGTCCCTCTGGCACATACTCGAGACTGCTTTGACTGGCAGGACACAATTCCCCTCCGCAGACTGAGCTTTAAATACCTCGGTGTCTGGGTAACCCTTCTACCGGAACTGACCTGGGCAAAGAACGTAGACTCGCTGTTAACACGAGTCAAGACAGACCTACAAAAATGGCAGACACTACCATTAAACATAATGGGGCGGACAGCCTTATATAAAATGATGATTCTACCCAGACTAACATATGCCTTTCAGAACTTCCCCCTCCCCATCCCACGTTCATGGTTTCGAACTCTAGAAACAGCGACACTACAATTCCTTTGGGGCGGGAACAGACACCGGGTAGCCACAAAACACTGCAAGAAGGGAACGCATGAGGGAGGCCTGGGGATGTCAGACCCATACCTATACTATTTGGCGACACAAATCTTAACAATACATGACTGGTTCAACGGAGGGTGGTCAGACCCGGCATACCAAATGGAATTAAACACCCTAGGCTTCCCACGCATCTTGGATGCGTTGTACAGTACGCCTCTTCCCCAATGTATGGGCGAGACAACCAGAGCCACCCTTCTGGCATGGCGGGCTGCACTGAGACACACCCAATGGAATTCAGTAATCACCCTACAGACCCCGCTATGGAGAGGGAAATGGATGAATGCCACCGCCACACTGGAGGGATTTACAGAATGGGATAAACTAGGGATTTCACTGGTGGGGGACATATGGAAGGGCGAAACACTTAAATCCTTTCAGGAACTGCAGACAGAGTTCCAACTATCCCGAACACAATTTTTTAAATACCTTCAACTCAGACATGCCATAGGAACGCAGCTCCCCAAAAACCCACTACCGGAATTTAACCCCCTTGAAGCCAAAACTTTAATGGGAAACATGGGAGGGAAAGGGATATCACAACTATATAGAATGTTGATTAACAATACACCAGGAGACGCGAGCTCGATGAGGATGGGGTGGGAGACCTGGACCGGAGCTTTAGAGGACTCGGAATGGGCAGAAGCTTTAGAAGCCCCAAAAACCCTAGCCATATCAGCAAAACTGCGTACCATACAATTTTACTACATACACAAAGCATACTTGGCGCCCAAAAGGCTTTCACAGGCGGGAATATGGCCGAACAGCCGCTGCCCCCGCTGCGACATGGAACACGCAGACTTCTTCCATATGGTCTGGTCTTGTCCGACATTGCAGATCTACTGGGAAAAAGTGCTAAATGAACTAAACAAGACAATAGGAACGAAACTCCAACTCTCCGCCTCCATGGTGTTACTAGGAATCATGGAGGAGAGATTAAGATCACGAACCAATCGAGCGTTCATTGGAACGGCTCTGCTGGTAGCCAAAAGAGACATAGCCGCGGCGTGGACTTCGCCTACCGGCCCATCCCTGCAGAAATGGAGAAAGGGAGTAGACTGGTGCGCAATCCAAGAGAAACAAATATATGAATCGAGAGGAAATATGAACAAATATGGGTCCATGGCTTGAAACACTGTCATACACTAGATCGAACCCCCCCCCTCCTCCTCACCGAACGTGATCAAGGAACTATCTATGCCTTCCCCCGAAAGGAAAAGAAAAACATGTACATAGTAAATGTACCACAATTGAATTGTTCGGTTGTACCTGTGCTAAACTGTTGTTGCCATAATTCTTTGAAAACAATAAAATTTGGTTATAAAAAAAATATATATATATTGGGCCAACTATGATAAGGGAGGACACCAAGCTATTGATTTTGACGACTATCTCAAAAACTTACATTTTCAACAACATGTGCATTCTCCCACTCATATCAAGGGCCACACATTAGCTCGAGTTTGGTCCACTCATCTAGCCATTGACAATTTAATAGTATCCCCTTGTTCTTCGTCCAACCACAGCTGTATTAGTTTTTCATTGATAATTGGGACCCATCAAAAAACTCCATCTTTATCGAAAACATTCATCAGGAACTGGTCAAGAGATTGATCTGAACCAGTTCTGTGATGATCTAGCCATGATCTTGCTGATATCAAGTAATAACAGCAGCGCCCACACTAAAGCACTTTTTGACTGGCCAATCACAGCTAGTGACATTCATGCCCCCTCCATCTACCCAAACAAATTAGGTGCCTCTAAATGGTTTACAGACAAGCTGAAAACAGCCAAGATTGATTTAAGGCGCTCTGAGTGGAAGTAGCAGAGAAATCACAGCCTAGAAGCAAAGGAAATCTACTATAAACACCTAAACACCTCAATGAATATAAAATGTTCATCCTCCAAGCAATGTCTACCCTCTTCATTAACAAAATTCTCTCAGCTAAAAACAAATCTAAAGAGATCTTTGAAAGGCACACAGAGCAAAAAACGAATGCTCCTTCCTTGAGGAAACTGAATATCTAAACACTTGTCAGGCAGGCTTTTACCCAGCTAATTCCACCAAAACAGTTATCCTGTTAATCTCTCAGTGGTAGATGACCTATGTGAAGAATGTGACAAAGATACCACCTCTGCTTTGGTCCTTTTAGATCTTTCCACAGCCTTCGACATGGTTGATCGTAAGCTTTTACTGGACCATGTCGAGGCCACAGGATTGTGGGTCCAGCAATGGATTGGGTCTCTTCCTTTCTTTATCAATCAGACTTAATCAGACTTAATCAGTCTGCCTACCAAACCTCTGAGGTCCAGCTGCACTGTGGAGTCCGTCAGGGATCCTCTCTGCCTTCACATTTGTTCAACCTATATATTCGTCCTCTCTTCCACTCTCTTAGAGATAGGAAGTGTATGATATACAACTATGCAGTCGACATGCAGCTATTATTCAAAATCGTCAACTCCCAAGATTCCAAAGACATCTTTCAATCTACAATGCTAATAATCCGCAACTGGATGAATAGCAATCACCTTAAACTGAATTCAGAGAAAACTGAAATAGTTCTTACCAAAAGCAAGGTTGATTATTGGTTTGCCTCACTTTGGCCCTCTGAGATAGGGATCTCCACTGGTCCCCAAGAGGTATGTAAAGAGCCTCGGAGTGATCATCCATATAGCCTTTCATTGAAACCTCAAATTGGAGCAGTAGTTGCAAGCTCCTTCTATAAGCTCCGACATAGCAGGAAAAATACCTGAGACACTCACTCAGGCTGTCATGGCTCTGGTAGTCTCTAGGATAGACTACGCCAATTCCTTATATGTTGGTATTCCTAAATGCCTTATGAAGAGGCTGCAATTGGACAGACTCAGGCGGCCCGACTGATACTTAAACTCCCTAATTGGTACCACATTACCTCCCTGATGAAAAAACGTCACTGGTTACCGGTGGCCCAAAGAACAATTTTCAAGACAGGCTGCATTATCCATTAAGCTTTCAGCAACAAACGTCCAGTTTTCATTTCCTCACAAATTCAGAAATACACTCCTATCCACACTCTGCATTCTTCACATTCAAACTATTTGTCGGCCCCTAAATTTAACAAGAAGAGGACTGGTGGAGCCATATTCTCAGGTCTTGCACCTAACATGTGGAATTCATTCCCCCAGAAATTAGACTTGCCACCTGTTCAGTTCAGGAAATAGCTGAAAACCTGGTTATTCACTCTAGCATATAGGTACAAATAAAGTTTCAGCACCATCTGCACTGCTCTGTTCTCAGCGCCATGAAACCGATTGGTGAACGAGCACTTTAAAAATATTACTAACATAACATATCATAACATTACACTCAAATAAAGTTTATGCACAGTCCTTTGTTCAAAACTGGACTCTTCTGTCTCATGATGTTGACGCATGACATGACAGTGGAAGACAATGATATGGTGTTATCAGAAGACATATGTCTGCACCTAGCATTGACAGTGGTGAAAGCAAACCCATGGAATACATTTCTGTCAGGCCACAGAGACAAAGTTACGTTATGTTATTTTATGTTATGTGTATTTGTATGATGCTGAAGCAGGAACTGTGTGGGCTGAGCCATGGACACCTAATGAGCAAGGTCTTCAGTTTCTTGTGGATTTCGAGAACTGGGGATGCAGCTCTGTGCAGGGGCAGATAGTTCCAGGCTTTAGGAGCCTGGTATGAGAAGGCAAAACAGCTGGTGCTCGGTCTGTGAATGCAGAGGTATAGGGTTGCAACTAGGAGTCCGGTTGAGCGGAAGTGTCTGGTAGGTTTGTGGAATTTTATGCAGTTGATGAGGTATGTAGGGCCAATGTTGTGTAGGGCTATGTATGTGTGCATCAGGAACTTGAAAAGTGCTCCTTTGTGGATTGGGAGCCTATGGAGCTCTTTGACGTGCAGAGTCATATGAGTGCAGGGAGGAAGCTTGCAGGTGAGTGTGATACTATTAATTGTGTTTGACCAATGACTTTGTGTTTCACCACTGCGCATATTAGTTGCTCAATGCTCACTAGTAGCACATTATGGGGGTTATTCTAACTTTGGAGGAGGTGTTAATCCATCCCAAAAGTGACGGAAAAGTGACGGATTTACCACCAGCCGTATTACGAGTCCATTATATCCTATGGAACTCGTAATACGGCTGGTGGTATATCCGTCACTTTACCGTCACTTTTGGGACGGATTAACACTCCTCCAAAGTTAGAATAACCCCCTATATGTTTTCTTCAGTTCAGCCACCTGTTGGCTTTGACATGGCATTAGCCAATACATTTTGTATTCAGTTCAGCTGCCTATTGGCTTTGACATGGCATTAGCCATTACATTTTGTATTCAGCTCAGCCGCCTATTGGCTTTGACATGGCATTAGCCATTACATTTTGTATTCAGTTCAGCTGCCTATTGGCTTTGACATGACATTAGACATTACATTTGATATTTAGGTTAGCTGCCTATTGGCTTTGACATGACATTAGCAGCTTAGCTGCCTATTGGCTTTGACATGACATTAGACATTACATTTGATATTTAGGTTAGCTGCCTATTGGCTTTAAGGTGGAGTTAGACATTGCAGTTGAGACATTGCAGAGATGTCTGTGTTTTTTCCAAGCTGTGTTTTTCCACAAGATGGACCAAGCTGTTTTCTTCACACCAGACCTTAGCTGATAAGAGCAGGTAGATTTTGTGTTTACCTCGCAATCCAGTCTGAGAGCGGAATGGCTCAAGAGAACTGGCCATTCTCCAAGGTCGTTCAGAACTCACACTGAGTTTGCTTTTAAGGATGACTCTGAGCTACAGTGAGGGGGATTCGAATCTGCTTGACTTCAGGCTGGAGCTAGATGTCAGTTGCCAGTCTCCCGTTTGGGTAGATAATCTCTTTCTCGCAGTTGACCGGAATCATCAACTTGCAGACCCCAGAAAGATGAAGCTGAATATAGGCCCTACTTGCCCATACAGTGATGAATTTTGACTTTTATGCTTTGCTTTGAAGTTATGATATAAATGTAATTACCTATATTTGCTGTGTACATTGCAACTGAGAAGTACTGTGAAATATTTTGCTTTCATTGTTGTGACTACTCTTTTGAACGTGTGCTTGAAATCTACTAATTTTGTCTCTCAAGAACTTGTGGGTGGGGGAGAATTAACAACAATAAAGGTCTTCTTTGAACTCAGAAGTGCATTCCAGAGAGGTTCTGTAAGCTCCGATAGGAGATATGTATGAAAGCAGAACAGTGAGTCTGGTCTCTGAGTTTTGTATGCTCTAGAGTGTTCTTATGAGCATTGGTTCTGGTATAGAGTGTGTTGCTGCAGTCAAGTTTGCTTTTGATGAGGGATTGAGTGGAGGTTCTGTGCATGCTGATAGGGAGCAATTCAAAGATTTACTAGAGTGTCTTGAATGTGTAGAAGCATGAAATGGAAACTGTGTTCACTTGGCCGTTCATGATGTGTTGATTATTGATTACTATTCCGAGGTTCTTTGCTTGAGTTGCCAGGAGAGGTGTGGGTCAGAGTTCCCTAGGCCACCAGATGGGATCCCAGATTTAGGTGTCTTTGCCAAATATTAGTACTTCCTTCTTTTCTGTGTTAATCTTCAGGCCATTAGTTTTCATCCATTCTGGAGAAATTGGTCTGGGTGTTTTGGTGTCTTGGCAGAAACAGAGAGTGTGAGCTGGATGTCATCAGCGTAAGAGATGAAGTTTATTCTGTGGGTGCAGATGATGTTGCTGAGTTGGGACATATGGGTGTTGAACAGGGTAGGGCTCAATGAGGATCCTTTTGGAACTCGACAGATGATGTGGCTGGTGCCCAAGGTGAAGGGGGTCTAGCTGAGTGACTGGGTGTGGCCTGTCAGGAATGAGCAAATCCAGTTCAGTGCAGGTCTTTGGATGTCAGCTTTGTGCAGTTATTGAATAAGGATGTGGTGTAAGATGATGTTGAATTCTGTGGAAAGGTGCAGTAGGATGAGGTCTGCAGTGTCACCTCTATCCATGATCATTAGGATGTCATCTGTAGCAGCCATGGTGGGGGTTGCTGTACTGTGTTTGGGCCTGAATCCAGATTCAGTGGTATCAAGGAGATGGCTGCAGGTGAGGTGGGCGAGTAGGCATTTGTTTATCATGTTTTCCATGCCTTTCAAAAAAAGTAGGGTAGCAGAGAGCAAGGCAGGTAGTTCACTAGCTTCTTTGGGTCTTCTCAGGGTTATTTGAGGAGGGGGAGTATGGTGGGATGTTTCCAAGCATCTGGGTAAGTGCCTGTGGTAACTGAGTCATTTAGGATCAAGATGAGAGCTGTGCTGATGAATCCAGTCTTTTAATGAAAATGTGGTAAGTGCAGGGGTAAGATGGTACACCAGAGTATGGACTGCATAGCTGTTGCAGTTTATTGAGTGGTGATGGTGGGCCAAGAGGTCAAGGTGATCCTCTGGGTGTTGGCTGAGATGGACAGGAGAGCTGTGAAGGCATAAGGGTCCAGTTGGGGTTCAAAGTTGTCATAAATGCTGGTGATCTTTTTGGTGACGTACAGGGACAGCTGGGTGCTGAGGCCATGCAATAGGGTTACTCTGGTGGAGCTTGCTGCCGGAGATTTGAAGTCTTGCACTATATCAAAGATTTCCTTGGCACTGTTAGTGCAGCTTTTGATGTGGTCGGTGAGCGCAGAGCATTTAGTGACTCTGATTTGTTGATGGTACAGTCTGAGGTGCCATTTTTTAGCTGTCCTGATTTTGCCTCCATCTGTGTTCAAGATGCTTGTAGTGGCATTTGGTGAACCTGAGCTTTTCCTTGTACTAGCTAGCTTGTGGTCAGGTTTTTGTGGCTTTGTTGGCTTTCAGAGGAGCCAGGGCATCTGCAAAGGAGGTGATTGAGGCCATTGAAGTTGCAGATAGATTCAGGGAGGTTGTTGTGTTATGGCCAGTGCTGTAGGAGTTCAGATGACCAGGACACTTCCGGTATCTTTTTAAAATCCTGTCATGAAGATCTGGTGACTGTGTTTTGTGGTGGTGTGGGATGGATATGCTGAAGCTGACAAGGGCATAGTCAGACTAGGTGATCAGTGTCATTTCTACTGTAATCTCTCTGAAAGTGGTGAAGATGGGGTCCAGTAGATGTCTAGTAGCTTGTTTGGAGCCTTCTACTTGCTGGGTGAGTCCGAGGTTGGACGTGTCCTTAAAGAGGTTGGTCATGTTGGGATCAGTGAAGTCCTCCAGGTGGTAGTTGAGGTCTCCAGAAAGGATGAAGGCGCTGGAGTCGAGGGTCAGAGTGGTGATGAAGTCCATGATGGGACTGCCTAAGTTGGCAGGTGGCCCGGAGGAGGGGTAGTAGACAAGGGTGCTGATTTGGTATGCTGATGTGGTCCAATAATATGCAGTAGTGATAAAATGGTGGTTCCCAAGAGTCTATAATGTCATGTAGTAGATCTGGCACAGCAAGTCAATCAGGGCATGGCTAAGACAAACTGAAGGCTCAATGAAAAGGTTTGGTTGCTTGGAATTGATGCACTGGTGGAAAGAACAATAAACATAGGTCTGCTATGTCAGGTGGCAGATAGTCAAATTAGGCCAGCCCATCACAGTAGAAGAGTGTACCATCCCTTGATCCAAAGTTAGTGCCTTACCAGAAGGCAAGTACACCAGATGGCAAGTACTTGTTGGTGTTCATGAATGCCTATTGGAAATGTCTAGTGGTAGAGATAGACCCATCCACTTCTTTTGAACAAGCCCAAGCCGGAGAAAGACATAACAGATTAAGTACTACTGACTGTCATTAAAACAGAGAATAATCATGCTTTCCAAGGAATCGGGTTTCAGGAGTATCTGTGAATGCTAGGGCTCAGACACCACATGATCATGCTGGGATGGCCCCAGGACAATGGGAAAGTGCAATGCTTCACGCTGACATTGAAAAAAGTTCTTTGGAGTGGTGTGGGGCAAGGAGAGAACATGGAATGGAGATTCACAATTTCCCAACAGTGTACAGAAGCACACCCCATTGCACCACTTAATGCTTACCTGTAACTGTGTTGTTTGGAAGGGCCATCAGACACAATATTACAGTGGCCACGCACTGAACGCCACAACACTTAGACCACAATGTAATTCACTTAAGAACACAACAGATAAATGATCTTGCCAATCAAAAACGGAAAGCAAGACAAAGTGACATCAGAGGGGGAGATGACAGTTTTGTCAGGAACAGACACCCAGAATGGGGGAGATTCCAAATGCCTTTTGAATACAGCTCCTGGAGAGTAACAACTATCAGAGGCACAATTGTACCAGCAGAGCATGGACATGACCAAGTGCAAGAAATATATTAATATTTAAGAATGTTTGATTGGGTCAACGAGCCTTAACAGTAAAGTGAGGGAGGCTGACTCCCCGTGGGCAGTTGGTAATGATTTGGAATGGGAACATTGGGACTCATTGCTAATGAGATCTATCCCTTCATCTGAAACGACCATGCACACAATGATGGAGACATCTGGAATATCTGCTATAGCACGGGTTGCTGGCTTTCTAGTCAGAAAGCACCCCCAGATGAGGAGGCACAGATATATTCTGGGACAGCCTCAGTTGTCCTTAAGGATGCAAAACTATGGCCCAGATTATAAGTGGTTTGGAATTCTAAGTTTGGTGGTATTTACTGAACCCATTAAGATCCGAGTGCATTAAATATCTCACCCTTTATTCAATTTTGGAAGCTCAAACTTGCCAGAATTTAACAGGGGAGAACAGTATATTAGTTACTACTACTGTTACTGGAGGATTTTGGTGTGGTAAGCACCAAAATCCATGTTGTTACCCAAGAACTCTGAATAGGTGCTATTTATCACACCTGATAAATTCCGAAACCCAGGGTATCAGATTTTATTGGGTGCGATCAATAGCATCTACTCATCACACCAACTCTGAATCAGGGCCTTGGTGTACTAAATTACTGATCCTTGTTATTACTAAACACAATGTTGGTCGTATTTTTCTATATTACGATGATGAAGGGTGTAGTATACTACCCTTACTCTGAGGCACATGCATGCATGAAAGCACTGTGACGACAGGCATACCGACTTTAATGGAATAAAAGGGGAGCTGGAGTGCATGAGCTTAGTTTACAAAGTACCGCACTCATGAGCATAGTTTCAGTTTGTATCCAACCAACCTCTTCACTGCACATACCTCTGGCTTACACAAATCTCATTAGAGGGCATGTGTGCAAACTCGCAATCAGGTACATAAATCACAGACACCTAATTGCAACTTTGAGAAGGTGTGTGAGCAATATAATTTTTGCACAGCTGCTTACTGTCAATGATAGGGCATGAGACGACAAGGCTCGGGTCTATCTTTAACTCCCTGTTGGAAAAATAAGAATTTCATACCACAGTTTTAAGTGGGCCCTGTCCTGCCAAGTCTCAGACCCGGCAGAAGTTAAAAAACAACTTTCAAACAGGTCGCATTCAGGAAATCTAATTAATGCTTACCTTTACTGACAAAAACACTGTCCAATTTTTTTAACAGAGGAAAAATCCGGAACATGTTCCATGACACCAATGCAGTTCCTATTTACATTTCATGTTTCACTTCATATTGCATTTTCTAAGATTATTTGCTTTTTAGATCTTGCCTACCAGGAAGAAAAATCTGTCTATTTGCAAAAAACCTATTGTGAACGTACAGGGCTTACCATTGGTTGGCTTGTCACTCTCATTTGCTTGCTTCTTTTTGATGGACTGCTTTCTTGCGTTTCACACTGCTTTTGATTGGCTGACTTGTACCCTTCAACTGCTGACATGTAGGAAACGACTTTTTCCTTTTACATTCAGCACTCTATAAGACCGTTTGTTTTCCAGCTCTCTCATGCATGTGCTGCTCCCCTCATAAATACTCATCCCTGATGTGTTACTTCCTGCTCCTCCCAGCTCGTCTGGAAAAGCACAGCAAAAATTCCTTTTTGCTGCGGTACAGCAGAAGAGAAGACTTTAATGGTTTTTTTTAATTTATATCCTGATTCCACATATTGCATGAGAGCATACGTTTTGAAACACAAAGGCTTTTATGCCACTGGGGTAGAGAGGCATGTGTTGTACTCACTCAGCTGCAGAGGCAGAAGGTGTTCTTAGCAAGGCATTTCTCCTTAGGGCCTATAAATCTGCTGCTGGGCTTCTACAGAGGACCAAAGGACTGAATCCTGTAGAAAGTTAACCAGGCCTTGACAAGCATTTCCCTTTACATTCTGACACTTTCTTTTTCTTTGAAAATTCTGTTTACAGTGCCCCGAGGAAAAAGTCTTTAAAAAAATAAACCATGCCATTTATAAAGTAGGACACATTGAATTCATGTATAGATTTGGGATACCATAAGGTTTTTACTTTTCCTCTAGTATTTTGAAATATTTTTCCTCGATATTTTTTAAAACAATACTTTACAGACACATGTTGGTAAAGCCAACAGCTCAGCACTCGCATTATAAATTCAAGACCTATCAGCTTTGCCAATACTTGTTTGAAGATGTGCTTCTGTAGTTACCGAGTTGCATTCAGGCATCTGAGTGAGTTCAGAGTGTGGATGGGTGCTTATAAAAGCACATGGTTGAGGTCTCTGAAGTTGAGGCAGAAGGCAAGGCAAGTTTCTCACAGTACCTGTCAATGGTTTATAAAGGTGTGTAGCTTCTATTAACATCTAATCCTTCACCTCTTTGCAGGGCGTGCAGAGCAATGGTTGCACATCTACCAATTGCAATTGTGGAAACGTGTGAGATATGCAGACAGAGCAGTGTATACCAAACAGTGGGTCAATTTTTGGTGGTTCACCAAATTTCAGGCAATTAACAAAGATGCCTTTGTATTCTGCATTTATCACGTTACATTTGCTGTTCTTCAAAGACAGAGGTCAATTGTCAGGCTGTGTCTTCTGCTGCTTACACAGAGACTGGTGTTTACAAACTCCTCTCACTTTGCAGTCAGAGAAAGAGAATTAAGTGACAATCCTCCTGGGGTACATGGATTGTAAAAGGAAAGCTGGAGGATGTCATTTTAGTTAGCATACAACACATTGTGAATACCTGTAAATGAGCTGTACACATTTAGCAGTTAGGAAAGCAAAATTAAACATAATTGTTTTATAATTGTGACGTGTGATGGAAACAAAGATTTTAGAAGGATCAGAACAAATTAAGACACTTTACATGGTGATGGACAAAATAATCAAAATAATAAATATTCACTGGAACCCAATTTTCACACATTATTACCATATGTGTGCAATATACTTTCTTCTTTAAAACTGTATGTCTGTACTAATTTAGTGACCATTTAAATGGAAAATGTGGTGTCTGCATATAAAGATGAGCCACCACACAATGCTTTAGTATGGCGATACTCAAAGTACGGCCCGCGGGCCACTGGTGACCTGCCAGGCCTTTACATGAGGCCCCCTTGCAAAACAACAGCAGTCACAGAAGCGGCCATTAGTCTCCTTGTTGTGATTTCTCAGGGGTCACATTAGCAGAGAAATGCTTCAAAGGGGCAAGCGTGCATGGGTGTAGGGGATGTATCCCCGACCAGATTTTGGAGTGTGGGGGACACAGGGGACGAGGGTGGGGGGGACAAGGGGACAAAAGATTTTCCCCCTCTCACCCCTGTGATTTCCAGGTCCATTTCCTCTCAATGTATTTTGTCATTTTTAGAAGCACCTGCACACACTTTCAGAAGCGCTTACATTGCTTCTGGGAAGCATGGGAGAAGGTTTCTGATTTTAAATTGCTGCTGTCACAGGACAAAGGTTGAAATTAAGGGGCCATCAGGCCTCCTTTTGTTTGATTATTCTAGCTGGAAGCTGTTTGGAGCCTCACACCTAGCTGCTATTTAGGAAGCAAAAGCACACAGCTTGCTATTACTTCACAGTTATCCAAGAGAGACATGGTTTTGACTTTGTTCAGACTCTGCATATAAGAGATAGGTATGCACTGTAAGAATGTCAGATGTGCTGGTCTGCCCCAGTATTTACACAAATAACAATTTAAATACCATTATTCGGTTTTATTTCTTTTATAGCGCTACTTAATCCAACGCAGGGTGTCCAAACACTTTACATCATACACATTAATATTATTCCCTGAGATATACTGGGCATACAAAGATCTCTTCAGGGAATGCCTTAACCCCCACAAGACATTTTAAAATGCAGACTTTGCACCTATTAAGAAGAAATGATTTACTTCCACATTTCTCCCTTATGCCAATTTCTTTGTGACAGAGCCTCTAAAAAATAAATTTGTAAATTGGGGCCCAGATTTTGTGTCAAAGTTGCCTAACTTTTTTGGCACAACCCCAAAGCAAAATCTTATTTGTTACACTTAGTAAAGCACTCAAATGTACTCATGATAGACCTGCTAAACATTTGTCTTGAGGTGTTAAGATCTGATGCCACCTTTTTTGACATCATGGATTGTGATGCCAAGTGCAATGTCACACGGCATGATGTGATGAGTTGTGATGTCACTTGCATACTGCCTAACTTGGTTAGTCCCCCCACTTCTTGTTGTTTAGGACTTTTTGCCCTGAGTATTTGTAGTTGCCTAGGATCACACCATTTAGTGAAACAGGGAAGCAGAGATTTTCTCTTTTCACACTATGCAATTTAGGTATTAGAAGGGTATCTCTTTCTAACATTTACACGTAACGGGGATCCGCCCCAAGTGCAGACATAAAGATACTACTTGTAAATGCCCTTTGTGAATTCCCAAAAATTCTAAAATTAGACGTTTGGTCTAAATTTAGACCAAACGTATAAGTTTACTTTTGTGAATCGGGCCAAATGTTTTTTATCTAAGTAATAAAGGGTTGGATTACAGGGTGGCTAACAGTGAGAGGCCACATTTCATTTTAAGGCAGTTTGCCTGGCTCTATTAGTGTTGTTATTGTCACATACTTAAGCATATTGAAGCATATTATCTTTTCTGCATTTATCATTCTCGTTTGACTTGTATTCTAATTTTTTAAATACATTTTAATTTTTTATGGGTCGGCAGAAAAATGGCAAATAAAGAATAACAGTTACATGGGGGTACATTGTTGATAGGGCCACTAGAATTATGCAGCAAGGAAGGGCCAAATTATGTGGCAGGGTTGACTAAGTTATGCAGGCAGAAGATGCAAATTATGTGACATAATGTGATAGTATTTCATTATTTTGTCATTTTTAGACTTGTTAACACTCTCTGGGCTTAGGTTTCACCTCATTAGTACCAGCTTAACACCTACAGATAGCAACAAGGAAAAGAAAAGTTTGCAGTCAACGTTTGCAAAGGGGCCTTCCACTGTACACCAACACATGTTGCTGTGCTTTTAGTAACTTTTGAACCGTTTTTGTTTAAATCTGCAGATTATGCAACAGATGTTAGATTTTGTGGCAAATGCAGCAAATCCATAACAATGCAAAAAAACACTGCAGCACACAATCACATAATTCCAGTGGCCCTGGTGATAGCCAACCCAGGCATCAGAACTACAGTGTTCGTATAAATTCATTTGCATAAGTCTGCACACATTTCATAATGTTACAGGACAATACAGCAGTCCTGGCCCATAAGAGCGTGTGTAAAAGGCTCTAAATAGCAAGATACACTTTGACTGTCGCAGTCACAGAGGAGTTCCATAAACATATATAGGAAATAGGCTGAAGGCTGAGTTCATTAGATCAAAGCTGTCTGGTTTGCTAAATTCATTTGGAGGACATTTAGAAAGCTTCCCTGGGAATGTATTTCACTCATTGCTTACCTTTGGCTTTGCAACTTACATTTGTTTGATTTCTATTTGCTAGCTGTATTTGATTTAGGCTGGCCAGCTTGAATTTGTCCCTCCATTAGAGCATCTCTTGTATACTGTATCCTTCCAACAGTGTTCAATTTCTGTAAACAGGCCTTTAAATATTGTTCTTTTCTAGTCTCACTTGCTGTGCATTCAAAGACCAAGGTCAAATTACAGGCTCTGTCTTCCCATGGAGCTTGTCGTTTATCTTTCTTTCTCTGACTTCAAAGTGAGAGAACTTTTATGACATTCCTGCTAGCTACTAGGGGTGTGGTGCAGGAAGGCTTTAGGATGCTATTTTTGTAACTTCAAATGGTTGTGAATGAAATGTGTAGATACTTAAAAATATAAGTGTAGTGGAAACAAATATTTTAAGATGATCGAAACAAATCAATGCACTAGGTGATGACCCTTCCACACACTAACATTTGTGTGCTGTATGTTTGTATAACTAAAACTGTATGTCTTTGCAAATGTAATGGTCATTTCAGTTGAAGATGTGTTGCCTGCAATGCAGTGTGCTACAACACAATGCATACTCCACTTTATGTCACTCCACTCTACTCTGGATCACTCCATACCACTGCAATCTACTCTGCTCCACTCCATTCTGCACCTCTCTACTCTACTCTGTGCCACTCTGCTCTATGCCAATGCACTCTACCCCACTCTACTCTAGGCCACATCACTCTACACCACTGTAGATTACATCAATGCACTCTACACCACTCTACTATACACCACTGTACTTTAACACAGCACTCTATGCCACTCTATTCTACTCTGCACTGCTGAACTGCTGAACTCAACACCATTGCTCTCTACATCACTGTACACCACTGTACTCTATGACCCCTTTTGCACTGCAAAACTGCACATTACGCCACGCTATTCTACTCTGGGCCACTGTACTCTATACCACTCTATGCCACTGCACTCTACGCCAATGCACTCTATGCCACTCTACTCTACACCAGTGCCCTTCATGTCACTCTACTCTGCAACAGTGCACACTTTGCCACTGAACTCTACACCACTGTACTCTGCATCACTGCACTCTACTCGCCACAGCTCAACTCTGTGCCACTCTACTGCACTCTATTCCACTACACTCTACACCCCTCTACGCTGCATCACAGCACTCTAGGCCACTCTATTGTGCAGCACTCTACTCTGCCATGCACCACATCGCCCTGTGACACAGCACTCTGCACCACTGCACTCTGTGCCAGTGTAATCTATGCTGTACCACTCCACTCTGCAGCTGTACTCTTCCCCACTAGAGTAGTGCACTCTACTCTGAACCAGTGCACTCTAAACCAATGCACTCTACACCACTTTACTAAAAAACAATGCACTCTGGGCAAATTTACTCTGCACCACTGTACTCTGCACCACTTCACTCTAGACCACTCAACGACACTTCACTTTATGACATTACACTCTAGAATACTCCATTCCAACACTCTACTACATTAAACTTTACTCCACTCTGTGCCACAATACAACACTTTACTCCACTCAGTGACTCTCTACACAATTGCCTCTACACCACTCCATGCCACTTTACTCCACTCTATTCCATGACATACTACTCCACTCCACTCTATGACATTCCATTCCATTGCACTATACCAGAATGTACTATGCTCAACAACACCCTATTCAACTCTCTCTATGGCACTCCACATTACTTTACTCTACTCTATGCCACTCCACTCTTCTTTATGCCTCTCCACTCTACTCCACTCTACATCACTCTACTCACTCCTCGACACTCTACTCACTCCTCGACACACTATGCCACACCAATCGGCAACACATTATAACATGTCATTCTCCTTTATGCCATTAACTTATAACCAAGCTGAATAGCAGCCATGCTAGTTTATAGCATGGCTAAAACACACTAGCAAAGACAATAGCTCTGCATGGGTTAGTCCTATTGGCTTTGCCAATGCTAATTCATAAACTATGGATCTCCAAGATGACTTGCTGTATCCTTATAATCCATGCCATGGGGTGCAATAGCCCATATAATACATGATCACACCATCAACGTACCCACAAGCCACTTAAAACCTTAGTGCAGCAGTTCCCAACCTGTGGTCTGAGGCCCCCCAAGGGCCTGTGACACATTACTAGGCAATCCTCAGAACTGAGCCAGCAGAAAGACACTTCTCCAGCTGGGGCATCTAGAATCACATGTGTTTTTATATTTATTACTTCCTTTGTGCAGCAGTTTTAAAAGCACTTGAAAGTTCCTTGTACATCAAGCAGCAGCGGCTCTTCCGCTAATGGGGAGGAGCGTTGACCTACTTCTCTGAGCAGTGCATAAAAGGAAAAATAAAATGATAATAACAGATTGTTATGATCATTTTATTTTTCAGTGCAGAGCCAAGTTAGGATGGGGTGGGCTGGGCTATGCAACATAAGTGCACATGATAGTTTAACCGGTCGTCTTAGGCCGGCCCAACAGACATGCACACTCAGTATTTCCCCACCCAGCTGTATTGAAGAACATGAACAGGCTCCCACTCCCTCTCTGAGTGCTGAACCAGGATGCTCAGACACATCACAACTCTGCTGTCATGCTGGTGACAGCAGCGTTTTGATTGGCTTAGGGGAGTCTGGGAACCTGTGTGGTTCTGTGCTGCCTGAACTCAGGAAGAGAAGAGGACGGATGCGAGACGGCAGCCATACACAGATTAGGTGTTCTTTTTTTTATTGTTCATCCCCCTGCTCGGGCAAAAATAAAAGCATCAAGATAACTCTGGTGATTAATGTACCCGTGGGAGAGCGGTAGGGGTTTTGTCTAGTGACAGTTTTGACTCATCTAAGGTAGCGCAGATGGTTAATATGCCTGCTGCAAAGAATGTGTATCATGCAAAGAACAGTATTTTTTGTGCCTAGCACAGTGGGTTACTACTTTTGTCATAGAGATTCTTTTGTTACTGTGCAGGTCATAAGTTACAATCGTAATCTAGCAGAGTGAGCTATGAACAGCCATCAAAGAGCTGCATGCAAACTGATTGGCACAAATTAGAAACTTATGTTTTGTTTTCCCAGTCTTTCATTTTTCTTATGCTGCTAATAAAGGTTTGCTTGTGTAGAAATATATTCTTATTATTAAAGTCAAAGCTAACCATTGTGTTATGTTCTGAATCCCGAGTTTGTGCTTTTCCACACCAAGCACTCTTAGAAAATGCCTACCAGTGTGGATGACATGTGAATCCTACACCTTGTAGTCCCCTGTAAAGTGCTCCAACACCGTACACTGGTATGAGAGGTGCTATTATACAAATTAATTATACGTGACAGAGAGGCTATGGAGAGATCTGAGACCCTTATGGTTTCCTTCCTTTCCCCACCACAAATTTATGTGAAAAAGCCTTTTCAGATCTTACGTACCTAAAAAATAAAAACAGAAATTGCTTAGGAAATGTAGAATCTGACCTGAGGATTCAGCTTTCCTAAATAAGACCAAACATTGACAAGTTAGCCACCTGAGATGCAGCGCCAACCTTCCCATTAACATTTTTCGATTCTTGGATATATTTTCAAAATAAAATAATTAGATCTTTAGTAATTCGAGTATTTGTTTGGTGTGAACTTGCTTATCTATATTTTGCGAAATACTGTTTTAATGTTTGAAATTTAAATTATACAAATTGCTTGGGGGTCCCCGGCTTCCAGTAGTGATTCAGTGGAGGTTCTCGGTAGTCAAAAGGTTTAGAATCACTGCCTTAGTCCGTAGCTTCTGTAATTTTAAGCTATAAAAATAGAGCAGGAGAAAGAAAAGCAACGTTCCCTTTGTTGCATTAAACAGCTGCTTTAATTATGTTCCATGTCCTGACCTGCCTTTCACCTTGGCTGCTGGCTCTGGCAGAAGGCAAGTCAAAACTGGACTGTAATAACCTTATAATAGTCGAGTTCTGACGTCTTTTATTTATAATCTGTGACATGATGCATCAGAAGTAGCCGATTATATAGAAATTAATGACTGCTGTTTATACAGGGATCACCGAATCCCATGTATTAAATAGTCTGTAACACCAAGAGCTTCTTCAGTGTAAAGTCTCCCTGTTTGGACTGACGTGGAGCTGACCTGCCCAAGATCACACAGAGGAGCAGAAGTGTTATTAGAACTACGGTTTCAGAGCACAGTTTACAATTATTGTACCTGATCGCTTTTGATATCTCTAGTGCGGTTTCAATTTGCATGAGGTGAGAGGCATGATCGGTGCGGGCACAAAGGGTTTGTTCTTTCTTTTCTCCCTCCTTCCTTTATTTGCTTGGTGCATGAAGATGCAAGGTTAATCAACATGTTTTTTCACATTTTATCTAAATACTTTGTGAATGTAAATAACAATAAAACATACCTTCAAACTGACAACATGCCTTCTTTTCTCCCTATTTCAGGTCCAAACTGTTTGACTATGTACATTTATCGGAGCATGCATTTCGCAAACAATGGGCGATTTGTATAAGGTCAGTTGAGAAGTCCCCAAGGCTGTCGCTGTCCCCCCCGAAAATGTATTGTCTCCCGCGCCACTGCATGCGTGGACATCAGTGTCTGGCAAGCTCACCTGCACCCCATCCACTCTTATCCACCTCTGTGAAGTAAATTCCTTGTTGAGCAGCAGAGAAAGAGGTTTTTTTAAAAAGGCTTTCATTTCCAGCTCAGACATCCTGTCTTTTCTGCCCTCAGCCTTACCTTGCCACCCGCATTTGTCATTTCCAGCCGTGCCATGCCACATGTTTGTCATAGACAGCATTGCCTCACTGAATAAGCATTTACCCTGAGCTCCTCTGAAGTCAAGCTGCCTGCAAAAGGGCACTCGGACAAAAGTGCATCTCACGTACCTAATTGAGGATCTGCAGCTGAAGTTTAAAGTAAGTCTGCTTGCCAGGAGATGGAAGGCACCTGGGGATAGTGAGGAGAAAGGAGGGAGGGTTTGATGAAGGGAAGTGTGGAAGCTGCAAGGGTGCAAAGGCGGTGGTTTTACGAAGCCATGTGCATGATTTATACATTTAAAAAAATGCTTCACAGAAAAAATCTTTATTTTTACAATTTAGTAAGGGATTGAATATATTTTCTTGGCCTGTTTTCAATCTTTAGTTTTTGTAGCTACTCAACTTCGTTCCAGTTTGAAGAATGACTGGATTCCTCCAGAGTCCAAAGCCCCTGGGCTGATGAGTCTACCAGGATTCCGCCCCACCCCAAAATATTGGCATTCGTTGTTACTATGACCGGGAGAGGGGGACTAAAAGGACTCCCTTGTCGAGGTTTGATGGATTGAGCCACCACCGAAGTTTCTTGCAGATGGCAGGCAATACATGAATAGAAGCTTCCCAATCTTGTGCAGAAGATCCCATTGTGACAGGCAGTGATACACCAGATGAAACAAGTGTAGCCGGACTCAGGGACTAGAACCAGGAAGGTTGCCATATTCCGTTGCACTCTCAACCACTCCCTTGCTGGTGCAGCCTGTGCTCGTAGTAGTGGTGTCAGATGGGACATCAGTTTTTGTTGACATAGTAGAAGGAGAAACACCTTTGCCAATTGTGGGGCATATGCACCACCACTGCCTCATTTTTTGAGACACAACGGAGGAGCAAACCTCGAAATCATATCTATGAGGCCACATCAAGCTTTTTTGATTGGCTCTGAATGGCCTCATAGATATGGAGTGAGGGAAGGCAGAGCAAATCGCTGCATTCCCTTACTCTGCGCAAGGGAGGCGTTCTTGGGTGTTACAGTGGGTGTTCTCATGCATTACCCATGGATTTTGATGCATCCTCAGATTTACAAGACCTTGTAAACCTGGGGATGCACCAAAACCTTCTACCTCTCCAGGGGAGGTGCAACAAGGAGAAATATCTTTATTTCTCCTCATTTTTTGCAGAATGCAGCACACATAGAAAGAGGAAAAAGCTTCAGGGGATTGGTTTTGTGCAGGAAGGTGCCCCTTAGTGCACAAAAACAATCCTGCTTACAATGCAGACACCCTTGTACAATAGTGGAAGGATGCCTGCGTTGGTGCTAGGCTGCTAAAACAGCACCAGCGCAGTGGGAAAGGACAGGAATGTGCCGGTCATGGCGCATTCCTGTACTTTCCCTTTGAATCAGGGATGTGCAGCAAGGTGACTTGCTGAGCTGGCCTATACAAAAAAAAACATAAATATGGGCCTGAGTGTTGAAAAGTGCTCCAGTTAACTGAAGTGTCTGAGAGGGAACCAGTTGAGACTTGATGGTTAAGAGAAAACCATGAGCTTCCAGGTACCTGCATCCTGTCTGGATGGCTTGGAGACCCTTCAAAAATAAGATGCAGATTTTACCCAGTCAGCCAAATGTGGGACGACCCAAAGAATGCAGGTTACCCACTAAGGGAGCTAACACCTTTGTGTAAACTTGTTGAGCCAAAGATAACCCAAAAGGAAGAACACAGAACTAAGGGCCAGATGTAGCGAATTCCGGCGTTGCGACTCGCAAATTGCTAGTCTGAGCCACTCACAATTTGCGAGTCACAATGCCAGATGCAGGATGGTGTCCCTGACACCATCTGTGATTCGCAAGGGGGTCGCAAAGGCCCACCTTATTAATATTAATGAGGTGGGTCGCAATTTGCGACCCCCTTGCGAGTCGCAGCACTCACAGGGATGGTGGCCTGCTGGAGACAGCAGACCACCATGTCTGTGACTGCTTTTTAAATAAAGCAGTTTTTGTTTTGTAATGCAGCCCGTTTTCTTAAAGGAAAACAAGATGCATTACAAACGAAAAAATTAAACGTGTCAGTTTCATTTTTTCAGAGCAGGCAGTGGTCCATAGGACAACTGCCTGCTCTGAAAAAATGTTTTCAGGGCCATTCACAAAAGGGAAGGGGTCCATTGGACCACTGCCTGCTCTGAAAAAACATTAATGGTGACATTCACAAAGGGGAAGGGGTCCCATGGGGACCCCTTCCCTTTTGTGAATGGGTTACCACCAGTGTGACACTGGTGGTAACTGTGAATTGCTTTGCGACCGAGTCCGGGGTCACAAATCAATTCTGCATTGGAAGGCAACTCGCAAATAGGAAGGGGAACCTAGCTCAACCCTTGGTAGCTTGGCAACGAGTGACAAGGCTTAACTTAGGAGACAAAGCTTAAGCATTCAAATATCACAAAACAGAAAATTAAATAAAACACAGGAAACAGTTTAAACATCCAAACCGAATTTTTAAAATAGGAAATATGTTTAGCTTTAAAATGACACCAAAACGAATAAAATCAGATAAACGGAACCGGACATATGATTTTTTAAAGAATTAATGCTTTTTAGCGCTTAGAAACTAATAGCGCCAATCTAGTCATCTGGTTGCACCTTGACCGGGGCAAAGTCAGAGTTTAAGGCTGACTGCGATGGAACCCTGCTCAGCTACAGCCCGCGGGAGGCCTCGGTCAAAAGTTTACCTTAGGACTTAGTCGTTTTTCTGGAGATTTTCTTTAGCGGGACCAAGTCGCCAGTCCTCCTGGAACTCCTCCTCGGATACGCGTCGTGGGAGCCCGTGAAGGAGATTTTTACCTTCGGACATAGTTGTTTTTTCGAGGTGAAAATCCTACGACCAGGGCAAACCTGAATCTTGATCCGACATCCCGAGAGCCCTCTTCGGATACACTGCCTGGAAGGTCCCGGTCAACTTTCTACATTCTGACTTTGTCACTTTTTTGAAGATTTATTTCACTGGGATGAACCTGCAAGTCAGGCTAGGTCGTGGTTGAGGTAAGGCAGCTAGGGTTGCCGCAGCGGGTCGCTCCCTTTATGGAGCTTTTTTCCAAAAGTTCTCCAAACTTCTCCAAACTTCTGGATCTTCTTCGAAATGTTCTTTAAGGTTCTTTTGAGATCCACAGCTCACCCCAAGGTTCCAGAAACTCTGAGATGATCCTTGAGGGGTGCAGACTACAACTCCCAGAATGCACCTGTGCAGGGGACTCTGGTTAACAAGTTTTCACCTGTAGCAAACAGGGAGTCCCTCTTTGAACCAGCTGAAACCAGGCAGAGTCCTCTTTGTGGTGAAGCCCAAGTGTGCAGCTGGAGCAGTCCTCCAATGTGCAGTGTCCAGGTGCAGGTCAGGGGTCCAGCAGGGCAGCCCTTCTTCTCCTGTAGTTCTTCCTGGTAGGGACCTGAGGTGTGGGTGCAGGTCTGCCAGTTTTATCCTTGCTCCTGGGTGAAAAACAGGGGGTCCTGGTTCTCAAATCAGATGCAGGGCCCTTCCCCCTATGATGAGCACTTCCTGGGAAGTGTGGCAAAAATCAATCCCAGGAAGCAACATTCCTCAAAAATCCATCATAGCTGAAAATGTTTTTGGGAAGTTACATCTAGCTGAGCCCATCCATTGGTGTGGCTAAACATTTTAAACATACCCGTCTCCTGCCCTCTCCTGATCTAATCAAGGGGGCACCTAATTGTCTGGGTTTGCAGGATGTGAGGGAGGTGCTGGGTTGCTCCAAACGTCCTTCCCTGCCGTTGAAGACCAGTTTGGCAGCCCTCCCACCTTCCTGCTTCCCCATCTGCTGCGGGAAGATCTCCTCCCCCAGGCACATCTTTTTGTGTTGAGCCAGGCCACTTCACACCTTATCAAGGCATACAGGATCCTCTGAGGATTCTTGGGGGTGCTAAGGTCCACCAGGTAGGTGATCTCACCCTTTTTCTGCAAAATTAGATAGGGTCCAGTCCATTTGCCCTGAAGTGTCCTAGTAGCCAAAGGCTCCAAAACCCACACCAGCTGACCTCTGTGATACTTAGGCATGGTAGTCTTCTGGTCATGCCAGAGCTTCATGAGCTGTTGGCTGGCCTCCAGGTTGCTGATTTCCTTCTTCATTTACTCAGCCATGCATGACCGCAGGCCCAGCACATAATCCAACATATTCTCCTTGGATTCTTTGAGAGGCTTCTTCCAAGACTCTCTCACCAAGCATAATGGGCCTCTTACAGCGTGCCCAAACAGTAACTCAAAGGGGCTGAATCCAACCCCTTTCTGTGGCACCTCTCTGTAGCAAACAGCAGGCATGAGAGGAGAACATCCCATCTCCTCCTGAGTTTGTCAGACAAACCCATGATCATGCCCTTCAGGGTTTTATTAAATCTTTCCACCAGACCATTGTTCTGTGGATGATAGGGGGTGGTGAACTTATAAGTAACACCACACTCATCCCACATTGCTTTCAGATAGGCAGACATAAAATGTGTGCCCCTATCAGAGACCACCTCCTTTGGGAATCCCACTCTGGTGAACACACCAAGTAGGGCTCTAGCTACTGTGGGAGCAGTGACTGTCCCGAGGGGTATTGCCTCAGGGTACCTGGTGGCATGGTCCAGAACCACCAAAATGTACCTGTTGCCTGAGGCAGTTGTTGGGTCTAGGGGACCAACAATTTCAATCCCCACCCTCTCAAAGGGAGTTCCAACCACTGGCAGTGGTATCAAGGGAGTCTTTGACTTGACCCCTGCCTTGCCACTGGCCTGGCGGGTGACACAAGAGCTGCAAAACTCCCTGACTTTTTCTGACATTTGGGGCCAATAAAAAGGGTTGACCAGCCTGTTCCAGGTGTTGATCTGTCCCAAATGTCCAGCTAAGGGAATATCATGGCTTAAAGTGAGCAGGAATTCTCTATACTTCTGGGGACCATCACTCTCCTGGTTGCCCCTGGTTTGTGGTCCCTTGCCTCGGTGTAGAGAACTCAATCCTCCCAGTAAACATTCTGGGTTCCGCTGGTATTACCTTGTTCTTGCCTGGCCGCAGTCTGCCTTAGGCCCTCAAGAGTGGGACACTCTCTTTGTCCCTGGCACAATGCTTCTCTGGTGGTCCCACCTGCCCCTTGCAGTTCTGCCAGGTCAGGCATAGCTTGCAGGGGAAGTGGCTCTCCCTCAGAGGTCAGATCCTCCCCCTTAGGTTTGGATTCCGCCTGACCCTCAGTACTTGTTGATGCTGGCAAGCCAGACCCAGTGCCCTTTCTCTTTTCTTGGAGGCTTGGCCCATTGTTCCAGGGTTCAAGTGTCCAGCACTTCCCTGTTGTACTGCCTGTGGCCTGGTCACAGAACACACCCATTCAGGGAGGTCCAGCATCTGTGCACTGTGCATGGACCCTTCTTTCCACCTCTGACCATTCAGATGCTTCCAGATCATTTCCCAGCAGGCACTCTACTGGGAGGGCATGTTTTGCTTTACTTTCGACTGAGCCAACATATGTACACTGAAAGGAGTTGAAAAGATTCTCTGGAATGCACTTCTTAATCTGAAGAAGATATTTATTATAGCTTTTTGTAAGGTTCGTGAAGGAAGGTTTGATTAGTAAAAAGTGTACTTCCAAAATGTGCAACCACAACGTGAGACTATGAATAAAAAGTCTCCAATCTATAAACAGCAAATATATACATACAAGGATACAAACACTTATATATTGATATACAGATATATATTCATATACAATGCAAAGCAAATGATTAATAAAAATTCATCACCCTAGTAGGGCCCACCAAATGCTTCATCTTTCTCAGGCCAGCAAGAAGAACAACTCCTGTTCAACTGCAAGAAAGAGATTTTCCACCCCATGGGACAGGTTAGGCAGTTGGCGCCCGATCCTGACTGAAGTCTCAGAATTCATCGCTACTGAACAGAGTCATCTTTTTCATATCTTTGAATAGTTACGAGATAACTTTCTAGAAAGCACTCCCTCTTAGAGGGGAATTATTTAAAAAAATGCTGGCTACCGTAGGTCAGAGTTGGAAAAAAACAAGCGTTGAAGGTTGGCCAAGTCCTCGAGGCTTGCTTTTCCCAAGGCTGCACTAGAGAGAAACACAAAATATGCGCTTCCTTATCATGATAGTGTACGGTGGGAGAAAAACACAAGCTCAGTTTACCATGTGGAAAAACCCAGCTCATCTGCAATGTCTCAACTGCAATGTCTAATGCCTCAATAAAGCCAATAGGCAGCTCAACTGAATGCAAAATGTCTAATGCCACGTTAAAGCCAATAGGCAGCTCAACCAGGTGCAAAGCAGTGTGACACGACATCAGTGTTCAATACTCAAAAGATTACATTTCACCCTTTGACCAATGTGTTGAGTAGCCTACAGGTTTAAAATCAACTGTCTTCTGTTTAAACATTGCAAGAAAATTAGGAATACATTGTACACAGCAGCATAATGATATAATAAGAACTAATGCTACAAAAATTCCACCAAAGTTTTTGCGTAATTGTCCAAAATCAGGTAACCATTGACATAACCAGTCCCACAATCCATGAACTATATCCTGCTTTACCCCTTTCACTAATGTATGTAGTGAATCAATGTGGGCTTGGATTGATTTAGAGTTATCAGAAAGATTGAAACAACACATGCCTTCAAATTCACTGCAACCATGATTGTGTTTTAGCAAAAGATAGTCAATAGCAGCTCTGTTTTGTAATGCAGCTTTCCGAGTACCACGCACATCTAATAAAAACTCAGATAAAGCAATAGAAACATGATTCATATTTTTAATTATGAGACACGCTAATTTATTGATCAGCATGGTGTTGTGTACAGTTAAACCAGGCATGCCTACTATGGAAAGACTTAAGCTCAGATATTCTGACTGAGATTATAGTTGGATATCTGAGTCACACTGTATATCTAATTGCATAACATCTCTGGGATAGTGAGTATGTATTGAGTTAGATGGAAACATCATGAGTCCCAGGCGAGTAAAAGTACACAGCCCGCCCGTTATGTTATCTGGAATGTAAGTGAAAGTTAAATTTCCACACGAAAACAGCCAGCCAACTGGCAACTTGACATGTTTAATGTGACTGGCAGCAGTCACTAGATGACAACAAACCATTTGATTTGACATATTTTTGCCATGTCTGTCCGTTCGGTAAAAGCACAAAACTCTGTGTTCCCACGGTAAATTTTGAGAAGTTGATGTTTTCTTTTTTAAGCGCAATTGAATGCATTTTCCAATGTCACAAGAATTACAAGACATGTAGTAACACACATCACCGGGAATAATGTTGTAGGTGATTGTATGAGTGAGATTATCCCATTTTTCATTGGTTGTTTCCTGGCAGTCCCTGCAAAAATCATATGAACTGAAGTGGGTTTCAACATCATGTTCTTGCACGTCTTTGTCACGATTAGTAGCATTGAAAATTTCTAATAAGATGTTTGTTGGCATTGCTATGGTGATTAAACATGTTGACAAAACATCCACAGTACTTCGCATGGCGCCCATGCAAAAATTAGATCTGCTGAGCAAGGTCTGTGCCAAATGAATCCAAATATTGTCATTCAGATGCAATAAAGGTGTTGCACGACGTGGTTGATTAGTCAAGTTGCGATTGGGGGTGTTGGGTCCCTCCCGACCCCACACGCCCAAAAGGAGACCACACGGAACACTTGCGGCACAAACAAGCTGTAGTATGACCTGGAAAAGAAACAAATATGATCATTCTCGCAAATAACATTTATCATCTGGAATGTGTTCCCATTTTTCCTGACCTGGATTCATGATCAACAGAACATTGTTGGGGCCCTTTCCTATACTTTCTGCAGGTTCTGGAGAGCCATTTGGGGATTCAACCCACACTTTAGCACCAGGGTTTTTATTGGTGGAACCGAAGCCCCTCTCCCCACGTACAGTAAGAAGGGCTGGGGCGGTCCCCTTCCTTACCAATCCTCCATACACTGGAATTATGACATGTTGGGCAATTCGGTCTCCAATTTGAATGAACAAATCAAACTCACCACTATTCAACAAAATAACTTTGATTTCTCCTTGGTAATCTGCATCAATCACTCCCCCTAAAACCTGAATACCTTTGAGGGCCAATCCAGATCTGCGAGCAATAAACCCAAAATGCTCTGGGGGAATCTGTACTCCAACACCTGATTCACACAAAGCTATGTCTCTGGGTTACACTCTGTAAGCTTGTAAAGCATGTAAGTCAAGACCTACATCTTCGGGTGTGGCTTTGTAAGGGGCTAATGCTCTGGGTTTAATTTCCCAGTACGTGAAGGTATTGGTGGCCACATGTGGTTGTATTTATAAAGCTGGAGTTAACATTCGCATCAAAGGTGTTTCAGCATTTGTTAATGGTCTGTTGTTCAGAATCTGGAGGGCTTCATTGAAATGCTCTCTCCAGTTTTTCAAAGTTCCATCAGATAATTTTCGCAATTGAGTTTTCAGTAAACCATTCATTCTCTCAATTAGTCCTGAGGCCTGTGGATAATAAGGAATATGATATATCCACTCAATATTATGCTGAGAACAGTAATCTTGTACCAATTTGCCTTTGAAGTGTGATCCATTGTCACTCTGGATCTGGAGTGGTAATCCATAGTATAACATTAACAAATCCAGAGTTCTGATAATATTGTGCTGAGTAGCACGTTTGCAAGGGACAGCAATCAAGTATCCAGAATAAGTGTCCACTAAAATACAGGTGTATTGACACCTGTGAATAATCGGCAGTGGTCCAATGTAATCAATTAGCCATATCTGTCCTGGTAACTTTCCTCTCCCCAACTGACCTTTAACTGTTTGCGGGACAGACCTCTGTTGTGTGTGCTGACAAATAGGACATTGCAAACTTACAGTGTTTATAAAGTCTAGGGGAATGTGCATCCCTCTAATCTCTGCCCACCTGTAAGTGGCTTTTTCTCCCAGGTGTCCACATTTTTGGTGCACCCATTTAGCCATCCCCACTAAGTCAGAATTGGGTATTGCCACTTCTGTCTCTAAAATTTGGGCTTTATCATCTACAAGGGAATTGAACCATCGCTCTAATGAGTCAATGGGACAGTGAGCATCCACATGAGAAACTGTGACTTTACTTTGTTCTAACATCTCCCAAATTTCCTGCCACAACTCTTTGCCCCACACCTCCTTTGAGTGAATAAACCAGTTATGTGCATTTATTGTGGGAAGCCAGGTGGCCAACCCATTGGCAGTAGACCAAGAATCAGTGTAAATGTGACAAGTCCCAGGCAACTCTTGCTTTAAAACATGATACACAGCACACAATTCTGCATATTGGCTACTTTTTCCTCTCCTGTGGTGGTCAGCAACTTTTTGGTAACTGTATTATATGACACTGCTTTCCAATGTCTTTTAGTACCCACATATTTGGATGAACCATCCGTGAACCACACATGCTTTTGATCCTCAAGGGACAAGTATTCAAATGGTGCACCCCATCTTACTGGTGACTCCTTTATCTGTGGTACCTCCTGCACCCTCTCCTCATCCCGTAAAGGGGTTTGTGACACCTGTTCATGTAGGGCTGCAGTGCCTGCCGGTCCTACTCAAGCCGTATCTTGTATGTGCCATTTCCAGCGAATGATGCTAGCCTCTTGTGCATGTCCAATACGGTGAGATTTAGGTGAACTCATCACCCACTGCACGATTGGTATTTCGGGTCTCAGAATCACATTATGACCCAGCGTTATTTGCTCAGTATCCACTAGAGCCCAATAACAGGCCAAAAGCTGTTTTTCAAAAGAAGTATAGCGCTCCCCAGAGTAAGGTAGCTTTTGGTCCAAAACCCCCTGGGCACCCTCGTCCTTCCCTGTTTTTGCCACATGCTCCAATTGGCATTTGGTCCTTGAACAGTTACATGCAACTCAATGTCTCCATCCTGCACTGGCCACAAATCTAAGGCCTGTTGAATTGCTTCCTTTGCTAAATCAAAAGCACGCTGCTGCTCTTCACCCCATTCAAACTCATGTTTCTCTCTTGTCACTTTGTACAGAGGGGCCAAAATTTGACTCAAATGAGGAATGTGCTGTCTCTAAAAAACAAACAATCCAATTAATTTCTGTGTCTTCTGCTTAGTGCGGGGTGCAGCAAACTCAAGAATCTTTTGCTTTGCTTGTGGTAACACCTCTCTGTGTCCCTGATTCCACTGAATGCCTAGAAACTTCACATTTTGGGATGGTCCTTGTGTCTTATCTGTGTTAATCATCCACCCTTTACTCTGCAAGAGTTCCACTACTCTTTCCAACTGAATCTGCACTTGTTCTTCTGTCTCTCCCTGAATCATCACATCATCAATGTAATGGGTTAGTTGCACACCCGGAATGACAGACACTTCATCCAGGTGCTCTGCCACCAGCCGGTGGCAGATACTAGGGCCATGTAAATGCCCTTGGGGCAAAGATTGCATCTTAAATTGTCTACCAGCATGGGAGAAGGAAAATTGCTCTTGACATTCTGAAGCCAATGGTATTGAAAAGAACACATTGGCTATATCGATTGTAGCGTACCATGTCCCTGCATGTTTTTGTATCTGTTCAATCAAGGTGATGGTGTCTGGGATCGCGCCTGTCAAAGGAGGTGTATATCTATTCAGCTCGCGGTAATCAACTGTCATTCTGTACCACCCATCAGGTTTCCGCACAGGCCACAGAGGATTGTTCCATTCAGTGGTAGTTGGAGCTATGACACCAACCTCAAGCATGTCTTTTATGGTTTCACTTATTTCATCATGCACTCCAGGAATGTGGTACTGTTTCAAATGAATTACATTCGTTGCCAAAGGCACCTTCACTGGGGGAATTTTCAAATGATCCACCTTCATGGCAGCCACTGAAATGTATCTTTTTCTTCCAAACTGATATCAACCATCATCCAAATACAGAGTCATTCCTTTCAAAATGTCAATTTCAAGTATGTATTCTAAAAAAGGCACAATCAGCACAGCATATTCTCTTTTTGCTGTTCTCCCTATTTTCATTTTTACTGTGGTTTGTATAGCGGGGTCTGCCTTCCCCCCAAGCCTGTGATGGTGTAATGCAGTCCGTTAAACTTCTTAGGGTTCCCATAAATCAAAGAGGCCTCTGCTCCGTTGGCAACCCTGGCTTGAACATTTTTCACATTTATGTGCTTCCAGTGTATTTCCAAATCAACATGTGGTCTGTTATCTCGACGAAACAAACGTTGTACCGGAGCTTGGCCAGTTTCCTAGTCTGATTTAAACCTGTCAACTTTTGCCCAAGTGAGATCTGGATATATGCTTTCATAGTTGCGAGCAGACTCGCCCCCGTCTCTGCTCTCAGAAGTTAACCAGTCACTGTCCAGATTTTCCCCACTCTCTCTTGAGGAAATATTTTTCTCCCTTTCTTTTCCTTTCCTGGATATCTGTGACTGACTCTGTGTTTCACACTTGTTATCTTGCTTGCTTATCTTTTTGAGACTTTCCTTTTGATCTAAGCCCCGTTTATGGTATATTTCCCACAAGCTTTTGGTATCAATTCCATCAATCTGTTCTTTTTTGACACCATCTTTAAGTAGTGCCGTAAACATGTCTTTTCTGGACACTCAGTTGTTATCTGTGCGACTCTCAGACCTTGATTGAAGGTCTCTCAGGTTTATCCCAGATTCCTAACCCCCCTAACTCTCTGACAGCTTCTACCACGTCTTTCAAAGCCTGCCCTGTCTGTTTGATTAATAAAGTCATAATTACTTGCTTATAGGCAGGTAGAGCAAGGCAAATTATTTTGTTTTTATTGGCACAGTAAGCTGTCCATCTAACAATTAGTGTGCAGTGCCCATGAAAACAGCAGATTTAACTGCCTCTTCCTTAATTCTCTGCATTGCATCACGTAATGTATACCATGGTTTCTCATTAGGAGGCCACTCTGCATCAGTGGGGTATTTTAAATTACATCACTCAACCACTAGTTGTAACAAAGTAGTCTGGTGGTTTCCTTGAAAACCCCAGAACTGTTCCTGTATTACTGGATCAGAACTTAAAGTACAGAACTTGCAAGAGTCCCCAATATCTAACATGACACCAGAAGCACCAGTTTCAAACAGCCTCACAACCCAAGCAAACAGGGGCTCCCCTGTTCTCTGTTTAAAACGATCTATTATGTCATTTAATTCTTGCTGAGTGTCATCTTCTAAAGCATGTAAAGCAACTCCTGCTGGATCTTGTGGTGAGTGCTGCAGTTTTCACCTAAAAATAAGTTGCACATGCACCACATTCTGTTCATGTAGCTTCCCCTGCTCCTCACCTTTTTCACTCTTCTCTCCACCAGAGTTTGACGATTCACTGCCTGTTCAAATACCATCCGCCCAAGATGAATCTGGGCACCAACCCAATCCAGCATTGGCAATGACTAAATTAACTTTCTTTTGATTCATCCTTCCTCTACGTTTACAGTATCTGTGCTGTGCTATTTTGATCAGAGCTCGTTCTACAATGATTTGATACATGTGTGCCTTATCTTGTAATAATTTGTTTTGGCAAGACAACATCGTACCTTTTCCCAAGGCTGCACTAGAGAAAAACACAAAATATGCACTTCCTTATCATGATACTGTTTGGTGGGAGAAAAACACAAGCTTAGTTTACCATGTGGAAAAACACAGCTCATTTGCAATGTCTCAACTATAATATCTAACGCCACAATAAACCCAATAGGCAGCTAAACTGAATACAAAGGGGGTTATTCTAACTTTGGAGGAGGTGTTAATCCGTCCCAAAAGTGATGGAAAAGTGACGGATTTACCACCAGCCGTATTACGAGTCCATTATATCCTATGGAACTCGTAATACGGCTGGTGGTATATCCGTCACTTTACCGTCACTTTTGGGACGGATTAACACTCCTCCAAAGTTAGAATAACCCCCAAAATGTCTAATGCCACGTTAAAGCCAATAGGCAGCTAAACCAGGTGCAAAGCAGTGTGACACGACATCAGTGGTCAATACTCAAAACATTACAGGACAGGAGCTACAGCTACCTTCTTAGGGCCTGTCACACCTCCCCATTCCAGGCTCACCATGGCCATGGGATGGAGATTGGTTCTGCTATCTGCATAAGTTACTTGGTGGAAGATACCAGGTAAGACCTGTTCTGGAGAAACCAGCTTCCCTGTGATCCATTGTCACACTGGCTCCTGTATATCTCAGAGCTTCCACCTCAGTCCCATTGACTTTAGGCCTCTGCCTATACCTCTCCATGGTGGGAGGTAAGGTGGCCATAGTTGCAATGTCCATCCCACCCACGGATACTAAGGTGACCTCTGTGTACCCTAATCCCAGCCCTGGGCCAATTTCCACCCCATTCCTCCATTAGCAATCCTATAGGATTGCCCACCAGTTGGGGGCTTTTTAGAGCAGATTGCATCTCCTCTTTTGTGTCTAGTTTGATGACACTCAAAGCACTTGCCGGCCTTAGCAAGTCCCTGAGCATTTCTTCCTTAACAGGATCATAATGCTTCCCCTGACACTCCTTCCCCTTAGAAGTGGAATGGCTCGGGCTCCTCCACCCTGAGACGTTTTTGGGGACTTGTGTGAGGACACCTTGGGATTTTTGTCATCTTTCCCTTGGTTCTTCCCCTGAGAAGAACCATGTCCTCCCTTTTTTTGATCACCCCCTAGGGGTTTCTGGTTAACCCTAGTTCTTAAATAGTTATCTGCTGCCCCCCAGCTCTCTGGGGTTGGTCAACTTAAAGTCAACTAGATACTGGCAGAGGTTCTCTTGGGCACAATTGGTTAGAAGGTGTTCGCTCATAATAAAATTGTAAAGCCCCTCAAAGGTACTTACCTTGTTGACCTGTATCCAGCCCTCTAGTGCCTTAACTGAGATGTCTATAAAGTCCACTCAGGACTGGGTGCTTGTCTTTTGGGTATCCCTAAACTTGCGCCTATACTGCTCTAGGGTCAGACCAAATGTTTTAGTTAAGCATCTCTTCATACTGGGGTATGAATCTGCCTCCTCCCCACTCAACGTCAGAAGCCTATGCCTCCCAGCGTTGAAGACCAACTCCCAAAGAAGTGAACCCCAGTACTGAGGCTTAACTTTCCTCATCTGGAGGGCCCTCTCAAAGGCCCCGAGCCACTTATCTATGTCATCCCCCTCTCCAAAGGCAGGAACCATCCCTTGGGTAACCTGGGGCAAACCCCCCCCCCCACCCATGGACATCTCAGCTTCTCTGTCGCTGCCACCATCTCTTTTCTCTTCCCTTACCCACTTTTTCTTTTCTAGGGCCAGCTTTTCTGCCTCCAAAGTTATAAATGCTAGCTGGGCCTCCAGCTCTCTATCTCTAAGAGACAGAGGCGGTCATTACAACATTGGCGGTAAAAGGCGCTTACAGCCGTGCAGAAGACCGCCAACACACCGCCGCGAAATTCCGCCACAGCTAAAATGACCCACATCTCGGAATCCGACAAAATTCAGACACCCACACAAGTCCGCCACACCAAAGGTCAGTGATAAACTGGCGAAAACAAAACCTCCACCGTCATGCCAACAGAAATACGCCCACACTATCACGACACACGAATCCACGCGGCGGTCTTTCAACTGCGGTATTCCATCAGCGGTACACACCGCCGCACTCAAAATACACACACACATACAAAACACCGCCACATTGGACAAGTCACAATACACACACCTGATACACATACACACACCACTCCCACACACCCATTACAATATAAAACACACACCCACATCACCCACAAACCCCTACTACCAAAGAAATTCCGAAAGAAGGCCAGAGAGAGACACCACCATCCACAAACTAGCAGCCACAGACACTCAACACCATCACCCACACAGCTTCCACGCACAAAACACCACACACCACGATATATCACCACACTTCTCACCACACACACCACCCCACACATCACCTACACCACCCCATGGCACGGCAAAGACACCCTAGGTTCTCGGAGGAGGAGCTCAGGGTCATGGTGGAGAAAATCGTCTGGGTAGAGCCACAGCTATTCGGATCACAGGTGCAGCACACATCCATAGCTAGGAAGATAGAGCTATGGCGAAGAATAGTCGACAGGGTCAACGCAGTGGGACATCACCCAAGAAATCGGGACGACATCAGGAAGAGGTGGAACGACCTACGGGGGAAGGTGCGTTCCGTGGTCTCCAGACACCACCTGGAGGTACAGCGGACTGGCGGCGGACCCCCACCTCCTCACCCACAACTAACAACATGGGAGGAGCAGGTCTTTGCTATTCTGCATCCGGAGAGCCTCGCAGGAGTCGGTGGAGGAATGGACTCTGGTAAGTCAAACCTTTAACTATCATATCCCCCACCCTACCTGCATTATATCACAGACCCCCACCCTCACCCCCTCCCCTATCACTCCAACTCCTCACAAATGTACTAATAACACAAACCACACATCCCAACACCAAGCCCTGCATGACACAACAAAGCATGGACACCCATCACTAAAGCATGCCCACTGCACATACCCCTAACACCCCCCTCAACCATCATCACACAAGCCCCCACACAGGAATGCTAGCACTGGGGTACACGCTCACCCACCCATTGCACACCATGACACACACAGATGCAATAATCATGCTTTTACACCCCTGCAGGACCACTACCCAACGTCACCAGACAGGAGGGTCCAGACATCTCCACCCCACCCACAGAAGAGGCCCACAGTGATGACAGCAGCTCTGTCCAACTGGATCCAGATGCCCAGCCCGGACCAACGTGGGCCTCGGGACAGTCGGTTCCCCTCACACAGGCACAGCCCACCACAGACCTTCCACCCTCTGGTAACACCAGCACAGCACCCACCCAGCGGGCCCATACCTCCATCCCCAGGACACGTCAATCAGCTGTGTGTCCACCACTACAGGGAACCCAGGATAACCCACCACCTCAACAACAACAGGGACCTGGGGGCAGTGGCAGTGGGCACACAGTCCAGGGGACGGAGGCACAGGAACACAGGGGAACTGGGAGGGCTGCTGTGCGACAGGGGGCGGACAGGCCAAGGGAACCCACTCTCTACGAGGCCCTCTCCTCCATCATGGGAGCATACCACCACTCCCAGCAGACGATGGCAACGGTCCTGGCCAAGTTTCAGGAGACCCAGCGCATGCAGGAGGAACAGTATTTGGGGTTCAGGGAGGAACTCAGAACCATCAGCTCCATTTGCCCTGAAGTGTCCTAGTAGCCAAAGGCTCCAAAACCCTCTGTAATACTTAGGCATGGTAGTCTTCTGGTCATGCCAGAGCTTCATGAGCTGTTGGCTGGCCTCCAGGTTGCTGATTTCCTTCTTCATTTACTCAGCCATGCATGACCGCAGGCCCAGCACATAATCCAGCATATTCTCCTTGGATTCTTTGAGAGGCTTCTTCCAAGACTCTCTCACCAAGCATAATGGGCCTCTTACAGGGTGCCCAAACAGTAACTCAAAGGGGCTGAATCCAACCCCTTTCTGTGGCACCTCTCTGTAGCAAACAGCAGGCATGGGAGGAAAACATCCCATCTCCTCCTGAGTTTGTCAGACAAACCCATGATCATGCCCTTCATGGTTTTATTAAAACTTTCCACCAGACCATTGTTCTGTGGATGATAGGGGGTGGTGAACTTATAAGTAACACCACACTCATCCCACATTGCTTTCAGATAGACAGACATAAAATGTGTGCCCCTATCTGAGACCACCTCCTTTGGGAATCCCACTCTGGTGAACACACCAAGTAGGGCTCTAGCTACTGTGGGAGCAGTGACTGTCCCGAGGGGTATTGCCTCAGGGTACCTGGTGGCATGGTCCAGAACCACCAAATTGTACCTGTTGCCTGAGGCAGTTGATGTGTCTAGGGGACCAACAATTGCAATCCCCACCCTCTCAAAGGGAGTTCCAACCACTGGCAGTGGTATCAAGGGAGTCTTTGACTTGACCCCTGCCTTTGCCACTGGCCTGGCAGGTGACACAAGAGCTGCAAAACTCCCTGACTTTTTCTGACATTTGGGGCCAATAAAAATGGTTGACCAGCCTGTTCCAGGTGTTGATCTGTCCCAAATGTCCAGCTAAGGGAATATCATGGCTTAAAGTGAGCAGGAATTCTCTATACTTCTGGGGGACCACCACTCTCCTGGTTGCCCTGGTTTGGGGTCCCTTGCCTCGGTGTAGAGAACTCAATCCTCCCAGTAAACATTGTGGGTTCCGCTGGTATTACCTTGTTCTTGCCTGGCCGCAGTCTCCCTTAGGCCCTCAAGAGTGGGACACTCTCTTTGTCCCTGGCACAATGCTTCTCTGGTGGTCCCACCTGCCCCTTGCAGTTCTGCCAGGTCAGGCAGAGCTTGCAGGGGAAGTGGCTCTCCCTCAGAGGTCAGATCCTCCCCCTTAGGTTTGGATTCCTCCTGACCCTCAGTACTTGTTGATGCTGGCAAGCCAGACCCAGTGCCCTTTGTCTTTTCTTGGAGGCTTGGCCCATTTTTCCAGGGTCCAAGTGTCCAGCACTTCCCTGTTGTACTGCCTGTGGCCTGGTCACAGAACACACCCATTCAGGGAGGTCCAGCATCTGTGCACTGTGCATGGACCCTTCTTTCCACCTCTGACCATTCAGATGCTTCCAGATCATTTCCCAGCAGGCACTCTACTGGGAGGGCATGTTTTGCTTTACTTTCGACTGAGCCAAGATATGTACACTGAAAGGAGTTGAAAAGATTCTCTGGAATGCACTTCTTAATCTGAAGAAGACATTTATTATAGCTTTTTGCAAGGTTCGTGAAGGAAGGTTTGATTAGTAAAAAGTGTACTTCCAAAATGTGCAACCACAACGTGAGACTATGTATAAAAAGTCTCCAATCTATAAACAGCAAATATATACATACAAGGATACAAACACTTATATATTGATATATAGATATATATTCATATACAATGCAAAGCAAATGATTAATAAAAATTCATCACCAAATGCTTCATCTTTTTCAGGCCAGCAAGAAGAACAACTCCTGTTCAACTGCAAGAAAGAGATTTTCCACCCCACGGGACAGGTCAGGCAGTTGGCGCCCGCTCCTGACTGAAGTCTCGGAATTCATCGCTACTGAACAGAGTCATCTTTTTTATATCTTTGTATAATTACGAGAGAACTTTCTAGAAAGCACTCCCTCTTAGAGGGGAATTATTTAAAAAAATGCTGGCTACCGTAGGTCAGAGTTGGAAAAAAACAAGCGTCGAAGGTTGGCCAAGTCCTCGATGGCAACGGTCCTGGCCAAGTTTCAGGACACCCAGCGCATGCAGGAGGAACAGTATTTGGGGTTCAGGGAGGCACTCAGAACCATCAGCTCCGCCCTGGGCACCATCGTAGGGGTGTTGAAGGAAATACTTTACACCAGGAGGGACACTGTGGCACTCCAAGGGGCCCCTGACACTAGCATGGACGAAGAACTGCCCACCACCTCCGCCGGCGCTAGTGGACAGGAGGCACCACCACAGGACCACCACAGCAGCACCCCACCCCCAGCAGACGTAGAACCACCCCACAAGCGGTCCCTGAGATCCAGGAACAAGACAGAGCACGATGCCAAGACCCTCACCAAGAAATGAGACCACCCTGATTGTCAACCCACTGTCCATGTTGGAACTGCCCCAGCTCCACTTCCTATGCCCATATGGGCAATGCACCTGTGAGACTAATAGACTGGACTCTGCCATGGACATTCCTCCACCATCACCCCTCAACATTTTACAACCCCCTCCAATATTGAACACTTCAATAAACACCCTTGAAGCACAAAACAATCTGGAGTCAGTCTGTGATTTCGATATTGTGTATTAGCAATGACAGTGACAAATTGATTTTTGAAATGTAATGGCAACATACCTATGTCACACATCTCAAGTCCAAGAGGAATCTAAGCAGATGACACACGTTGGAAACCACACCTGTGGAACCGTAAGGGAAATGTACTACTCAGTGACCATCTAGTGGTTGAAATCGACAGACAGGATAGAGGTAGAAGTGTTAAAGTACTTGTAGTAGGCAGAAATGTTTTCTCACCTGTGTGTCACTGGAAATATTGCTGGATAACTGAGTCCCTGTTGTCAATGTCTTCTTCCTCTGCTTCCTCCTCATCACTGTCCACAGGCTCCACAGCTGCCACAACACCGCCATCTGGACCATCCTCCTGCAGAAAGGGCACCTGTCGTCGCAAAGCCAAGTTGTGAAGCATACAGCAGGCCACGATGATCTGGCACACCTTCTTTGGTGAGTAGAATAGGGAACCACCTGTCATATGGAGGCACCTGAACCTGGCCTTCAGGAGGCCGAAGGTGCGTTCGATCAGCCTCCTAGTTCGCCCATGTGCCTCATTGTAGCGTTCCTCTGCCCTGGTCCTGGGATTCCTCACTGGGGTCAGTAGCCATGACAGGTTGGGGTAACCAGAGTCCCCTAATAGCCACACCCGGTGCCTCTGGAGTTGACCCATCACATAAGGGATGCTGCTATTCCGCAGGATGTAGGCGTCATGCACAGAGCCAGGGAACATGGCATTTACCTGGGAGATGTACTGGTCTGCCAAACATACCATCTGTACATTCATGGAATGATAACTCTTTCGGTTCCTGTACACCTGTTCACTCCTGTGGGGGGGGACCAGACCTACATGTGTCCCATCAATGGCACCTATGATGCTGGGGATATGACCCATGGCATAGAAGTCACCTTTCACTGTAGGCAAGTCCTCCACCTGAGGGAAAACGATATAGCTCTGCATGTGTTTCAGAAAGGCAGACAACACTCTGGACAACACGTTGGAAAACATAGGCTGGGACATCCCTGATGCCGTTGCCACTGTTGTTTGAAATGACCCACTTGCCAGGAAATGGAACACTGATAGCACCTGCACTTGAGGGGGGATTCCTGTGGGATGGCGGATTGCTGACATCAGGTCAGGCTCCAACTGGGTACACAGTTCCTGGATTGTGGCACGGTCAAACCTGTAGGTGATGATCAAACTTCTTTCCTTCATTGTCGACAGGTCCACCAGCGGTCGGTACACCGGAGGATTCCGCCATCTCCTCACATGTCCCAGCGGACGGTGCCTAGGAAGGACAACAGCGACCACAGAGTCAAACTACTCAGAGGTATGTACCCACAGTCTACACAGAACACCATTCATATACAAAATGTGGCCTGTATTTGTGTTGTCAGACACCGCCTAGGTATGTGTGAAGCAGTTGGTAATTAGGCCATGTGGGCCCCTGAAATGGCGGCTGCCTGACCTCTAAACTGGGACAATGGGATGTGAGGTAACTGCCCTGGTGTTGTACACTGTCGCGGTAGGCGGTCGAAGACCGCGGCGCAATGCTGCATTGGTTAACATAGGACCCTATGGGTCCCAGGAGCCAATGACGATGTACGCCGGCGGTGATGATACGCACCGCTGTGGACGTGACCGCCATTTTCTAACTGTTTAATCACTCGATACCTGATCTTCGATAGGAGAGTATCTACACTGCAAGTGCTGCTGTGACCTCGGTCTGGAAGAGACAATGGCTCGTGCGTCTGGGGAAAGGGCCCTTGCCTTCACTGCAGAGGAGTTGGAGAAGCTCGTTGACAGGGTCCTCCCCAGTACACACTACTCTACGGTCCTCCAGACCAACAGGTAAGTATACAGGGAGCATGTTGTATGGGCTATGCCTGTGTGGAGAGGGCTGGTTGTAAGAATGAAGGGGGCACAGTTCTGCATGCATGAAGGACTGTGAATGCATGTGCCACATGGCAAGGGTAGAGATATGGGCCACTCACTTAGACGGTGCAGTTGGTAATGATTTCTCTTCTTCCCCTGTACATGTCATGTAGGTCAGCGCCCACCAGAAGAAGGATATTTGGCGTGCCATTGCCAAGGACGTCCGGACCCTGGGGGTCCACCACAGACAGAGCACCCACATTTGCCGCTGGAGCAAGAAGACGGCGGAGGCTCAGCTGGGGATGGCCTCCCAACGTGGGAGGGGTGCCCATCGAACCATGACCCCCCTGATGTTAAGGATCCTGGCGGTGGCCTACCCGGAGTTGGATGGGTGCTTGAGGGCATCACAGCAGACACAAGGGCGTGAGTACAACATCATTCAGCGGACTTTGCGTGCAGTGAAGGTGTCTGGGTGGGGGAGGAGGGCTGTGGGTTTCCCTAGGCCAGGGTGAGTTCCGTAGGCTAGGCCCCTCCGTAATGCAGGCCATGTGGCACCCCACCTCTGTAGAGTGCCAAGTACAGGTATTGATGCCCCTGTGTCATCTATGTGTTCAGATGTCGTCCATAGCCATGTAGCCCATATCCCAGGAATTGCATCTGTAGAGCCCAACAGAGCGACGTAGTGCAGGGGGCTTCTGTGTCTGTATTGTCCGCCAACGGTAGCGGTAAGCCATGCACTCAACCTGTCTTTTTTCTGTCACCCCCCACCTTTGTGTGGTCTCCCTGGCCCGTATTTATACTTTTTGACGCTAAACTGTGCTAACGCAGTTTAGCGTCAACAAGTTTAGCGCCGGCTAACGCCATTCTGAAGCGCCATGCGGGCGCCGTATTTATTGAATGGCGTTAGCCGGCGCTAGCAGACCGGCGCTGCCTGGTGTGCGTGGAAAAAAACCACGTACACCAGGCAGCGCCAGCGTTGGGGAAAATGGCGTTAGGGTGTCTTAAAATGGTGCAAGTCAGGTTGACGCAAAAAAATCGCCTCCACCCGATTTGCGCCATTTTTAACGACGCCCAGACGCCATTTACATGACTCCTGTCTTAGTAAAGACAGGAGTCATGCCCCCTTGCCCAATGGCCATGCCCAGGGGACTTATGTCCCCTGGTCATGGTCATTGGGTATTGAGGCAGGTAGGGGGGCACAAATCAGGCCCCCCTATGCCCCAAAAAAATATAAAAAAAATAAAAAATTATACTTACCTGAACTTACCTGAATGTCCCTGGGATGGGTCCCTCCATCCTTGGGTGTCCTCCTGGGGTGGGCAAGGGTGGCAGGGGGGGTCCCTGGGGGCATGGGAGGGCAGCTGTGGGCTCATTTTGAGCCCACAGGTCCCTTAACGCCTGCCCTGACCCAGGTGTTAAAAAGAGGCGCAAATGCGGGGTTTTTTGCCCCGCCCACTCCCGGGCGTGATTTTTGCCCGGGAGTATAAATACGACGCATTTGTGTTGCAGTCATTTTTTGGGACGGGAACGCCTACCTTGCATCTCATTAACGCAAGGAAGGCGTTCACGCAAGAAAATGACGCTCTTTCCTCATACTTTGGCGCTAGACGCGTCTAATGCCAAAGTATAAATATGGCGTTAGTTTTGCACCGAATTTGCGTCGAAAAAAACAACGAAAATTTGGCGCAAACGGAGTATAAATATGCCCCCCTGTTCTTGTGTGCATTAGCATCATCAGGCAGAGGTACAGTGGCACTGGAACACGAGGGAGCTGCATCCCACATGGCCATGGAGGGCCACACCACGGACTCAGAATACACCAGTGGGACGGAGGGCGAGGGGAGCACCACGGCAGTCACAGGATCTGCAACCAGCGACACAGACTCGTCCTCCGATGGGAGCTCCCTTGTGGTGGCGGCACCATCTGTGCCCCCCACTTCTACAGGTATAGCCGCCACCCCTCCTACCAGCATCGCCCTCCCAGCAGACCCTCAGCCTTCGCCCTGTGCACACTCACCCAGGAGGGTGGGCATCACCTTCGCCCCAGGCACCTCAGCCCCTGCCCCTGTCACCTCTGCTGCCCTCAGTGAGGAGGCCATTGACCTCCTCAGGTCCCTCACTGTTGGGCAGTCTACCATTTTGAATGCCATCCAGGGTGTAGAAAGGGAATTGCAACACACAAATGCATTCCTGGAGGGCATCCATTCTGCTCAGGCTGCCCTTCATCGAACCCTGGAAACTCTGGCCTCAGCACTGATGGCAGCCATTGTCCCTGTGTCTAGCCTCCCCCCTCCAACTTCCTCCACCCAGACCCAATCCCCTGTACCCCAGCCTATCCCAAGCACACCATCAGACCAGCCTGCACACACCTCACCACACAAGGGAAGCTCAGGCAAACATAAGCACTACACAACCCACAGGCACTCACGCAAGCATCACACACATACAGACACACCAACATCCACTGCCTCCACTGTGTCCCCCTCCTCCTCGTCTCCCTGCTCCCTCCCAGTCTCATCTACACTCACACCTGCATGCACTGCCTCTACAGCCACTACGTCCCGCACCACCACACCCACCACCACACCCCGCTCATGTGCACTCACCATCCCCACTACCATTCACACGTCCCCTGTGTCCTCTCCCAGTGTGTCTGTGACGCCCCCTCCGAAGATAAACAAACGCAGGCACACACCCACCCAACAGCCATCCACCTCACGACAGCCTCCAGCCCATGCACCTGCACCCAAATCCACAAAACTTACACCTTCTACAACCACCACCTCTTCCTCCACTCCCAAACCCCCTCCAGCTTCCCGTCCCAGTGTCTCCCAAATTTTTTTCCTGTCCAGCCTTAACCAATTTCCCCCCAACCCCCCTCCACCTCATAGGTCCCGTACTAGCACCTCAGCCAAAAAATCTCCGGGACCAGTGGTGCCTGTTGTTACAGGATTGTGGAGTGCACCGGCCACCAGGCCAGCCAGTGTGGCACGGAGCCACAGCACAGCCAGTCCCCCCCCTGTGAAGCACCAGAAGTTGGACAGTGCCCGGCGGGAGAGGGGGAGGACTCCAGCCAGCAAAGCCACTCACGGGGGTCCCGGGGGGATAGTCGACTCAGCTGTGACTCCTCCCAAGGTGGGGAAGGGGCAGAGGAAATGAGCAGCACGGCAGAGAAGACCGACATCATCCCCGCTGCCCAGGAGGCCACCGCCAGAGTCACTGCCCAGGAGGCCACCGCCAGCCCCATCGTCACTGGCCAGGAGGCCACCGTCAGAGTCACTGCCCAGGTGGCCAACGCCAGCCCTAGAGTCACTGCCCAGGAGGCCCCCGCCAGCCCCATTGTCACTGGCCAGGAGCCAACCGCCAGAGTCACTGCCCAGGAGGCCACCGCCAGCCCCAGAGTCACTGCCCAGGAGGCCCCCGCCAGCCCCATCGTCACTGGCCAGGAGGCCACCGCCAGCCCCATCGTCACTGGCCAGGAGGCCACCGCCAGCCCCAGAGTCACTGCCGAGGAGGCCACCGCCAGAGTAACTGCCCAGGAAGCCACTGCCAGCCACAGCCCAACTGGCCAGGAGGGCCCACCAAGCCACAGCCCAGCTGACCCATGAAGGACCGCCAGCCACAGCCGTGCTGGGCAATGAAGGACCGCCTTGCCAAGGACCGCTGAACAGGGCAAAGACCGCCATGGAATGCACCGCTGAACAGGTCTGACACTGGCAACTCAAGCACTGCTGAACAGGGCAAAGACCGCCATGGAATGCACCGCTGAACAGGTCTGACACTGGCAACTCAAGCACCGCTGAGCAGGCCAAGGACCGCTGAACAGGGCAAAGACCTCCATGGAATGCACCGCTGAACAGGTCTGACACTGGCAACTCAAGCACCGCTGAACAGGCCAAGGACCGCTGAACAGGGCAAAGACCGACATGGAATGCACCGCTGAACAAGTCTGACACTGGCAACTCAAGCACCGCTGAACAGGGCAAAGACCGCCGTGGAATCCACCACTGAACAGGTCTGACACTGGCAACTCAAGCACCTCTGAACAGGCCAAGGACCGCTGAACAGGGCAAAGACCACCATGGAATGCACCGCTAGCCCATTTGCGGCAGTGGCAGTGATGCAACTGGGACCGTCACGGGGTGTGTGCTGCACTCTGGGCACCAGTCCCCCTCCAGAACCAGTGGAGAACAGCATCCACTCCGTCTGTCCTTGGCAGGATGAAGCACTCTGGGCACTAGTCCCCCTACAGAACCAGTGGAAAACAGCATCCATTCCGTCTGTCCTTGGCAGGATGAAGCACTCTGGGCACCAGTCCCCCTCCAGAACCAGTGGAGAACAGCATCCACTCCGTCTGTCCTTAGCAGGATGAAGCACTCTGGGCACAAAGCCCCCTCCAGAACCAGTGGAGACTGTTATCCACTTGAGAGACTGTGGCTTTGCACTCCCCAGGATTGAAGAGTGGGCAACCTACCCACTGTAGAGACTTGAGAGACTGTCGCTTTGCACTCCCCAGGATTGAACAGTGGGCAAACCACCCACTGTAGAGACTTGAGAGACTGTGGCTTTGCACTCCCCAGGATTGAACAGTGGGCAAACCACCCACTGTAGAGACTGGAGAGACTGTGGCTTTGCACTCCCCAGGATTGAACAGTGGGCAAACCACCCATTGTAGAGACTTGAGAGACTGTGGCTTTGCACTCCCCAGGATACATCAATGGGCATGGAGCCCCCTTGTGGATCTTGCGTGGTGCACTCATCCAGCTGAGGTGCCCCCCCTTCCCTTCCCCCTGTGGTGCCTGTTGTATTTCGATCTGATGCCCCTGCAGTGTTCTCTCCATTTTGATCGGGTATCTTGTGTGGGCCTCACCCATGCATTTTGGGCCCAGTGGTCCACGGACTATGAATGGTGCAATACCTGCACTACTAATCGTGGTGTATATTTTGTTTATTGTGTGCATATATATATATGTATACATTTGCTTCCTGTATTTTGATATATTACAATGGTTCAACTCATTTCCTTTTGTCTTTGCATTCTTCCGGAGGGGTTGGGGGGTGTTACTGTAATGTATAGATATTTATTGGTGTGTGTGTTGTAGTGGGTGAGGGTCAGGTGGGGGTTGGGATGTTGGTTGTGTGTGTCCCTGTGTTTTTGCCTCCCCCCTCCCCTATGTCGTAGGTGCAGTACTCACCGTGGTCTTTGCCGCCGGCATTGATGCTCCTCGTAGATGAGCAGGAAGACTGACGCTGGCAGGATATGGAGTTCCAGCTCCAGGGTGTTGTTGTTCCTCGTGGAGTGTGTAGAGGTGAGCGTTTTCCCTTTGAAATGCCTGTTTCCGCCGTGTTTTTATCTGCAGTGAATCCGCCCCGGAAAAGGTGGCGGATTGGTAGGTTGTGATACTGTGGGCGGTACATTGTCTCCCGCCTGTCTGTTGGCGGTGACCGCCGCGCTGTTTGTCTGTACCGCCGTGGCGGCCGGAGTGTTAAAGTGGCTGTCTTTGTTGGCGGTTTCCGCCACGGTCGTAATTGCAAATTTTTTACCGCCGGCCTGTTGGCGGTCTTACCGCCGCTTTAACACCGTCTGCCGGGGTTGTAATGACCCCCAGAATCTCTCCTTCTGAAGGGACCCCCTTCCTCCAACTACCTTTGGGTATGACCCTAGTAACTGTGTACAGTGAGGACCGGTCTTCCTCCTCCTCACCTAGGCTCAGATGCCCTCCCTCCCCTGAGTGGTTGGAGCTAGCATCCTCCCCTTGTTCTTCCTCCTCTGGAGCTTCTTCTGGGCCTAATTCTTGAGCCTCAGCCCATGCTGTCAGGGATTTGATCATGATATGCTTCCTGAGGTTAGTGGCTGCAGGGTAACCCCCTCAAACTACACAACCCCCTAAACTGGACTACTGTCAGTGTGGGTAGGCTAGCCAGATCAAGCTCCATGGTTCCCTAGTTTTGTGTCAAAAACTACTTTTTTCAAAAATTGAAAACAAGAAATCACAAAAATTCAATAATTGAAATTAATCCAAATTAAAAATTAAAAACAGTTTTTGCACTAGGACAATTTAAATAATTTTTAATTTGATTTACATAAAACTGTAACACAAGTACAGGATCCCACCACTGCGCACCAAAAATGTTGGAAAATGGGTTATTGGTAAGGGCAGGTAAGTACCTACACTTAGCAATAGGCCACTATCCTCCACTTAGGTTCAATTAGGTCTCAGTAAATTAAACCTAGATCAACCCTTGGTAGCTTGGCAACAAGCGACAAGGCTTAACTTAGGAGACAAAGCGTAAAGCATTCAAATATCTCTAAACAGTAATTAAATAAAACACGGAAAAGAGTTTAAAAATCAAAAACCAATTGATGAAATTAGGAAATATTTTTAGCTTTTGAAAGGAAACCAAAACAATTAAAATTGGATAAAGGGAACCGGACATATGAATTTTTAAAGAATTAATGCATTTTAGCGCTTAGAAACAAATAGCGCCAATCTCGTCATCTGGTCGCACCTCAATTGAGGCAAAGTCAAAGTTTAAGGCCGACCGCGATGGAGCCCTGCTCGGCTGCAGTCCGCGGGAGGCCTCAGTCAAAAGTTTACCTTAGGACTTAGTTGTTTTTCTGGAGATTTTCTTCAGCGGGACCAAGTCGCCAGTCCAATCCGACCTCCTGGTCAGTTGCTTCAGGAGTTGGTGCAGGGCAATCTGGTTAGCAAGTTTTTACCTGTAGCAAACAGGGAGTCCCTCCTTGAACCATTTGAAGCCAGACAGAGTCCTCCTTGTGGTGAAGCCCAAGTGTACAGCTGGTGCAGTCCTCCAGAGTGCAGTGTCCAGGTGCAGGGCAGGGGTCCAGCAGGGCAGTCCTCCTTCTCCTGTAGTTCTTCCTGGCAGGGATCTGAGGTGTGGGTGCAGGTCTGCCAGTTTTATCCTTGCTCCCGGTTGAAACACAGGGGGGTCCTGGTTCTCCAATCAGGTGCAGGGTCCTTCCCCCTGTGATGACCACTTCCTGGGAAGTGTGGCAAAAATCAATCCCAGGGAACAACATTCCTCAAAAATCCACCATGGCTGAAAATGATTTTTGGAGGTAACATCTGGCTGAGCTCACCCACTGGTGTGGCTAAAAATCCTTAACACACCCCTCTCCTGCCCTCTCCTAATCTAATCAAGGGGCACCTAATTGTCTGGGTTTGCAGGATGTAAGGGAGGTGCTGGGTTGATCCAAATGTCCGTCCCTGCCTTTGGGGACCAGTTTGGCAGCCCTCCCCCCCTTCCTGCTTCCCCATCTGCTGAGGGAAGATCTCCCCCCCCCGGGGTCATCTCTTTGTGTTGAACCAGGCCACTCCACACCTCATCAAGACAGCCTGGCCAGGCTGCCAGAGGCTGGCCAATCAGAGCAAAGCATCGAAACACTGCAGGGCTGAAGCTGACAACGTTTTTTTTCAAGTACATTTTAAAACTCTTTCCCTGAACAAGTTACAGTAAATCCAACAATTGTAAGATGCAGGATTCATTATAAAAATTAATTTGATACCAAACTTGAGGTATCTGTTACTTAAGGGGACTTTATAAAGAAAGTCTCCCCATTCTATCCTAGGGAGGCCATTCACTACAATGAGGGGAAAACAAATTTGGCTGTTTTACCTCACCAGAGCTTATAAAACTATTTGTATAAGGTCCCTGCTTATAGTTACATGGCACTCAGACCTAGGGGTACATAGAGAACACCTTATGGGTGACCTATATATAAACATAAGGTAGTTTAAGACTTTGGAAGTACTTTTAATTCCAAAGTCAAATTTGCATGTAACTTTAATTTAAAAGCAGCCAACAAGGCAGGCCTGCCTTTAAATTGACACTGGGCACCTCAGCAGTGTCAAACCTACATGCCCTACCATATACTAGGGACTTATAGGTAGGTTAATATTGTGAATTATAATTAGCCTAATTTGCATATCCATGTTACACAGATCACTGGCCCTGGGACTGGTAAGCTCTACCCAGGGCACAGGCAGCCCCCAACCTATCAATGAGATCATCAACTCTAGGTATGGGCTGAACATCAGTCCTAGTGACCGCATTTAGACCTCTGTAGACAACACAGAATCCCAATTGCTTCTTCCCACCCTGGGGATTAGGGCTGGGTACCAATACCACTGGACTGGACCAAGGACAGTCAGAGGGCTCAATTACCTTGAGCTCCAACATCTTAGCCACTTCAGCTTTGATGTTGGCCTTGACCTGGTCAGACAGCCTGTACAGCTTGTTTTTGACAGGTGAGCCGTCACCAGTATTAACGTCATGGACAAACAAATTGGTGAGTCCAGGGGTCAAGGAAAACAGACTAGCAAACTGCTCCAAAACTTTTCTGCAGTCTTTCTGGTGCTGGTCTGTCAACCTGGCAATCCAACAGTGCCTTAAATTACATTTTATAGTGCCTAAACATAAATATGCAAAGGGTACCGCTATACACATTGCATTCATGGATCTATTGAGTGCTTTTGTGTTGTAATTTTGTTTTAAATATTTTGTATCATTAAACAGGTACATAAAGCAAACAGAATCCCACCTTTTAGGGAATATACGATACTTACAATCTATGATCACTGTATACATACATGCCAAATTAGAAAGCAATTTAAACCAGTATTAATATTTACATTTTAGAGCCAGTATTGCTAGCATAGTCGTCTCATATCAACAAACAGTCAAAGTGTAAAAATCAGTGTTCGAACCTTGTCGACGTATGATATAACTATGGGCGTAGGATACATCCATTCTGTAGTACTGCTATATGACAGTAGTAGTATGCTAGTGGTAGTGTTCAGCAATAGTTTAGTAATCTCTCATTAGCATAGTCTGTATCTCTAAAGGGGGTGGGTCATTTTATTGTTGTTTGTTTCTATCCCTAGTATTAGCCCTTCTCTAACGAATTCAGGGGACCAAGGGGAGGCTAGTTGCACAGAGGAAGTTATAGAGGCTCAGTGGGTAATGATGTGGGGAGAATAAATTCGAGCGGTCTCCGTTAGAGGGATGCTAGGCAGAAATAGGTGGGTTGATCTATCCTAATGTGTAGGAAAGTGGTTTGCGCCACAAATTAGGTTGATGATGAGATAATCTAGTGCAAAGGATGCGGATAGTCCTCTGAGTAGGGGATGCTCGAATCAGTAGGATAATATTGGGGAGGATGATAATGATGTTAATCCTGAGAAGGGAGGGATGATAATAATAATGAGAGTGATAATACGAATTATAGTAATAGTAATAATAATGAGAATAATAACAATAACAATGATGATAGTGATGATGATAGTGTTAACAGTGGTGACCGAGGGGGGGCGAGATTATAGAAAAAGAGGGGTAAGGGTGATGCGATTAGAATCAGGGTTATGGGGTAGACGAGGTGATGGTGCTAGGAAGAAGGGAGGGCGATGATAATAGTTTAATGGAGGTGTTGGTGTAGAGGTGGGGATATAGGGGAGCGTTGGGGTTGGAGGAATAAGTCATCTATGCTGAGTTGAGTTACGGGAGAGTAGTCGAAAGGGGCTTCATTGTTGAGGCGTCATTGTTGAGGCGACTCTTTCAAGCGGATAGGAGGGATATAGTATAGCTGAAGATAGTATTGCATGAATTAATGGAGAGTGGGTGAGCTTTTGTTTATGTAGGTTAGGCGGTTGTGGGCCTTCGTAGGATAAACTTAGTTTGTCAGGTTGGGTAGGAAGGGTGACCATGTTTGTAAAAATATGTCAGTTTTTTCCTGTAGATCGTATATGAGGCGCTCATGGAAGGCCGCCTGATACATTGCGCAAATCCATTCTTCATGGGAAGGAGCGGCTGTTGCCCGCCAATGTCTGAGGATCCATAATTTTGCCATAGCCAGTGTGGTGTGTAATAATCAGTTTTGGGGTTGGGAGAGATGGTGTAGCTCCCCTGTATCGTGTAAGAGTAGAAGAGATGGTATAAGGGTTGGTGGTAAGGGTAGCACCTCCCTAAGAGTACGTCCTATCGCCCGCCAGAAGGGTTGTATGGCGGGGCAATCATGTAGGATGTGGGTATGGTCACAATGAGTGTGAGGGCATCTCCAGTAGGACGCATGGGGCAGAAGTCGCGCCGTGCATAGTTTCTGGGGGCTCCAATACCAGTCATGTAGAGTCTTGAAAAGACAGAATTTTAGGTGTGCCTCATGGGCTCCTCGATCTCTGGCCTCAATTAGGTCAGCCCTGTCCTCTAGATCATAGTCTTTCTGTAGGCGGGTTTGCCATTTAGTCTTAAGGGAATTGAGAAGTGGTAGTGAGAAGAGGTTCCGATTCAGCACTGCTTGTAGTCCCGATACGGCTCCTTTTAGTTGGCCCCATGTTTCTAGATATTGGAGTATTGGGTAGTGTGCAAGTCGTCGGGGGGAGCATCCTAGCCGTTGTACTAGACAGTGTCGTAGTTGTAGGTAGCGCCATAAATAGTGTTCAGTGAGATCGAATTTGTCCTGAAGTTCTCTGAACGTCTTCCAGCTGTCTCCGGAGATGAGTTGGTGTATCCGTATGATGCCTTTTAGATACCAGTCTCTCCAGTAAATAGTCTTTCCCCCTATCTGAAACCCTCCATTGCCCCATAACGGGGCTCTTTCATGTAAATATGGGTCTATTTTCAGTGAGCGGTGGGCCTGTCGCCAAGCTTTCCTTATGGCTCCAATTATGGGGTTAGTGGTTCGTAGGTCCATCAGGCCTGTTTTATATATTATCTGGAGGTCGTGAGGAGCCTCTATAAGTGTTCTTTCCACTGTCACCCAAAGTGGTGGATCTCATACATTCGGAAGTAAGAGGGTCAACTGTGATAGGTGTAATGCGGAGGAATAGTGTTCTACGGAAGGGAGGTTTAAACCTCCGAATTCACGTTGGGCTAGTAATGTGACTCTAGGTAGTCGCTGGCGCATGGATCCCCAGACGAAGGCACGGATGCCGCGGTCGATCTCTCGGAGGAGGGCTAGTGGTATATGTAGGGGGAGCATACCAAGTACATAAAGGAATCTCAGGATGGTTACCATTCGTACCGCTTATACCCTGCCCCACATGGAGAATCCTAGTTGTTTCCATTTCTCGAAATCCCGTTTCATGTTATTAATTAAGGGATCTAGGTTATCTGTCACTATTTTTTCTAGGCCTCTATTTATATCAATGCCCAGGTAACAGAGGCGTGAGTGTTTACATTTAACCGGTAAGCCTTGTAGGGAGGAGCTGACTGTTATAGGGGATAGGGGTAGAGCCTCACTTTTATCCCAGTTTATCCGGTAGACCGAGAGATGTTCAAATTCCATTAATTTCTATTTGAAGGCTGGTAGGGAGTTGGGTAAGTCTGTGAGGGTGAGCAGAATATTGTCTACATGGAGGTAGATGGTGGAGCATCCGCCTGGAATTGAAATTCCTGATATTAGGTTAGAGCTCCGAATTACCGCCGCTAGGAGTTCTACAGCTAATAGGACTAATAGGGGGGATAGCGGGCAGCCCTGTCGGGTTCCTCTGTATATCGGGAAGGTGTCTGACAGAAACACTTCGCAGTTTACCTAGGCTGTGGTGGAATCATAGAGTAATCGTACTCTATTGATGAAGTTAGTCCCCAGTCCAAAGCGTTTTAGGACTTCAAAGAGATACTACCATTCTATTCGGTCAAATGCCTTCTCAGCATCTAATGAGAGGGCAAGAGCCTCTTCCTGTGAGTCTCACACTGTCCAGATGGTATGGAATAACGTACGGAGATGGTTCCTCGATGAGCGGCCCGGTACAAAGCCTACTTGGGTGTGATGGATTAGGGAAGGGATAACTTTTTTGAGCCGTGTTGCTAATATCACTGCTAGTATTTTTGTGTGTGTCTCTATTGAGAAGTGAAATAGGGCAATAGCTTCCACCGAGAAGCGGGTCCCTCCCTGGTTTGGGTAAAACTGTGATGGTGGCTTTGTTGGAGATAGGGTGTAAGGATCCCATGTGATCAGCCCCCTGGAAGGCTTCGTATAGGGTTTCTACTGTGTCGACCCCGGACCATTTATAGAATTCGGACGTGAACCCATCTTCCCCTGGAGCTTTGTGATATGATAGGTTGGCTATCGCCAGTTGGATCTCTACTTTACTAATGTCGCCCTCTAATAGCACCCTACTTTCGGCCGTAAGACAGGGTACATGTGCTTTTTGTAAGAAAGCATCTAAGCGGTCAGTGGCTTCTACTGTTTCTGGGGTATAGAGGGCTTGGTAATAGCTACCGAATTCATTCGCAATTGCCGGCGGGTGTGTAAGGAGGTCATTATTTCGGTTATTTATCGCTGGTATGGCTAGAGTGATTTCTCTTTGGTGTAGTTGGGCGGCTAGTAGATGGCTCACTTTCTCGCCATGCTCATAGTGGCGGCCCTTTAGCTTTTGTAGTGCATATTCCGCCCATGAGGTGTAGAGGGAATTGAGTTCCATTTTAGCTTGTTCTAGATAGCGGCAGTTAAGTGCAGTAGGGGTTCGAGTATATTCCCTGGTCGCGTGGGCTATCCTGTCTTCCAGTTTGGCCTGTTGATCTCTCTTTTGAGCATTGGCAATGGCAGCGTCTCTCATTAGCTGGCCTCTAATAGTTGCCTTTGCCGCTGCCCACAGAAGTTGGGGTGAGGATACCGAGCCTTTGTTATCTTTAAGGTATGTGGTTAGATGAGCTTTGAGTTGTTCCTTTCCTTTCGGGGTTCTATATCTGGAGTTGGGGAGACGCCAGGGTTTACGACCTGGCCTAACTATCCCTAGTTCCAATGTTATTAAGACCGGGGAATGGTCAGATAGTGCGGCTGTGAGGATATCCGACATTCTTATCAATTGCATCAGTCTCTGATCAATCAGGAAATAGGCTAGTCGTGATTGGGTCCCATGGACCGAAGAGAGAAAGGTGTATTGGCGGTCAGAGGGGTGTAGTAGACGCCAACAGTCTAATAAGCCGTGATCAGAGAGAATGTCACGGAGAAGGGCCCGATCTGTGTTGTTACCTGTAACGAGGCTGCTTGTGCTATCAAGAATGGCGTCTTGTACAATGTTCCAATCTCCTCCCAATATATATTGTGAGGCGCCAATCTGCGTGAATAGCCAGTTGAGAGAGAGAAAGAAGGTGCGCTTAGAGCCTGTCGGGGCGAATAGGAACCTATGCAGATTGTGGAGAGGCCTACCCTGATTTTGGCAAGTATGTAACGTCCTTCCGGGTCGTGCCATGTTTTGAGCAACCGGAACTGTAGTGAACGACGTATGAGAATTGCCACCCGCATCTCCTCTCAGTGCCCTGTGTTCCATCGGGCATGGATGGCCTTCCACTATAGTGCACTTTGCCCACCCAATCTCTACAAAGTTTTTCAGATTCTGCTGAGGTGAGATGCGTTTCCTGCAACAGGGCAATATCAGCATGTTTAGAGCATAGATAGGATAGTACCTTCTGCCGTTTGACATAGTGGGTCATACCATGTACATTCCAGGAGAGGATTGTGAGCGGGGTCGTCGTTCCCATGGTTGCTTTATAGGTGAGGTATACTCTGTAGAGTGTATCTGTATTTTGTGATCGGAGAGGGGAGAGGATGGGGAGGAAAAACAGGGAGGGGGGTATCAGATGGAGAATAGCCTCACCAGGACGTGTAGCGAGGATAGTAGTGCAAGGAGGTGAGAATGTGGTGTGTCACCAAGAGGGATGAATAAAATCAATACGATTAGTGGAAGGGTTGGGAAGCTCTGAAAATATAGAGCTGACTTATGCGCTAATGGGTAAAGGGGTAGGGGAGAGACCTGTAGAGAGAAAAAACTCACTACCGATAATTCTATTAAACTGCAGGTTTGAACCTGTAGGGTCCTCGCCCCGGAATGATATTGTTATGGGGTGTGAGTAAAATGGGGGGTGTTTTGATGATCCTTAAGTAGCTTTGAGGGGTCATCAGGCAGCCTCCTTGTGATATGTGTTACGTATCACGTATGTAATGGGGTGTTGGGGGTTATGAATGTGGAAGCCTAGGCTCGGGAAAGCGGGGGGCGTGGGGGCATTCGGTACGTCTGTGAATATATATAATTCTTAATGTGTATGTTACAATAGTACACCAAGGGGGTCATTCTGACCTTGGCGGTAAAAGGCGCTTACCGCCGGTCAGAAGACCGCCATAACAGCGCCGCGGCCGCGGTAAACCGCCACGGTCATTCTGACCCGCAACTTGCAAACCGGCAAAAACCCGACATCCACAAAAGTCCGCCACACCAAAGGTCAGCGAAAAAATGGCGATGACCAAACCTCCACCGTCACGCCAACAGAAATACGCCCATACCATTCCGACCCACAAATCCACGCGGCGGTCTTTCAAACGCGGTATTCCATTGGCGGTACACACCGCCGCGGTCAAAATACACACACATAGAAAACTCAGCCACATTGGTCAGTTTGAAACACGCACACCTGATACAACTACTAACACCACTCCCACACACCCAACACAATATAAAACACACACCCACATCACCCACAAACCCCTACGACCCGAAATTATTGACGAAGGCTAGAGAGAGAGCACAGAATAGACAATCCCACAACACAGAGGCACACAACACCATCACCCACACAGAATCCACGCACCAAACACCACACACCACCACACGCACCACACTCATCACCACAAACGCCACCCCACACCTCATCCACACCACCCCATGGCACCCCAAAGACACCCCAGGTTCAGTGACGCCGAACTCAGGGTCATGGTGGAGGAAATAGTCCGTGTAGAGCCCCAGCTCTTCGGGGCACAGATGCAGCACACCACAATTGCCAGGAAGATGGAGCTATGGCAAAGGATAGTGGACAGGGTCAACGCGGTGGGACAGCATCCACGCAATCGGGATGACATAAGGAAGCGCTGGAACGACCTACGGGGGAAGGTGCGTTCCATGGTATCAAGGCACAACATTGCGGTGCAGAAGACTGGCGGCGGACCCCCACCTACTCCCCCCGAATTTACAGCATGGGAGGAGGAAGTCTTGCACATCCTGCATCCTGAGGGCCTCGCAGGAGTAGGCGGAGGAATGGACCCTGGTAAGTCAAATCTTCACTACTGCTTCCCACCCCCACCCCTCCTGCATGCCAAATCATACCCCTACCCTCACCCCCACCCCCATCACACCAACTCCTAGCAAAAGGCTCACCATCACAACCCACCCATCCCAACACCAAGCCCTGCATGCGACCACAAAGCATGGACACCCATCACCAAAGCATGCTCACTGCACACACACATCACCCCCACAAGCCACCCTCACAAAAGCCCCCACAAGGGAATGCCTGCACTTGGGTACACGGACACCCACCCATCACACGAAATGCCACACACAGAAGCAATAACCATACCTTTATACCCCTGCAGGACCCGAACGCCACCACACCGCCACGGAGGGTACAGAGATGTCCATCCCACCCCCAGAAGAGGCCCCCAGCGATGACAGCAGCTCTGTCTCCCTGGACCCAGATGACCAGCCTGGCCCATCGGGGACCTCTGGACAGTCGGTTCCCCACAGACAGCCACAGGCTACACCAGACCCAACCCCCTCTGGGAACACCAGCACAGCTCCCACCCAGCGGGCCCATGCCTCTGTCTCCAGGACACGTCAATCAGCGGTGTGTCCACCACTACAGGGCACCCAGGTTGACCCACCACCCCAACAACAACAGGGACCTGGGGGCAGTGGTAGTGGGCACACCGTCCAGGGGACAGAGGCCCAGGAACACAGGGGAACTGGGAGGGCTGCTGTGCGACAGGGGGGGGACAGGCCCAGGGAACCGACTCTCCAAGAGGCCCTCTCCTCCATCATGGGAGCTTACCACCACTCCCAGGAGACGATGGCGACGGTACTGGCCCGGTTCCAGGAGATCCAGGCACTGCAGGAGGAACGGTACATGGGGTTCAGAGAGGAACTGAGGAACATCGGTTCCGCAATGGGGACCATCGTCGTGGCCCTTACCCAGATAGTCACCACATTGCGGGACCATGTGGCACCCCAAAGGGCCCCTGTCACTAGCCCAGGCCAGGAACAGACTACCACCTCCGCCGGCGCTAGTGGACAGGAGGCCCCCACACAACAACAGGCCACCAGAACCCCACCTCCTGCAGAAGAAGAACCACCCCGCAAGCAGAACCTGAGATCTCACAAGAAGACAGAGTAGGATTGCAAGACCCCGCCAGCCTAAGATACCCCCTGATGTCATCCCACTGTCCCACATTGTCACCCTGTCCAACCTTGAACTGCCCCTGCTCCATCCTTCCACAGGCATATGGACAATGCGACTGAGAACTGGACTCTGCCATGGACATTACTCCACCCCCACCCATCACCATTTTACAATCATGTACCTATATGTAGCACTTAAAATAAATCACTTATTGCACTTAAAATAACAGGAGTCTGCTTGTATTCTTAACAAATGTATTACACATAACGGTGCAATAATGTCCAGTTACTTTGTGATGACAACATACCAATTTCAATAAGCTTTAGTCCATGGGCAAACAAAGCTGAAGTCAGGCAGTGGGTCATACAGCTCTGAAAAGGGAAGGGAAAGTCACAAATCAGTTAACAGGAACTGGGGGGAAACACAGACAGTGGAGACGCATGAGGCCTTAAGTAAATGTAAAATGGCGTGGGTGATTCTTACCTGTGTGCTACTGAAAATATTGTTGTATGACTGTATCCCTGTTGTACGTGTCGTCCCCGTTGTCTTCCTCCTCTTCACTCTCCACAGGCTCCACTGCTGCTACAACACCACCATCTGGACCATCCTCCTTCAGAAAAGGCACCTGGCGTCGCAAAGCAAGATTGTGAAGCATACAGCAGGCCACGATGATATGGCACACCTTCTTTGGTGAGTACATTAGGGATCCCCCTGTCATATGCCGGCACCTAAACCTGGCCTTCAGGACCCCGAAGGTCCTTTCTATGATCCTCCTAGTTCGCCCATGGGCCTCATTGTACCGTTCCTCTGCCCTGGTCCGGGGATTCCTCACTGGGGTCAGTAGCCACGAGAGGTTGGGGTAACCAGAGTCACCAATTAGCCACACACGGTGTCTCTGAAGCTGTTCCATCAAATAAGGGATGCTGCTATTTCGCATGACATACGCATCATGCACTGACCCAGGGAACTTGGTATTTACATGGGAGATGTACTGGTCAGCCAAACAGACCACCTGGACATTCATCGAATGATAACTTTTTCTGTTTCTGTAAACCTGCTCACTTTCTTTGGGGGGAACCAAAGCCACATGGGTCCCATCAATGGCACCAATGATGTTGGGGATATGTCCAAGGGCATAGAAATCACCCTTCACTGTAGCCAATTCGCCCACCTCAGGGAAAATAATGTAGCTCCGCATGTATTTCATCAGGGCAGACAACACTCTGGACAAAACCTTAGAAAACATAGGCTGAGACATCCCAGATGATATGGCCACTGTTGTCTGAAAAGACCCACTTGCCAAAAAATGGAGTACTGACAGAACCTGCACCAGAGGGGGAATCCCTGTGGGTTGGCGGATGGTGGACATCAGGTCTGGCTCCAGCTGGGCACAGAGTTCATGTATAGTTGCTCTGTCAAGCCTGTATGTAAGTATGATATGTCGTTCTTCCATTGTCGACAGGTCCACCAGCGGTCGGTACACGGGAGGATTCATCCTTCTCCTCGCAAGTCCCAGCGGACATGGAGCACAGAGTCAAGCAACCCACAGGTTCGTTCACACAGCTTGCACAGTACACGAATCGCTATGCATTGAAAGGCTTGTATGAGTGGCAATGCAAGGCCTAGGCCTGTGTGACGCAGTAGAAATTATGCCATGTGGGCCCTTGAAATGGCGGCTGCCTGACCTGTGAAGTGTGACAGTGGAATGTGAGGTCACTGCGCTGGCGTGGCACACCGTGGCGGTAGGCGGTCGAAGACCGCGGCGCAAAGCAGCATTGGTTAACATTGAACACTATGGGTCTCAGGAGCCAATGACGATCTGCGCCGGCGGTCGCGGTACGCACCGTCGCGGTACGCACCGCTGCGGGCGTGACCGCCATTTTCTAACTGCTTCATCACTCGAGACCTGATCATCCACAGGAGAGGACCTATACTGCAAGTGCTGCTGTGACCTCGGTCTGGGAGATACAATGGCTGCTGCGACTGGGGAAAGGGCCCCTGCCTTCACTTCCGAAGAATTGGAGAAACTAGTTGATGGGGTCCTCCCCCAGTATGCGCTACTCTACGGTCCTCCAGACCAACAGGTAAGTACACAGGGTGCACGTTGAATGGGCTATGCCTGTGTTGAGTGGGGTGTATGTAAGATGGTGGGGAGGGGAGCGAATGAGGAGTGCAACGCACGAAAGATGAGAGCATGTGCCACATGGCAAGGTTGGGGAGGGGGGGGGCCACTCACATTGACCAGGCAGAAAACTGATGCGATTTCCTTTACCACCCTGTACATGTCACATAGGTCAGCGCCCATCAGAAGATCGACATTTGGCGTGCCATCGCCAAGGACGTCCGGGCCCTGGGGGTCCACAACAGACCGGGCACCCACTGCCGAAAGAGTTGGGAGGACATCTGCCGCAGGACCAGAAAGACCGCTGAGTCTCTGCTGGGGATGGCCTCCCAACGTAGGAGGGGTGCCAGCCGCCAATAGACCCCCCTGATGTCCCGGATCCTGGCGGTGGCCTACCCCGATTTGGATGGGCGCGTGAGGACATCACAGCAGACACAAGGGGGTGAGTATCAGCACATTCTGCTATCTTTGCACGCAGTGAAGGTGTCTGGGTGGGGGAGGAGGGCTGTGGCTATTTCTAGGCCAGGGCGCATTCTGTAGGCTAGGCCCCTCCGTTAGGCATGGCTCTGTGCCCCCGCCCCCCACCTCTGTAGGGTGCCAAGTACAGCTATCCATGGTCCGGCCTCACCCATGTGTGCATTTGTCGTCCATAGACCTGTAGGCCTAGTCACAATAACTGAGTAGTGTACCCCGATTGCGCGGCCTAGTGCAGGGGGCTTCTGTGTCTGTCCTCTCCGACAACGGTGTTGCCAATGCATGCACTCAACCTGTCTTCATTTCTCCCCCCCCCATTTTCTTTGTCTTCCTGTTCATGTGTGCATTAGCATCATCAGGCGGAGGAGAAGTGGCATCGGCGCACGAGGGAGCTGCATCTCACATGGCCCCGGAGGGCCATACAACAGACTCCGAGTACACCAGTGAGACTGAGGGCGAGTGGAGCTCCACAACGGGGACCCGTGGAGACGTCAGCAACACCGACACGTCCTCGGAAGGGAGCTCCCTAGCGGTGGCGGCAACATCCGTGCCCACCGCCACAACAGGTACAGCCGCCACCCAGCGCACCAGTCACGCCCTTCCAGCAGCCCCTCAGCCTTCGCTCCGTGCCCGCTCGGCCAGGAAGGCGGGCATCTCCTTCGCCCCAGGCACCTCAGGCCCTGCCCCAGTTACCCCTGCTGCCCTCAGTGAGGAGGTCATTGACCTCCTCAGGACGCTCATTGTTGGGCAGTCTACCCTTTTGAATGCCATCCAGGGGGTAGAAAGGGAGGTGCATCGGAGCAATGCGTACCAGGAGGGCATTCATTCGGGTCAGGCTGCCCATCAGCGATCGTTCAACGCTCTGGCCTCTGACGGCAGCCATTGTCCCTGTCTCCAGCCTCCCTCTTCTGACTCCCTCCACCCAGTCCCAGTCTCCTGTTCCTCTGCCTATCCCATCCACACCATCAGACCAGCCTGCACACACCTCTACACCCAAGGGCAGCTCATCCAGACATAAGCACCACAGATCCCACAAGCATTCACCCAAGCAACATCCAGATGCAGACATGCCAACAGTCACTACCACCTCTGTGTCCCCCACCTCCTCATCTCCCTCCTCCCTCCCTGTGACGTCTCCACTCACACCTGCATGCACACCACCATCAGCCAGTACTTCCATCACCAGCACACCCTCCATTACAGTCCGCACACGTGCAGTCACCACCCCCACTGCCATTTACACGTCCCCTGTGTCCTCTCCCAGTGTGTCTGTCACCCCCTCTTCCAAACCACACAAACGCAGGCAGACACCCACCCAACAGCCATCCACCTCACGACAGCCTCCGTCACAAGCACCTGCACCCAAAGACAGCACACTTGACTCACCTACAACCACATCCTCTTCCTCCACTCCCATACCCACTACACCTACCCGCCCCTGTCCTTCCCAAGTCCTTTTCCTTTCCAACCTTGAGCTCGTTCCAATCACTGACCCACCCCCTCCATCTGGTAAGAGTAAAAAAAGCACCTCAGCCACCACCAGCCCTGCATCTATTGTGACCATAGTGCAGGGCTATTGGAGTCCACCAGCTCCTAGGGCAGGAACATCGGCCAGCAGCAAGGGGACAGCCAGCCCACCCCCTGGGAAGAGGACAAAAAAAAAAGGCCCGGCGCGACAAGCCTGAGACGGCTGCCACCAAGGACAGTAGCCTTGCCCCGTCACCTGCCACATCATCAAAGGGAGGCAAGGGCCACAGAGCTTCAGCGAAGGAGGGCAAGGGCAGCAGGGCGGAGAAGTCAGGCAGCAGGCGAGCTGCCCAGGAGGGCCCCACCAGCCCCATTCCGGTTGTGACGGACGACACCCACGGGCCCAGGACTCCATCACAGGAGGGCCCCGCGACCGCAAGGTCGGATGGCGACTGAGCGGGAAGTCTTGGCCAGGTCTGGCTCCCTAGAAACACAGGACAAGCACCACTGAACAGGGCCCCGCCGGGAGAAGCACCGCTGAACAGGGCCCCGCCGGGAGAAGCACCACTGAACAGGGCCCCGCCGGGAGAAGCACCGCTGAACAGGGCCCCGCCGTGACAAGAACCGCTGAACAGGGCCCCGCCGTGACAAGAACCGCTGAACAGGGCCCCACCGGGAGAAGCACCGCTGAACAGGGGCCCGCCGTGACAAGAACCGCTGAACAGGGGCCCGCCGTGACAAGAACCGCTGAACAGGGCCTGCCGTGACAAGAACCGCTGAACAGGGCCCCGCCGGGAGAAGCACCGCTGAACAGGGGCCCGCCGTGACAAGAACCGCTCCGCTGGGCCCTTCATCTCAAGCACCGCTCCGCTGGGCCCTTCATCTCAAGCACCGCTCCGCTGGGCCCCGCCGTCTCTGCACGGCTCCGCTGGGTTCTTCCTGTCAAGCACCGCTCCGCTGGGCCCTTCCTGTCAAGCACCGCTCTGCTGGGCCCTTCCTGTCAAGCACCGCTCCGCTGGGCCCTTCATCTCAAGCACCGCTCCGCTGGGCCCTTCCTGTCAAGCACCGCTCCGCTGGGCCCTTCCTGTCAAGCACCGCTCCGCTGGGCCCTTCATCTCAAGTACCGCTCCGCTGGGCCCTTCCTGTCAAGCGCGCTCCGCTGGGCCCTTCCTGTCAAGCACCGCTCCGCTGGGCCCTTCATCTCAAGCACCGCTCCGCTGGGCCCTTCATCTCAAGCACTGCTCCGCTGGGCCCTTCATCTCAAGCACCGCTCCGCTGGGCCCCGCTGTCTCTGCAACGCTCCGCTGGGCCCTTCCTGTCAAGCACTGCTCCGCTGGGCCCTTCATCTCAAGCACCGCTCCGCTGGGCCCTTCCTGTCAAGCACAGCTCAGCTGGGCCCTTCATCTCAAGCACCGCTCTGCTGGGCCCTTCATCTCAAGCACCGCTCCGCTGGGCCCCGCTGTCTCTGCAACGCTCCGCTGGGCCCTTCCTGTCAAGCACCGCTCCGCTGGGCCCTTCATCTCAAGCACCGCTCCGCTGGGCCCTTCCTGTCAAGCACAGCTCTGCTGGGCCCTTCATCTCAAGCACCGCTCTGCTGGGCCCTTCATCTCAAGCACCGCTCCGCTGGGCCCCGCCGTCTCTGCACCGCTCCGCTGGGCCCTTCCTGTCAAGCACCGCTCCGCTGGGCCATTCATCTCAAGCACCGCTCCGCTGGGCCCCGCCGTCTCTGCACCGCTCGGCTGGGCCCTTCCTGTCAAGCACCGCTCGGCTGGGCCCTTCCTGTCAAGCACCGCTCCGCTGGGCCCTTCCTTTCAAGCACCGCTCCGCTGGGCAACGCTGTCTCAAGCACCGCTGGCCCATTGACAGTGCCGGTTCTGTGTCGAGCAGGGCTTCACGAAACACTCTGGGCACCATGCCTCCTCCATTAACAGTGGAGTCGGTAATCCATCTGATGGACTGTGGCTTGGCACTTCCCAGGATGGAACAGTGGGCAAGCTACCCACTGTAGAGACTTGAGAGACTGTGGCTTTGCACTCCCCAGGATGGCACAGTGGGCAAGCCACCCACTGTAGAGACTTGTGAGACTGTGGCTTTGCACTCCCCAGGATGGGACAGTGGGCATGGAGGCCCCTCTTGGATCTGGCGTCGTGGACTCATGTGGCTGAGGTGCCCCCCCTTCCCTTCCCCCTGAGGTGCCTGTAGTTTTATCATCTGATGCCCCAGCAGTGTTCTCTCCAATGGTATCTGGTCTCCTGTGTGGGCTTTGCCCATGTGTTTGTGCACATTGGCCCACGTACTATGGAACTTTGACGGAATGTGCAGGACTTATTGCCTATGTATATATTTTTGACTATGTTCATTCCTTATTTTGTATCTTACATATAGCATATTTCCCATACCTTCAATGGAGCTATTTATACATATATTTTATAGATCATTTTAATTGTGTCTTTGCATTATTCCGGTGGGTTTGGGGGGTGTCACTCTGACTTGTTGCTCTGCATTGGGGTGTAGGTATTTGGGGTGGGGGGGTGGGTGTATGGCGCATGTGTGTGCCCGTAAGCTTTCCTCCTCCCCCCTCCCCTGTGTCGTAGGTGCAGTACTCACCGTTGTCGTCTGCGCCGGCGTTCGTACTCCTGGTAGATGAGCAGGTAGACAATAGCTGGTAGGATGTTTAATTCGGGTTCCATGCTGTCCTCCTTCCTCGTGGAGTGTGTAGAGGTGAGCGTTTTCCCGTTCGTAGTCTGTTTCCGCCGTGTTTTTATCGGCGGGGCTCCCGCCCCGGAATAGGTGGCGGATTGGTGAGTTGTGATAGGGTGGGTGGTACATTGTCTGCCGCCTGCCTGTTGGCAGTGACCGCCGCGCTGTTTGTCTGTCCCGCCGTGGCGGTCGGAGTGTTAAAGTGGCGCCCTGTGTTGGCGGTTCCCTCCAGGGTCAGAATTCCATTTTTTTGACCGCCTGCCTGTTGGCGGGTTGGCCGCCGCTTTATCACCGACCGCCAGGGTTGGAATGACCCCCCAAGTGTCATAAGTTGTAGTGTATAGTGTTGCAGCCTGCGGGGGAGGTCATATGGAGACTCAGAGAGCAGGCACCTTATGTTGGGGGACATGGTGTGTGCATGATGTTATTATTGTGTTTGTCTGAGGTGGGTCTTGCCTCATGAGTCTGATTAAGTGATTGTTATTCGTGTCTCCATTGGTGGCGACCTGTTCGTCTAGAGTTGGCCACGGGTCAGGAGTCTGAGGGCTGTGTGTAGGAGGGACCGATGGGTCTACTATTAACATAATACAGCTATATGGCTTTGTCATACTAGTACCCTATCTATTTTCCCCATTTATCGTGTGTGAGGGGAGTAATTTGTTAGCGTGAAGTCAACCTTTCCCATACCTAATTAGTATAATGTGTTTCAGGGGTAGGTGTGATAGAGGTACCTCAGGGGGAGGGGGTACTTTCAACCTCGTAATGCAGATATCAAGAAGGTCTGGTCATATACCATTAAAGTAAAGTATACATTCTAAAATGACATGTTCAATACAACCTTTACAACTCTCAAAATTACTACTATATGTCCATGCAGAGAACTCAACTATGGCTCTGAGTTGGTTTGATAATGGCCTAGCCAACAGACAACACCCGTTAAGAGACTTTATCCCATAATAGGAGAGTGGCAGTAGGATCCCAAACCGCCCAGAACCCTCCCCATCAAGGATGCAGTCTTAGGTTAGAACAGTTGGGTGTGCCACTTATCTGTCCGACGATAGGAAGGCCTGAAGATGAATGCAGATCCGGCATTCATTCAGGACTCTGGATATTCCTGGTGTTCAGTGACCTGGGTGATCGTCCAGTGACGGTTTCAGGGGGGAGCAGTATTTGTCCCTGCCCATGTCTTGGGTATGGTCAATTACTACCTGCAGTACCTGTTCACGGTTGTCATGTGGTTTAGGGAGGCGGTCGTATATTCTGCCTCTCTTGTGTGAGGCAGAACGTTGGGGTTGGGCTCGTAAGAGTGCAGCAGGGGGGTTGGTCCCGGTTTGAGAGGAGTCAGGGTCCTCATGTCCTGATGAGATGTCCATAGGGTATGACGCAAGATCATTGAGAAATGAGCTGAGGTCGTCCGGTTCGGTAAAGTCCTTGGATTTGCCACGGTGAGTGATCCACATCCGTGCAGGTTTGAAAAGGCCATATTTAGTGTCTAGGTTCCTGAGTTGCGACTTAAAGGCTAGGAACGCCTTTCGTTTTTCATTTATCAGTCTAGAAAAATCTGCTGCCACTCTGATCTCGTGGTCGCCCAGGGAGAATGGCCCTTGTGTTTTAGCTGCAGAGAGGACTTGTCGAGCCTGCTCATGTTGTAAAAAGCACACTATGATAGGCCGTGGTTTATCAGAGGTAACTTTATGGGGCGGACCGATTCTGTGTGCTCTCTGGAATTCTGGTGGTGGCGAGAATTCAATACCAAAGAGATCAGGCAGGAGTGATTGGAGGAAGGTCTTGACATCGGATCCCTCTTTGCGTTCCGGAATACCGAAAAAGCGTATGTTGTCTCCCCGTCTCCGGTCTTCCAGGTCAGTAACCTTTGGTCAGAGGGATCGTAGCTCTGTTTCCTGATCCGGTTATGCCGCCACTTGGTCTTCCACAGCAGTGAGTCGTTAATCTAGGGCGTCCGCTGGTTCTTTGAAGCCGGCAATATTTGCTCGGATGGAGGAGGAGGTTATGGTTAAGTCTGTTATCTTTAGGTCCATTGCCTCGAGACGACGTCCCACCGAGGCAATCTCCTGTAGTATATGCTCTGTGGCTTCTAGGGCAGGAGGGTCCGTTGGCAAGGACGTTGGACAGGGTGTTGACGTTTGCATCGTCATGGTTTTTGATTGTGTGACATCCTCTGAGAACAGAAGTTGTCTGGAGTGTTTGCCTGAAGGCTTCCCATTGGGCATTTCCCTCAGAGTGTGAGGGTCTCTAGAGGGCAGAATTTGGTGTGTGGGTGCATGGTGAGACCGAGTTGTGCCGTACGCTATCCTTGTGCTCTGTTGATTCAGGTGTCGAGGCAGTATCGGTTGCAGGAGGTTGGTCTCCTTAGACAATGGTTGGGGGGTGAGTTGGTACGAGGTATGGGCTAGCTAAGAAGCTGTGTGGGCTCTGGGGGGTGTTCCCACTTTCCTTTCAGGCTGCCTGTGTGTTATAAGGCCCCACTTTCAGTGATATCTAATATTTTGCGTTGTACGTCTCGGTCTCCCTTCAGATCTCTTTCAGGCAGTGAGGCTGTTAACAAGGAGACGGTGTCTACGGTGAGGGGGGGCCTGTAAGTTGAGCCAGAGTGCCCACTGCGTCGAGGAGGGCGATATTGCCAATGGTTACCGGATCCTGCCCCTCTGTCTCTGTGTTGCCCCATTATGGGGGCCTGTCTTGCCTTTGCTGTGATGGGCCCTTTATGTGGGTCTCTGATCAGAGTAGCAGATTGTGTCAGGAGGGGGGATATCTTTCCTGTTGGTAATGTCCTCCTAGGTTCCTATCATGGATGCACGTGGAGAGGATTTCTTCTTTTAAGGCATAGATATTGTGGTTGGGGATCAGTGGTCTTCATTGAGAAATGTCCTTCATTGTGTGCTCTATGCATAGGGAATCACCTGGAGCCACGTGTCCCATTCTTAGCACTGTTACACCAGTGCTCGATGCCAGTCTGTGAAGTGTGCAGACCGTGAATTCCAGCGCTGCCCGTGGGTAGTGGATTTGAGTTGGGGGGGAGAGAGAGGGGCTCCAATCCCCTTAATTCTTATCCACGCGCACCCCATCGCCCGGTCCCGAGCTGGTGTCCTTGACCGCACTGTCGAGGTGCGGCCGTAGCGCAGATCCCCCTGCGGCCGCTTCTCCGAACGGGCGGGCCTCTCACTACAGGCTGCGGCTCGGCGTGTGGCCGCAGGCCTCAGGCTGCTCCGCGTTCGGCACTGTTGTGGGTGCTGCATCCCGCTAAGAGAGTCTGTTGGCGCCCCAGTCCGCGCGTCCTGCAAATATGGGAGGCTGCCTGAGGCGTATGTTGCTCCCGCCGAAGCTGAAATCCGACTCGGCGCACGGAGCTCTGTCCTCAGGCGGCCATTCTCTTCGGTGGCCAAACCACACCCCCCTATTGAGTGCTTTTGATTGTGTCAATAGGTCCAAATTATGAGCTACTCTTGACTCTATGGGCCTTGAGGAGGGGTTTGGTCTCCCTTCTAAGACTCCTCCAACAGGATCTTTCAATCTCTGTCAGTTTTGGGAATGCAGGAGAGAGTACTCCACATTTCAAAATTAAATGAGAAGTACATTTGTGTACTGGCCCCCATTTTATTTTTACTTTATATCAATGATTTAGAAAGGACATTGGTAGCTGCCGGGAGGATCGACCTTGGGTTGGGGATATGGCAGTACCCACTCTATTATACACAGATGAATAGGTACTTCTGGCTAGGACGGCTAATCGCCTAAAGATCCTAATTTCAAATATTTTGACATTCTTGAAGTGGCTCAATTTGGAGACCAACTTCAAAAAACGTTTATAATGGTGTGTGGCTGCAGAAATACTAAACCCAGTACTTTATGCACAGGAGGAAGGAAATTGGACAGGGTCAGTTCCTTTTCGTATCTCGGCTGGAATTTTGAAGATGCTTGTACCTGGTCTCCTTGCCTTACAAGTAGATTGATTTGTTTTCCTTGTGCCATTGGAACTGCCTTCTCGCTTGCTGCATCTGGTGTTGAAAAAACTGTTGCTCCGATCTTAGAAATTTATAAAAGGAAATGCCTCCCAATTGTGACATATGGTATTGGAATCTGGGGATATAGAGATGTGGGGGTGATCCAGTTGGAGGAGACTAGATTCTGTCTGCGCTTGTTGGAGGTTCCCACCTCCACACCATATTTTGTCTCTGCAACATAACTAGGTTTGGGAGTATGTTCAAGATTCAATCAATCAATCAATCAGTAATTTGTTAAGCACGCTACTCACCCTGTAGTGTCTCAAGGTGCTAGGTGGTGGGGGGGTCATGCTCGAAGAGCCAGGTCTTGAGGCACTTCCTGAAGGTCAGGAGGTCCTGGGTCAGACGCAGGTTGACGGGGAGGGAGTTCCAGGTTTTGGCGGCAAGATGGGAGAAGGATCTGCCGCCGGTTGTGGTCCGGTGGATGCGGGGGACAGTTGCGAGGGCGAGGTTGGCGGAGCGGAGCTGGTGTGTCGGGATGTGTAAGTTGAGACGCTCATTGAGGTAGGCAGGTCCGGCGTCGTGGAGAGCCTTGTGAGCTTGGACCAGGAGTTTGAAGATGATCCTTTTGTTGATGGGGAGCCAGTGGAGGTCTCTGAGGTGGGCTGAGATGTGTTCGTGGCGAGGGACGTTGAGGATGAGTCGTGCTGAGGCATTCTAGATGCGCTGAAGTTTCCTCTGGAGCTTGGCCATTGTTCCCGCCTAGAGAGCGTTGCCGTAGTCCAGTCTGCTGCTAACCAGGGCATGGGTGACCGTTCTTCTGGTTTCAACGGGGATCCAACTGAAGGTCTTGCGAAGCATGCGAAGGGTGTTAAAACATGAGGATGAGATGGTGTTGACTTGCTGGGTCACAGAGAGCGATGAGTCCAGTATGAAGCCGAGGTTGCGTGCATGGGTGGTGGGCGTTGGGGCAGACCCCAGAGTGGCAGGCCACCAGGAGGCATCCCATGCTGATCTATTGGAGCCGAAGATGATGATCTCGGTCTTCTCCGAGTTCAGTTTGAGGCGGCTTGCTTCCATCCATTTGGTGATGGCGTGAAGTCTGGTGTGGAGGTTGGTTTTAGGGGTTTCGGGGTCCTTTGTGAGAGAGAGAATGGGCTGAGTGTCGTCTGCATAGGAGACGATGTTGAAGCCGTGGGATCGATGTCGGCGAGCAGTGCCATGTAGACACTGAAGAGGGTGGGGCTGTATTAAGAGTCCATTAATGCTGCTCCCCTGGTTCTCTGGTGCTCAACTTGGGCAAACAAGGAAGCTGAGTTAAATCGAGCTGTCCTTCCTCCTGTGCATAAAGTACTGGGTTTAGTATTTCTGCAGCCACACACCATTATAAACGTTTTTTGAAGTTAGTCTCCAAATTGCGCCCTATCTACTCTTACTGCAGAATGTATACGAGCAAACTTTATTGTCCAGATATAGACTAGGTACAATTAGATGGTTGCTCTGTTTTTCACCAACAGAGTCGTTTTTTTCAGACATATGCATTTGTCCCTGTGATGAACAATCATCCCAGACCTTGTTGCATTTTTTATTTTTTTGTAACTATTAGATACCATATACAAGAAGATGCGTTATGCCTTTGCTGCATAGGTACAAGTTTGCCAAATGGAAAGCTGCTATGCTTTTTCTCTAACAACTTAATGACTATGATACTTGTTTTGTTAGTTAGCTGTTTTTTAAATGTATTTTAACTGATGATGTATTATTTATTTTTTCATTTTAGGTGTGGTTTTTACTGTTCTCCGTTTTAAGTGATTACTACAATATTGTATTTCCTCATCGGTGAAGTATTTTAAGAAAAATGATCACTACATGGCACATTTTTAGTATATCTTAATTTAGGCTTTTTACAATTACATTGTGTATTTTGTGATGTGTCTATCTTTTATGATCTGCTTGGTAAGATCAAATAAAGAGGAAAGATTGATTGATTGGATTGCATCTACAACACAAGGTAATGTAAACAATACCTTTCCCACAACATTAGCATAGCAGTTCACACCAGAAGCGTTTTGACCATTGGTAATCAACAATATTGCCCTCATTTTCAATTTTTTGTTTCTTAAAAACTTCCTTCTTCTCTTTCATTTTTTTCCTTGAAACAGCATCACTACACTGCTTTGGAACTTTCTGCTTTGGACAGCTGGAATGTTTCTCATAAACTGGATACTGTCAGAAATGTGGTCTCTGGTTGGCTGCCAGTTTGCACCCTGTCCAAACAGGGACCCTCACTCTAGTCAGGATAATGGAGATACACACTTGGATAACCCCTACTCACCCCCTTGGTAGCTTGGCACAAGCAGTCAGGCTTATCTCAAAGGCAATGTGTTAAGTATTTGGAACAACACAGACAGTAATACATTGAAAGCACTACAAAATGGACACCACACCAGTTTAGAAAAATAGCCAATATTTATCTGAATCACACAAGACCAAAACAACAAAAATACAACATATAGAAGTCAAGTTAGGAATTTTTACATTAAAAAGAGTCTTACTCCATAGAAAACAATGGATGTGTTGATGTGAAACAAAATACATGGTTTGCGTCAAAAATAAATTTGCATGGGTGAGCATGCGTTGGAAAAATCAGCGATGCGTTGGTTCCTTACTCGCATGTGAGGCCGCGCGTCAATTCTTCTCCGGTCGGGTAGGCGATGCATAATTTTTCTCTTCCGCAAGAGAGCGATGCATCGATTTCCAGGAGGGCACTTCCGATCCGGGCAGGGCTCACGTTGATTTTGAGGCCCAGCGACGATGCATGCGAAATCTGGCCGCACGGCGGTGAGGAAACCCGCTGTGTAGGGGTTGTGTCTATTTCAGCAGCCGCAAGTGGATGTTGCACCATTTTTCCAGCCGCGATGCAGGTAATGCGTCGATTTATCTGCTGCGTTGCAGGTGGTGCGTCATTTTTACTGCCGTATTGCAGGCTTTGCATAAAATTTTTCCCTGCACGGCTTCTGTGCGTGGCTGTCCACCTTGGTTCTACCAACTTCACCTTTCAAGGGCCCAGGCACTGGAGTGGGCACCACTTGGCAGGGTAGGAGTCTCAGCAGAGAGTCCAGGTGCTGGCAGAGGAAGTCTTTGATGGCCCTGAGACTTCAAAACAGGAGGCATGCTCAGTCCAAGCCCATGGAGACACTTCACAAGCAGGAATATACCACAAAGTCCAGTCTTTGTCCTCTTTCAGGCAGAAGCAGCCACTGCAGGCCAACCCAGCAAAGCACAGTCCCCCTATGCCCCTACATACCCCTTTCTGTTGTTCACAAGATCCTGCCTTGCTCAGGCCTGCCCCAGACTCACACCAGGGAGTCGGAGACTGCATGTGTGAGGGCAGGCACAGTCCTTTCAGGTGTAAGTGTCAGCTCCTCCCTCCACTCTGGCCCAGGTGGCCCATCAGGATATGCAGGCTACACCCCAGCTCCCTTTGTGTCACTGTCTAGTGGCGATTCAAAAACAGCCCAATTGTCAGTCTGACCCTGGCAAGAAATACACAAGCAGGTAGAGACACAGAATGGTTTAGGCAAGAAAATGCCTACTTTCTAAAAGTGGCATATTCAAACTGACAATTTCAAAATCAACTTTACCAAAAGATGTATTTTTAAATTGTGAGTTCAGAGACCCCAAACTCCACATCTCTATCTACTCCAAAAAGGGAAACTGCACTTAAAAGGTATTTAAAGGCAGACCCCATGTTAACCTAGGAGAGAAATAGGCCTTGCATCAGTGAAAAACGAATTTGGCAGTAGTTCAGTATTAGGACTTGAAACAAAACACACCAGTACATGACCTTAGGGGTGCTTTACATGTATAAAAAGGGAAGGTTTGGGCCTGGTAAGTGGGTACACTTGCCAGGTCAAATTGGCAGTTTAAAACTGCACACACAGACACTGCAGTGGCAGGTCGGAGCCATGTTTACAGGGCTATTCATGTGGGTGGCACAATTAATGATGCAGGCCCACTATTAGCATTTGATTTACAGGTCCTGGGCCCCTCTAGTGCACTTTACTAGGGACTTACTAGTAAATCAAACACGGCAATCATGGAAAAGCCAATTACACATATAATTTATACAGCGAGCACTTGCACTTTAGCACTGGTCAGCAGTGGTAAAGTGCTCAGAGTACCACAACCAGCAAAAACCAAGTCCAGCACACAGTCAAAACATAGGAAGCAGAGGCAAAAAGGACAAGGGAGAACATGCCAAGGATGTCAGGTCTAACAGATACTTTTCTAAATGAGGAGCATACAAACTTCTTAATTGGTTGTATTCTATAACATAACTTGAGTCTGCGTTTACTCTGCTCTCAAATGCAACTAGATACAAACTAGACAATGTTCTAACTCGAGACAAAGCTATACATGACATACCTTTCTTAAATACTGTACTATCAATATTAATAATAAATGCTGCATCTAAACTTAAACCTTGTGATTTATGAATAATAAAAGCATATGCTAGAGAAACTAGGAATGGTTTGCTTGTCCAGTTTGCTTGGCCTTGTCTAACTGATCAAATCGTCTCACAAGATATTCCATCTCATTCCTGTTATGAAAATTAACAAAATCATCACTTTACCCATAGCACTACTAACCAAACCTTCTTCAACAATTACATTTTGGTGCAAAACCACACTACAGTTTTTGCATACATAAACATTTCTCCAATCCTGCAGTTCGTGAAACCATTTTTTTCTAATGAATCCAGTTTTGCTTGTAACTTTTCATTTAGAAATACAGTGACACCCTGGAGTTCCAGTTTATCTATTTCCTTCAACCCCAGGGCCAATTAAGGCTCTGGGACGAAGGCGACATGGCACCCCTCCCCTTTTTTTTATTGAATTCGACCCCCAGTGGTTGAGGTTGCCAGGATCTATTATATATATGTTTTAGTCGCAGGCTAGGCCCCATCGCCAACCCCCTGCCTAGCACTGCCTTTGGCTGTGAATGGCAGGGGCATTTGGTTCACGTATGGCAATGAAATAGTAATGAAATATTACTTTACGTTTAAAAAAAAACCTTAGAAATTCACTGAGAAAATAAAGACTAAATTAGTGTTATAGTTAGGTGAAATGTTCAGTAAAAATGTAACATTTTAAACTCACAAAACAACAGATATTCACCAGTTATAGTAATCCTAAATAACTCACACCCTCACCATGCACTGTAATTACCCAACATTTTACTCCTGACATTTTCTTTTACATCATTGACAATATCACTACAACATTTGCAATGAAATTATTGATGAGAAAACTGTGCACGGGGGAGTGTGAGTTATAGTTACCTTAGGCAATAAGTTGAGATAACTATAACTAGTGAATTTATATGTGTTTTTTATTTACAAACATTACATAATTACTGAACATTTCACCTAACTATAACGCTACTTCAACCTTTGGTTTGTCAGTAAAAATATATATTTTATATATATATATATATATATATATATATATATATATATATATATATATGTATGTTCACATGACCAAGGCTGCTGTGTCAGCCGAAACGCGTTGTGTTTTATTAAACTTATTTTTGCTTTCCCTAGAGTCCTTAGTGTGCAAGTATTACCTGTTTATTTATTTTTTGTTATATAGATATATATATATGTATATATATATATATATATATAGGTCAAAAGGAATTCTGAATATTTGTGTTGTAGTCCTTCTAAGGCAATGGGACAGCCAGCACATTGTCCTATTTCCTTTAGTAAAGGAAAGTGTAGATTTTATTAAATACACGGAGGCGAGTATTATGCTTCCTTTTCTTGCTTTAATTTAAATAGCAGCCAAGATATTGGAACATAAACTACATCTCCCATTAACCCATGGAAGAAAACAAGTCATCAATTAAGTAACAAAGGAATAACCAATAGGGAGATCTCATATGCCTTTATTATCTTAACTGCGAGAAACAAATCGTCTTTTCTTGCGAGAGCATGTCTAGGGCAACGGAACAATGGAATAATAGCAAGCACAATAGAAACCACCAGTAACAGAGTAAAAAAATCTATAGCGGAGTCCAAAAGTGAAGGAGAAAAGATGTCCAACTGTTCATAGGATGGCAGGAAGATAGAAGATACCAATCATGTAGAGTCAATGATGCAAGGGGATCCTGTGGAATGAATTTGGTAGAAAGACAGACATCCCTATGATGAATTAGTTGGTGCAGGGGGAGCCGTCACTGAAAAACAGAATAGGGAGGGTTATCAAGAAGCAGTGGGATAATACTCACCTCTGTGTCTTTAATAGAATCTAGACTTTCCTTTACTGAAGCTAGGAAAATCTGAATTTTATTACAAGACCGGAAGCTCTTATAATGCTTGTTTAAAGCATTTCAATAACAGAATCAACAACATTTGAAATTGGTTTACAATAAAAGGTTCTGAAAGTGGAAACATTAGAATAGTCTGCCAATATGAGAATGTCCTCCAACTAAGCACCCGCCCAAAAGGCCTTAGAAGCCATACCCTCCTGGCAGAATGTGCTCCAAAAGGACTGGTGTTACATAATACATCGAACCAAAGAGGCAAGGGTAGGAGAAGATACAGGTTTAAAAGAAGGATATTACTCCCTTCAAAAGACAACAAATCAAAGGGTGTTCACCAACAGGTTTTCCATCCACTTGAACATCTTCTACAGAAATAGCAGATCTATAAGTGTTTACTGTTCTGTATGCCTTACCCTGAGAAGCTAAGGAGGCTAAAAAATTTATAATTAAAACCACATTGGCTGAAAAGGGATCCGAGTTCCTTTCCATACACCAGCTATACGAGACCAGCCTGGTGGACTTATAAGCTTTTGTCGTCCCTGGAGCCCAAGAGTGGTGGATGTATTGGGCAGCTTCTTCTGAAATGCCAGGGGTTCCACAGGCTGTCCCAAAATTTTCCATGCTACTAGAGATAATTAATGATTGAGTTTCATCTCGTGAGGAAGACCCTCCGGGTTGAGGAGAGGACTTGGAAGGATTGGAATTAAATGGGGAAATCGGTTGACAATTCTAGAACAGAAGGAAACCAAGGCAGGGTTTGCCACAAGTGAGTTACGAGAACCAGCAAAGCTCTCTGACGGCGTACCTGAACTAAGACCCTGGCTATCATCATGAAGGGAGGAAAGGCATAACTGAGGTGGAGAGACCAATCTTGGAGAAAAGGGTCCATTGCTAGAGCTTGAGGATCTGATCTCCAACTGTAAAATTTGGGAAGGTGAGCATTCAAATGAGAGGCGAACAATTCTACTGGCATGACGCCAAATTTCAGAGAAAGACACTTGAATACTGAAGGATGAAGACGCCAATTGCTGGTGTCTTTGAAATGTCTGGAGCACCAATCTGCTATGGTGTTCAGTTTCCCTGGAAGATATTGGGCTCGGACCAACAGTTTCCGATGGAGGCAGAATTCCCAAAAATATTTGGCTAGGTCTGCTAAAGGCTTTGATTTCATTCCTCCAAGATGATTGCTGTATTTTACTGCGGAGATATTGTCCATCCTTTGAAGAATGGAACAGCTTACCTTGTCTTTTGCGAAAGTCTGCAGTGCAAAGGAGACTGCAAGCATCTCTAAATAACTGATGTGCAGTGCTGGCTCCTTCCCTGACCATATACCTCCAGTCGAGATTTTGCCACACCTTGTGCACCAACCTATTTGATTGTTATACTAGATCTGGGGCCGTAGAGAAAGTTGCTCTTCCGTTCCAGGCATCCAAATGATCTAGCCACCATTGGAGTTCTGCTTGTGATTCTTGGTCTAGATGAATCACGTCTGAATAGAGAAGACCTCTGCAAAGATGTTGAATCATTAATCTTTGAAGGGCTCTGTAATGTAGAGGGCCCGGAAAGATAGCCTGGATACAAGAGGCTAAAAGCCCTACAATCTTTCCTTGGGATCGGATGGATAGAATTGAAAGTTTGAGAATTTGCTGAAGTTTGTGTTTTATTTGATTGAATTTTTGCTGAGGGAGAAATAAAGAGGCTGTTCCTGTGTCTATGAGGAATCCCAGAAATTCGGCCTGAGTTGAGGGTACAAGAGAAGATTTCTCCATGTTGACTAAGACACCTAGGGAATTCAAAAGTTGAAGACATGTCTGTAAATGACACAGAATGATATCTTTGTTCTGGGCCATAATAAGGAAATCGACTATATGAATGATTAGTCTTCTTCCTTGTGCTCTTAGATGAGCCACCCCTAGTATCATTACCTTCGCGAAGCACCAAGGTACAGAAGCGAGTCCGAAGGAAAGAGCTTTGAAATGGAAGATTGAACCTTCCCATTTAAATTGTAGGAATTTTCTGTAGAATGGATAGACAGGTATAGTGAAATAAGCGTCTTGGAGATCTAAATGAACCATCCAATCGCCCTCTAACAAAATGTCTCTGAGATGGAGAATAGTCACCATTTTGGAATGACTGTAGACTACATAGTTGTTGAACATTCTTAGATTGCTTACCGAACAACATTTTTTGTTTTTCTTTTGCACCAGAAAAATTGTACTGGGAAATCCCAATGGATGAAAACGTGCTTTCTCTATCACATTCTTCAAATTCAAGTTGATTAAGTGGGTTTGTTCTTGGGAACATTTTAAAGGGGATGGAAGGTGAGTTTGTCAAGGGTTTTGATAAAGGTCTATGCAATACCATGAACCGTTGGAAGGACCCATGGGTCCGCAGTAATTTTGTACCAATTTGGAAGAAAGTATGCCAAACGCCCACCCACAGGAAGAGTGCCAGAATTTAGATTTCTTACCTGAGATTTGGCCTCCTCGTTGACGTAAACCTCTGCTCCTGAATTCTCTACCCCTTTGAGGGTAGAACTGGGGTTTGTATTCGTGGCAGAAAGAAGAGGAGCCTCTGAAGTAGTTGCTGCTACCATAACGGCTGGTAAAGTGGCTCCTCCCATTATCGCCAACAAGAACGGCGATGGAAGTTAGATCCTAACTTGGCTGAGAAAGAAAAAATAAGAATTGTTCTCAAAGTCTATAAAGAGGCGAGTACTAAAGCCAAATCTGATTTGTTTACCCAAAAGATTAAGGAGGCATATAATGCCCCCAAAGAACTTTTTAAAGTTGTATGCATCTTGACGGAACCTCCTCCCCCACCTCCGAGTTGGAAATTTCTCAAGAGTTCTGCAATAAGGTGGCAACTTTCTTTGAAAATAAAGGGGGTCATTACAACCCTGGCGGACGGTGTTAAAGCTGCGGAAATACCGCAAACAGGCCGGCGGACAAAAAGAGGGAATTACGACCCTGGCGGAAACCGCCAACAAAGACAGCCACTTTAACACACCGCCCGCCACAGCGGTACAGACAAACAGCGTGGCGGTCACCGCCAACAGACAGTCGGGAGACAATGTACCGCCCACACTATCACAACACACTAATCCGCCACCTTTTCCGGGGCGGATTCACCGTGGATAAAAACACGGCGGAAACAGTTACTGCAATGGGAAAACGCTCACCTGAACACATCCCACGAGGAAGGACGACTCCATGGAGGCAGAACTCCAAATCCTACCTACCCTTGTCTTCCTGCTCCTCTACGACCAACAGCGATGGAGGCGCAGAACATACCGGTGTGTACTGCATCTACGACACGGGGGAGGGGGGAGGCAAAAGTTAGGGGGACACCTACCAAACACCCCCACCCTCGCATATCACAACATACACATCAATGCAGTCACAAAAATCACAGTAACAACCCACAATCCCCCCGGAAGAATGCAAAGACAATGCGAATTGCGGGCAAACATTGTATTGTGCCAATATACATGTCAAACAAAAATATACTGATATATATCACAAAATATGTCATAACTAAATATACAATACAAGAAATAGTGCAGATATGTATACAACAATGTCCGTGCACCAACAGTCCAAAAATGCATGGGCGAGGCCCACAATAGATACCTGACCAAAATCCGAGAGAACACTGCCGGGGCATCAGATAGAAACACTACAGGCACCTCAGGGGGAAAGGAAGGGGGGGCACCTCAGCCACATGAATGCAAAGCCAGATCCACAACGGGGCTCCATGCCCATTGATGTATCCTGGGGAGTGCAAAGCCACAGTCTCTCAAGTCCATACAGTGGGTGGGTTGCCCACTGTTACATCCTGGAGAGTGCAAAGCCACAGTCTCTCAAGTCCATACAGTGGGTGGGTTGCCCACTGTTACACCCTGGGGAGTGCAAAGCCACAGTCTCTCAAGTCCATACAGTGGGTGGGTTGCCCACTGTTACATCCTGGGGAGTGCAAAGCCACAGTCTCACAAGTCTATACAGTGGGTGGCTTGCCCACTGTTACATCCTGGGGAGTGCAAAGCCACAGTCTCACAAGTCTATACAGTGGGTGGCTTGCCCACTGTTACATCCTGGGGAGTGCAAAGCCACATTTTGGCAAGTAGATGCAGTTCTCTACTGGTACTGGGTGGGACTGGTGCCCAGACTGGATGAGTCTCCCTGTGAAAGTTCATGTCCTGTCACTGTTCCAGCTGCACATGGGATAAGAATGCCTGATGTGGCGGCCTATTCATACCCACACAGTGTCTGCCCTGTTCAGCGGTGCTTTGCCATGGCGGTCTATGGACTGTTCAGCGGTGCTTTGCCCTGTTCAGCGGTCTTCACCATGGCGGTCTTTGCCCTGTTCAGCGGTGCTTTGCCCTGTTCAGCGGTCTTCACCATGGCGGTCTTTGCCCTGTTCAGCGGTGCTTTGCCATGGCGGTCTATGGAATGTTCAGCGGTGCTTTGCCATGGCGGTCTATGGACTGTTCAGCTGTGCTTTGCCCTATTCAGCGGTCTTCACCATGGCGGTCTTTGCCCTGTTCAGAGGTCTTCACCATGGCGGTCTTTGCCCTGTTCAGCGGTGATTTGCCATGGCGGTCTATGGACTGTTCAGCTGTGCTTTGCCATGGCGGTTCGGATCCTGACATTGGTGTGTGGCATGACGAACTCCACACTGGACATTGGTGTGTGGCATGACGAACTCCACACTGGACATTGGTGTGTGGCATGACGAACTCCACACTGGACATTGGTGCGTGGCATGACGAACTCCACACTGGACATTGTGTGTGGCATGACGAACTCAACACTGGACATTGGTGTGTGGCATGATGTTCAATCATTTCCCAGCGGGGCTGTGGGATCCTGGACCCTCCTGGGCTGTGACTCCGGCGGTGGCGGTGGTCTCCTGACCAGCAACGATACTTGAGCCCTCCTGGGCTGTGACTCCAACGGTGGTGGTGGTCTCCTGACCAGTAACGATACTTGAGCCCTCCTGGGCTGTGACTCCGGCGGTGGCGGTGGTCTCCTGACCAGTAACGATACTTGAGCCCTCCTGGGCACTGACTCTGGCGGTGGTCTCTGGACCAGTGACGATACTTGGGCCCTCCTGGGCACTGACTCTGGCGGTGGTCTCTGGACCAGTGACGATACTTGGGCCCTCCTCGGCACTGACTCTGGCGGTGGTCTCTGGACCAGTGACGATACTTGGGCCCCCCTGGGCACTGACTCTGGCGGTGGTCTCTGGACCAGTAACGACGGTGCTGGCAGTTGTGTCTGGACCGCCTGAAATGATGGCGCACTTCTCCGCTGTGACACTCACAACAGGTTGGGGAGAATTCCTCTGGACCTTCCCCACCTTCTTTGGAGTTACAGCTGACTCACCAATCGCCTTGGAGCCCATTTCAGTTCTTGTCCCACCAGGAGTCTTGACATGGTCCCGTCGTCCACTCTCCAATTTCGAGGCCTTTACAGGGGGTGGGCTGACAGTGCCTTGGCTCCGGGTCCTACTGCCTGCCCTGGTGGACGGTGCACTCCAAAAACCTGGAACACGCACCACTGGTACTGGAGGCTTTTTGGCTGAGGCGCTATGACGGGACTCATGAATTGGAGGGGGGGTGGGGGCAAAAAGGTCAATTTGACAGAGGGACAGTTTCTGACGGACACTGGGATGGGTAGCTGGAGGGGGTCTGGGAGTGGAGGAAGAGGAGGTGGTTGTAGGAGGTGTCACTTTAGGTGTTTTGGGTGCAGGTGCAGGTACTGGAGGCTGTCGAGAGGTGGATGGATGTTGGGTGAGTGATTGCCGGCGTTTGTGTACTTTGGGAGGGGGCGTCACAGACACACTGGGAGAGGACACAGGGAACGTGTAAATGGCAGTGGAGGTGGTGAGTGCAGGTGAGCGGCTTGGGGTGCTGGGTGTCCTGGTGCGAGTCCTAGTGCCTGTAGATGTGGTGCATGCAGGTGTGTGTGTAGACGACACTGGGAGGGAGGAGGGAGAAGAGGAGGAGGGGGACACAGTGGAGGCAGTGGATGTTGCTGTGTCTGTATGGGTGTGATGCTTGTGTGAGTGCCTGTGGTGTGTGTGGTGCCTATGTTTGCTTGAGCTACTTTTGGGTGTTGACTGGTGTGCATGCTGGTCTGTAGGTGTGCTTGGGATGGGCTGGGGTACAGGGGATTGGGTCTGGGTGGAGGAAGTTGGAGGGGGGCGGCTGGACACAGGGACAATTGCTGCCATCAGTGCTGAGGCCAGAGATTGCAGGGTTTGCTGAAGGACAGCCTGACCAGAATGAATGCCTTCCAGGAATGCATTATCGTGTTTCAACTCTCGTTCTACACCCTGGATGGCATTCACAATGGTAGACTGCCCAACAGTGAGTGACCTGAGGTAGTCAATGGCCTCCTCATTGAGGGCAGCAGGGGTGACTGGGGCAGGGGCTGAGGTGCCTGGGGTGAAGGTGATGCCCACCCTCCTGGGTGAGCGGGCACGGGGCGAACGCTGAGGGGGTGCTGGGAGGGCGGTGCTGGTAGGGGAGGTGGCGGCTGTACCTGTTGCAGTGGGGCGCACAGATGGTGCCGCCACCACAGAGGAGCTCCCATCGGCGGACGAGTCCGTGTCGCTGGTTGGTGATCCGGTGGCCGACGTGAAGCTCCCCTCGCCCTCCGTCCCACTGGTGCATTCTGAGTCTGTGGTGTGGCCCTCCATGGCCATGTGGGATGCAACGCCCTCGTGCTCCGGTGCCACTGTACCTCCGCCTGATGATGCTGAAGTACAAAAGGACAGGGAGAGCAGGAAAAGGGGGGGAGACAGAAGAAAGAGAGTTTTAGTGCATGGCATACCGCTACCGTTGCCGGACATGGCAGACGCAGCAGCCCCATGCAATACGCCGTGCTCCTGGCCTCTGCACATGCAATTTCAGGGATATGTCCTACACGGCAATGTTATAAATCTGCGCACATGGATGGCAAAGGGGCAACTATACCTCAACTTGCCACTCTTCTGAGCAGGGGTAGAGTGCCACATGGCCTACATTACGGAGGGGCCTTGCCTACCGAACTCGCCCTGGCCTAGGGACACACACAGCCCACCTCCCCCACCCAGACACCTCCACTGCACACAAAGTCCACAGAATGGGAGTGTACTCACCCCCTTGTGTCTGCTGTGATGTCCTTAAGCGCCCATCCAACTCCGGGTAGGCCACCGCCAGGATTCGGAACATCAGGGGGGTCATGGTGCGACGGGCATCCCTCCCACGTTGGGAGGCCATCCCCAGCTGAGCCTCCGCCGTCTTCTTGCTGCAGCGGCGAATGTCCTCCCATCTTTTCCGGCAGTGGGTGCCCCGTCTCTGGTGGGCCCCGAGGGTCCGGACCTCCTTGGCGATGGCACACCAGATGTCCTTCTTCTGGTGGGCGCTGACCTACATGACATGCACAAGGAAAGAGGAACAGTCATTACCTACTGGATCGTCAATATGAGTGGCCCCCTCCCAACTCTGGCCATGTGGCCCATTCATCCCCATGCATTTCTGATCTTAGAACTCTGCCCCCTTCCCTCTCCCACCCAGCCCTGTCCACCCAGGCCTAGCCAATCCAACATGCTCCCTGTGTACTGACCTGTTGGTCTGGAGGACCGTAGAGTAGCATGTACTGGGTGAGGACCCAATCCACAAGTTTCACCAACTCCTGTGCAGTGAAGGCAGGGGCCCTTTCCCCAGACGCAGCAGCCATCATCGCTTCCAGACCGAGGTCACAGCAGCACTGGCAGTATAGGTCCTCTCCTGTCGAAGATCAGGTATCTAGTGATTGAACAGATAGAAAATGGCGGTGACGTCCGCGGCGGTGCGCATCATCACCGCCGGCGCACCTGTTCATTGGCTCCTGGGACCCATAGGGTCCAATGTTAACCAATGCAGCATTGCGCTGCGGTCTACGACCGCCTACCGCGACGGTGTCCAATGCCAGCGCAGTTACCCCACATTCCCGTTGTCCCAGTTTAGAGGTCAGGCAGCCGCCATTTCAGGGGCCCACATGGTTTCATTTGCTACTGCGTCACACATACCGAGGCCTACACTCAAAACATATCCAGGAAGGGTTAATTGTTTGTTGTTGTCTTGTGTGTGACTGTGGGTACATACCTGGAGGAAGGGTGACTGTTTCTTCACTGTTGTCCTTCTTACGCACCGTCAGCAGGGACATATGAGAAGATGGCGGAATCCGCCGGTGTACCGACCGCTGGTGGACCTGTTGACAATGGAAGAGAGACATTTGATCGTGACCTACCGGTTTGACCATGCCACAATCCAGCAACTATGTACCCAGTTGGAGCCAGACCTGATGCTACCAATCCGCCATCCGACTGGAATCCCCCCTGACGTGCATGTGCTGTCAGTGCTCCATTTCCTTGCAAGTGGGTCTTTTCAGACAACAGTGGCCATGGCATCAGGGATGTCCCAGCCCATGTTTTCCAACGTTTTTTCCAGAGTGTTGTCTGCCCTGCTGAAACACGTAAGGAGATACATAATTTTCCCTGAGGTGGAGGATTTGGCTACAGTGAAAGGTGACTTCTATGCCCTTGGACATATCCCCAACGTCATAGGTGCCATTGATGGGACCCATGTAGCTCTGGTCCCCCCTCCCCCGCAGGAGTGAACAGGTGTACAGGAACAGGAAGAGTTATCATTCGATGAATGTCCAGATGGTCTGTTTGGCAGACCAGTACATCTCGCAGGTAAATGCTATGTTCCCTGGCTCAGTGCATGACGCCTACATCCTGCGGAATAGCAGCATCCCTGATATGATGGGTGAACTCCAGAGGCACCGTGTATGGCTATTGGGGGACTCAGGTTACCCCAACCTTTCGTGGCTATTGACCCAAGTGAAGAATCCCAGGACCAGGGCAGAGGAACGGTACAATGAGGCCCATGGGCGGACTAGAAGGGTTATCGAACGCACCTTCGGCCTCCTTAAGGCCAGGTTCAGGTGCCTCCATATGACAGGTGGATCCCTATTCTACTCACCGAAGAAGGTGTGCGACATCATCATCGCCTGCTCCATGCTCCATAATTTGGCATTGCGATGCCAGGTGCCTTTTCTGCAGGAGGATGATCCAGATGATGGTGTTGTAGCAGGGGTGGAGCCTGTGGACAGTGATGAGGAAGAAGCTGAGGATGAAGAAAACGACAACAGGGAGTCCGTCATACAACAATATTTCCAGTGACACACAGGTGAGTACATTTTCTGGTTTAACATTACATTAACTTTCACACGTCTACCTCTATCCTGTACCTACATTTCACTCACTATTTGTTAACTGAGTTGTCCCCTTCCATTTCAGTTTCACAAAACTGGTAACCTACGTGTCAACAGCTTGCACCCTTGAAGGGCTTGTGATATGTGACATTGGTATGTTGGCCTTCCAATGGGTAACCCTTTTTGACACTGTAATTGACAATACAAAGTTCAAAATCATAGACTGACTCCAGTTTTATTAGTGTTTCAA